>NC_135500.1:130169483-130511983 GCF_052857255.1 Amblyomma americanum
GCGCGCGGGTAAGAGAGAGGGGGGCAACATGCGCCGCCGAGCGAGCGGCAAAGCGGCGGCAGTCCTGCGCGCCGCCGCTTCCTGTCCTTCCTCCTCGTCACTCCCCCCCCAGGCTTCCCCACTCGTGGTGGGCTTCCACGCTGCGCGCAACCGGACGGCGGCGGGAGATAGCCGCTTCGGCCGCGTTGTTCGGCGGCGTCGCGTCGCTGCTGGCCGCCACTTCCTTCCTCCGGCACCCCTGGCGCGGGGGCCCCCGCGGCCATTATTCTTGCTTAGATGCCTCGGCGCGGCCAGCGTCCGGAGATTCGCGTGCGCCTCTGTGCGGGCGTCGTTTGGTTTTTATATATTTATTTTCTTCATTTCTGGTTCACAATCGATATCAGTGGAGATTCGTCACGCGCATGCATCGACGTCGAGCAAAGAAGGGCCGAGCTGTGCTGTAGGCGGTCGTCGAAACCTCTGTCAGCTTACGGCGGCATCGAGTGGTGCTGCAGCTTGGCCCGACTTTACGCCCAGGGTGTCGGCTGTATTGTTGTTAGGCGGTACTGCGGGGCTGTATCGGTGCGATACTGGTGCAGGACCTTGCAGTCGGGCTGCCGTTTCCAACCTTTTGTCCTGTCTCTCAGAATGGAGTGTATTCGTCAAATTAAATAAAACAAAGGAGTAGGAGGCAGGCTTGCCATGTGGTGGTGAACAGCGTAGAAAAAAAACGTATATAAGGAAAGGCACGAAGCTGTGGCCTGTTGACATTTTCGTTGCGGGAAAACGAAACAAAGAAAGTACTTCCTCCACACGCGTCACAGCGCTCCTAATTTAAACGCACAATGGCGTGCGGTTTTCAAGCCCCTGCCAGGAGTGATGGTCACCAAAACTGAAAGAATGAAAAAACAAAGTAGACAGGGAAGTCTGTGACGGACGCAAGGTGGTGTCTTGTCTCCCCTGTCTTCCTCCGAGGTAGCTGGTTCGGTATCCCTTAGAAAGTCTGTCGACTTTCGCCTCCTCTTCAAAGAGGAGAGGCGATGTTGAATTTCTTGCACTGGCGTGCATCGCGTGACCCGCTCGGCCTAGCCGAAAGAGAAGACACACACACACGGGTCCAGGGACGCGCACCAGGAAACGGCGCCTTTTTTTTCCTTCCTCCTGGGGCGCTGCACGCGGTGTCGTGCACGGCGGCCGCCTTTCCTGGAGGAAGGAAGCGCTGCCGTTGTGTCCCCAGTTCCAAGGGCGCCAGCGGGCGCGCGTCTCTTTCCGGCTGGCTCCCCCTCCTAGTCGCACACGCAGTGATGTGTGGCGCGCAGTGGACGGACAGTTCTCGGTAGAAATGCGGATGGCTTCTTTGTGGCCCATATCTGCTTCTCGGGGGCGCCGAAACGCGTTCGACCGCGCCACCTCCCGTGTAAAGCCATCCATAGCTTTGGGGCATACATATGGCCAAAACACGGGCACTGGCCGTTATGGACGGCGCTCGTAATTGAGGTGCATCGAGGAAAGGAAGGTAGTGTGGCGCAGCTCCTCGGGTGGCGTTGGTGCCATTGTTTGGCGGTGATTTGTGGGCGGGCCTCGCGGAAAGAAAAAGGCCTCGCGCGGTAGTTAGTGTCTCGCTCCGAACATTTTCCTTCCTATTCGTCAAGGACAAGGTCCCCGCCGCCATACAGCACCGCCGTTGCGGCTGCTGCTTGCGTTGTCGCACGCGTAGGAAAGTGACCTCCTCTCCTCTGCTGCTGCTGCGGCGGGACCAGGAAACTACCTCTTCGTCCACGTCGTCTCGCTGTCTTCGCTGTTGGCGTTGCTTGGTGGCGATCGCCGGCTTGGGCTCATGTGGGGAGGCGCGGTCGAGGGCGCCCGCTGTTTCTGCGGCGCCGGACGCCTTCGAGGGAAGGAAGTGAGCCTCCTCAAGGGCGCAGCGTAGCGCCGCTCTCCGGCTTGCTGCTGCCGCCCGCTCTTTTCTCCGCCTTGGGCGCGAGGGCGGGCACTGGACGCCGGGGTGGCTTCCCCGAGACGCTTCTGGGAATCGTCCATTGTTGCCGGTGCGGTTCGTTGGATGACACGAATGCGGGAAAAGGCAGAAGTAATGAGCCAGCCGGTGCCGCTAGAAAAGGCGCGACGTCTGCCCCCCTCCTGTCGCTAGCGGAGGTTAGTCGGCAGAAACTCGACTCGAGAGACGTGGTTTTCTTTCGTGGCTGAACCGTCCCTGACCGGCTTTTGTCTTATTCTTTTTCGTTGTTGTGGTTAATGAAAGGTCCGAGGGGGCGAACGCTACCCCGTATCTGTGCGGTTGATATCTTTCCATGCGCTTGTTGCATTGCTGGCTGCGTTCGTCGACGAAGATTTGCACTTTAAGGTCTAAAGCACTCGCAAGTCCCTGTCTGCGTTGCTGCTGCGGTAAGAAGGTTGTTCTCTCTTACCTGCCGTGGCGCAGGAACATGGCGTACTACCCCAATCATGTGCGCCCTGGGTCGCCCCCTAGCATGCAAGCACGTAGCGAGGATCTTTTTTCCGGGATGGGCTTAAGTAATTTGTTATACCGATGGGGTTAGGGAGGTGCTGGGGTACGCAAGTCGCCACAAGAGCAATGGCAAGATAATATAGCATTGGGGAGCAAGGTTGAGCTGGATTTCGGGCAGTCACCACTTCCAGGATATGTGCCTGCTCCTTACCCTAGTGCTACATTGGCACCAGCCGCATAAAATTTAACTATGATTTGGCCCATATTAGTTCGCCGCAGTGCCTCTGGAGTTGCAGAAAAGGATTTGAGGTCGAAGCCGTGCAAGTTGACGATTGAGGCTGGAGTGGCAGCGCTGTCTGAGCACATGTCGCGAGGTGTGTTGCTAGACTCCGTCGTAGGTGTGCCCCATAGAAACAACGGTCCCCAGCTAACGGAAAGTAAACTGAACAGGTGAATGCTTACCTCTACCCTCATAAGCGGTGAATTCCGCGATCATTTCGATCAACAGTTGCGGGTGCTACTTGAATTCAAACCTCGACCATGGCGGTAAGTGCCGCGGTCCTGGCAAATTCGGGGGAATGCCTTCAGATGCCCCCCGTCCCTTATCACCCGCTCTAACTCTGGAAGAGGAGAGTGCGTAGCTGTCAATAGCGGATGACTTACAGTGTCCGCTTTTAACGTGCCTAATCCACGATTATGGTCGAATATCACACTTCTTTGGGTTTTACGGGTTTTGACACCCCAAAGCGACTCAGTTATGAGGGACTCCGTAGTGGGGAGTTAGGCATGATTTCGACCACCTGTGGGTCTTGCACTGACATCGCAAAGCACACGGACGCCTTTTGCGTTTCGCCTCCTTCAAAATGAGGCCGCGAGCTCGGTTCGAACCCTTGTACTCCGGCTCAGTAGCCGAGCGCTCTAATCACTGGTCCACCGCGGCGGGTACACCTTTTCCGGTGTTCTAAGTAGCTTTTTCTGGATAACCCCCGTTAGCAATTTCCAGCATAAGTAACGGCAGCATTCGTATCTTGTGTTCAAATCGGCACTTCCATTTTTTTGGCATTGAAGCTGCTGTACACTTCAGCTTTCCTCTATTTCGCGCTATGCATTTCGGATTCCGCGAACGAGTTGTTTTGTTTCTAGCCTTCCGCGCTTGCCAACTTGTTTGCCGAGTTGCACGCGAATGGTTAGCCGCCCAGCGCGAGCCTGCGCGCCCTACAGCCCCGGCGCATTGGGACGACTTCCCTGGAAGAGAAAGCAAAACAAACAAAAATTTGCCTACTGCGCCGCTTCCTGCTATTGGTGGTTGCGCTGACGTCTTTCGCCAAAGTCCCGGCCGACTTAATGGAGGATGGCCGGCTTCCTCTGGACCGGAGCCAGCCGTTTGTGTGCTGCGCGCTCGGGAGTTGAGCAGCAATAATTGACTCAGCATTGCGCGCTCCATGTAAATGGCGGAGAAAAAGTGAGGCGGCTGATTTTTCGCTCGCTACGTAATGGTGCTCTTAACGAGACAAGGACGCCCTTCCCCCCCCCCCCTCCTCCTTTCTTCTATCTTCATTCATTTAGAAATGGCTTAAGCCTGTGTTCCTATCTATAGTACACGAGGAAGTTCTAATACACGGCCGCTGGTGTAGCGCGTCCTGGCCGCCTTTATTTCGCAAGTTTGTGTGTGTCAGTGAGGCTCCACCGCTTCTGCCCTCGTGGGTCTGAGTACATATTGGTTGTGCTCTTGGAGCTATTAACGGCGGTGCCTGTTTTCCGCAACAGCGTTAATGTACTGATGCCGTAGGTGGTCAAGAACGGTGGTGTGTGTATCATTTTTGCGCATCTCTTGTTCCCGATTATTTCTTGAGGGTTTTTTGGAGGAAAGTGGAGGCTACGGGGAAAGTTTTCCCACCCGTTAAGTGTTTCCATTACAGTATTGCGCAGCTTCAAATGGTTTTCTCATGTGCATGCGTAGTAGATCTATGTCAAAGAACATAGTGCGACTTTGGTGAGCGAAAGGAGATGAACCCATCCGTTTAGGGACCTGTGTATTATGGTTAGCAGGAGCTTTCTGGATGTGCAAGGCCCTTACAAAACTTGGTGTTTTCTTTTTGTTCCGGTTTCGTTGAATTGTCTCAACAGGATCAATGAATCTTAAATCAATACGACTAAAGTCATGTAGTTGAATGACGCTCAGAATTATTGACTAGTTCTTGTTGATTGACTTTTTGTCATTTCAATATCCATTTTGTCGATTGTGCAGAACACGCACGCACGCACGCACGCACGCACGCACGCACGCACGCACGCACGCACGCACACACACACACACACACACACACACACACACACACACACACACACACACACACACACACACACACACACACACACACACACACACACACACACACACACACACACCACACACAACACACACACACACACACACACACACACACACACACACACACACCACACACACACACACACACACACACACACACACACACACACACACACACACACACACACACACACACACACACACACACACACACACACACACACACACACACACACACACACACAACACACACACACACACACACACACACACACACACACACACACACACACACACACACACACACACACACACACACCACACACACACACACACACACACACACACACACACACACACACACACACACACACACACACACACACACACACACACACACACACACACACACACACACACACACACACACACACACACACACACACACACACACACACACAACACACACACACACACACACACACACACACACACACACACCACACACACGATGCAATTTGGGTGGTACATCCAACGCCTAGAAGTGCAGGCAGCGACTTTCCAGACTTCATTGCGGCTGCTACAACCTCACGTTACCGTGGGAACCATATTGACATAACCATGTGTTTCAAGGGAGCCCGCCACTAATGTTTTTAAAGTTAGGGTTTCTTAGGTAAAAAAAAAGCTTTTTGTGGCATAGTAATAACGCTAAGGCGCCCGTGTGCTGTGCGATGTCAGTGCACGTTAAAGATCCCCAGGTGGTCGAAATTATTCCGGAGCCCTCCACTACGGCACCTATTCTTCCTTTCTTCTTTCACTCCCTCCTTTATCCCTTCCCTTACGGCGCGGTTCAGGTGTCCAAAGATATGAGACAGATACTGCGCCATTTTCCTTTCCCCAAAAACCAATTATTATTATTATTATTATTATTATTATTATTATTATTATTATTATTATTATTATTATTATTATTATTATTAGTAATACCGCGGTTGGCGGGCGCCACAAACCGGGTGAATCGGAATAACTAGTCAAGTGAAGAACTAAGCTCGAACTGAACTTTCTAACTATTACCAATAAGCGCCCGATTGCAATTAGAGATTTGTAGCAGGTCGTTAGTAATAGCGCTATCAGTGTTTAGTATTTCGGAAACGCAATTACCCCCACTGCTGAGGCCCAACTAGTTTGGGCCACTTCTCACGCCATTCGAGAACCAGCCGCGCGCCTTGCGGCAGCGCAAAGCGGCGTCAACCTAATCGCGCCACTCCGTGACGCATGCATCACGCGACAGTCTCTGCCCCGCCCGTGCTGCGGTGCTCCTTGTCACTTCACTGTTCCAGCGCGGGCGATGCTGAGATGGTCGCCTCGAACGTGGCTCACGGAGTGACGTGGTTTGATTGGCGCCGCTTTGAGCTCCCTGCGGGCGCGCGGCTTTCGAATGGCGCAAGAAGTGGCCAAATTAGTTGAGGAACAGCGGCGAGGGTAATTGCTCTTTCGAGATTCGTAAGCTCATGTGGCTATTACTGTAACTGTCGCGTACAAATTTAATTGCAATCGGGCGCCTATTCGTGGTAGTGGAAAAGTTAACCATTAGAATTTAGTTAGTCACCTGACTAGTTAACACGATCCGCCTGTTTTCCTCACGTCCACCAACACTGCTGTTAATATGTCTCGAAAACATTCGCTTTACTTCAAAAGCCCTGTTTCAAAAATTCGCGGCGGGCTTCCCTGAAACACACACAGTCGTCCGCACAAGGTCGCACCAGGTAGCATACTTGCGTTATCGAATCATATACGAAGAGCCTTGTTCGCCCGGGACACGCTTGTGCACTGGGATCGAGTCGACGTTAGCGAGCTTCCCCCCCATGCGTTGGCTCGCACCCCGAGGTACCGAGGCTCCAACGGGGGGACGCTTGCACCCTTTGCTGGCCGGTGGGTGTCCGGGCGAAAGGAGTCGAACCCCCCTCCTCCCGCAGCTCAAGGTGGCGTTGAGACAACTACGGCGCCAATACACCCACAACTAATTAAGAGGTATCCACCCGCTTCTGCCTCCCACTAATGGCCTGGGGCATCACCCTTGACAGGGCTCAAACATTACAAAGCATCATCAACATCAGCAGCAGCAGCAGCAGCAGCAGCATCATTATGACCATTGCAGGACAAAGTACTCTCCCATGTCGCTACAAATTAACAGCACTGAGATATTGACAGCTTCGGGCTCGAAACAAAACTTTACTGTGCCTGCTTATTGCCATGGATCGTGTTCTCATATACTGAAAAAGCTGTGTCGGGTCTGTCAGGCAGCGATTGTCATAAATGCGCAAGAGAGCGCACCTTTCGAGCGCTCTAGACAAGTGTGCGGACAACTGTACTATCGCTATCAAAATATACGGGACGCATCTTCGGAGAAAAAAAGTTCATTGCAGCTCTACGTCGCGACCCAATCGCCAGCAGTTGGCGTGCTCGTGCCTTCTTCACCTTGACGGATTTCAGGCGACTTGGTTACGTGACTGCGCCGAACGACTTTTTTCCCGCACACTCGCGTCCTGTAAACATTTGGCCGTGATAGTACACTCCTACATGTATACGCTCAAGCACATAGGGCTGTCACATATGTACAGAGCAGGGAACAGTTTTGCACACGACTTTGTGAAATGGAATTACTGAAAATCCTTACATGCTGCTTTCCTCAGCTTCATCTCTGTAATCTTCTCCTTTTTATTCACAGTGGGGCCTCTAATGCTAACGCATTAAATACCACTTTCGTCTTTGCACGTACTTGTGCAGCCTGGTGCTAAGCCTATCGTCATGCAGTCTGCACAGCTTGCGGTATGCGGGGGACGACGTCGGAAACTATAGTCGGATACAAGTCAAGAAAAAAGCGGCTTTTCCCCATCAAAGGACCCCCCCTTTTCCCCCCTTTCCAGCTAATGGCGTCGGTCGATTCTCATGAACTCGCTAGCGTGGCATTGCAGGGAGTTGCAGATGAAAGGGTATAGTCGTCTCCATGCATGTCCCGCTACTCGCGCTAGCGCAATGCAGGGAGTTGCAGATGAAAGGGTAAAGTCCTCTTCATGCATAGTCCCGCTACTCACGCTAGCATTTTCATGAAATCGGCCGACGCCATTGGCTGGAAGGGGGTCCTTTGATGAGAAAAAGCCGTTTTTTTTCCCGACTTGCATCCGACTATAGTTAGCCAGGTATCGGGTTCATGGTGACCCTCAGGGTCGCCAGAGCAGTTCCTCTTTCCGGATGCAGTCGACGCCGATGTGTGCACGACGGCAATGCGTCACTGGTCACCTCCCTCACAGGGATATATACTGCTTTTAAACATACTGTAGCGGGGCGCCGTACCGTTAACTTTTACTTCAACTATGGAGTGGAGTGCTGTCGCGTCCAAACACCTGCCCTCGGAAATAGAAATTTTCCGGGCCTTGTTTGCGGTCTGGCGCTTCACCCCTCGAGTCGCTGCAACCTGAGTAGTACAGTTTCATCCTCCGTACACGACTCGCGTCGGGTGGTATTTGGCTCTCGCGTTACCCTATAACGAGGAGACGTTGCAGCGTCGCTACATCCACGACAGGCGGTCGTGTGCGTCCCGGAGGGAACAAAGGCGTCGCTCTGTGCTCTCTGTGATGTGGCGGCGCGAATCTGGACCGTTGCCCCCTGGCACGGGGCGGCGGCAACGCTGGGACTCGCCCGCTCCTCCTCGCCCTCGTGATGGTGTTCCGGATGTGGGCGAGGCTCGATCTTCATGCCCGGTTGTTCCGATCGGCCCTCTTGCTCGCACCGCGATAGATGCCCGCGCGGCGCTTCCCGCATGCAGCCCCGCGTTGCGTGCAGGCTGGTCCCATTCATGGCGGCGGCTCGAGAACTCGCTATAGGGTCGCCGCGAGATGTTGGCATCGGCGTGAAACCCGGTGCAAACGTGCTAATGTGTGCGTTAATGAGGAAAGGCGCAGTAATAGCCGCACTCACGGTGGACATTCCTCAGCCGCGCCGTGAGGAAAGTGATGAAAGAGGAAGTGAAAGGTGTGCATTGGAGGGCTCGGAACTAATTTCGGCCACCCGGTGTTGTTCAGCTTGCACTGACGTCGTACAACGCTGGGGCCATTTCGAATTTCGCCTCCGCCGAGAATCCGAACGCCCTGACTGACCACTGAGCAAACGAGACGCCAGGTCCCCGGAGCAGGTATGTGGGGACTCCGAATGCGGCGGTGTACTCCAGGCTTGACTCGGGCGGCGGCCTTATTTTATATCTTGGCAGGTGGAAGGATGTGCTAAGCAAGAGCTCTCAATTACGTGCATCAATGCGCGTACTCCGCAGAATTCCTAAGACCTTCGCGTACAATGCCGGTTGATCTGCATGAAACGAGAAGACCGCTGATCGATCAGGTAAGATGCGGGATTGGAACTTCCGCCAGATGACAGGAACGACCTTGTTTGTGATTTATTGTGAGCCAGACGTCTTGTTCGATACTTACTGCTGTTCTACGGGAAACTGACTCCCAGTGCTTTCGAAGCGGGAGACTAGAGAAAAGCAAATAGAAAAGGAAAGCAGTAAGCGGCTGTCCGGGCGGACTTGCAGTTCTTGCAGTACCACCTTGACGCCGCGGCAGCGCGCCAGCGGCCCGGACGTAGGAATTTCCGCAGCTTCGCGGCTACGCGCAGGCGCGCGCTTCTGCCGTTTTGCACACTGGCTGCGGCGGAGAGAGATACAGAGGGAGAGAGTAAATAGAAGGGGAAGAGACGGAGAAATCCGGGCGCCGTTTATGGCGAAACGCCGGCGAGCCAGATCCGGGATCGGCCGGGGGCCCCTCTTGCGCTTGCACCGTCGTCGAGAAGCGGGTGGCAGGGGGAGGGGACGGGGAGTGCAGCCAAGTTGTTGCTTCCTTTCTCCTCGCCCCCGGCCACGGCTCCTTTCCTGTTTCGCACCGAGGAGGCCTTGTTGCGGCCCGTCTCTTCTTGGTTGTCGCGGGCGCCGATCAAGTTGACCAGCGCCGAGGAAGTTCACGATCAGCGCATCCGGGGGAGCGGCCGAGCAGGCGAGGGGGTGGGGGGGGGGGGGGGGAGGTTGCTGGATGAAGAGCCTCTCGGTGCTGGCTGCATCCGCGCGCGCCGTGCTTCCGTGCAGCGACGGGCGGCACTTGAAATAACAACAACAATAATAATAACAATAAAAAAAGAAGCAGCAGCGACGGAACGCTTCTCCGGGTCAGCAGCCCGTCGTCTCTGTTATGACTGCTTCTTCCTGCCCCAAGAGTTGGTTGCTGCTGCTGTTGCCGAGCGGGAGATAGACGAGGCCAGCAGAGCCGAGGACCTTCTTGACGGAGGAGGGGGGCAGTTTTTTTAGTGCGTCAGCACTTGTGGGAAGTTCCGCGCATTTCGCCGTTGTGTGTTTGTCTGTCTGGTTGTTCGTTTTCTGAAGCCTTGTTTTGTTTATAGTGGCAGGCTGGTCACCTGCCCACCGTGCGGTGGGCAACCTGCCAGGTGTGTGTGTGTGTCCTGCTGGCAGGTGTCAGATCAATTAATCGCGAGAGCTTGCTCGGGAAGAGAAACCTGCGTCTAAACCCAAGCAACCCAAGTCCCACCGATGGCAGCACCTGCCATAGCATGGCAGTGGCGCATCGCTCAACCGTTCCGCCACTGCGCAGGAGTAGTCCCAGGGATCTGTGCATGTAAGGCAGAGTGTGACCAGTTCCGCATATATGGGAGCCCATTATCGCTATCCGAACAGCTTCCATCCGTGAACAATGGATCCGAACACCGGAGCCGAAGGGAAGACCCGATCTGCGAGCGCACCTAATTCGCATTTGGTCTAACTACGCAAATCGACCATCATTTGTTTATTTGCCTATACCGGACGCTTGGCCGCCAGCAGCAGTGTAATGTGATGGTTTGAAGGCGCGTTATATGCTAGCCCCGGATTGGTTCCGAGCGACCATGCAGGGGCTGGTGTGGTGTGACCTCCGCGTGCGCCCAGCCTGTGCCACTGCGAACGAGGTGTGCAGTGTGGCTGCAATCTGTTATCTGAAGCGAACGAAGGATAATACGCGTATCAGGCGCTGTGGTGGCTGAGAGATTCGGACAAAGCTCTTGTCAACCGTTCGTAGCGCCTCCGATCTCGTTCAGTTGCGTCGCCCTGTAGCGTTGGGCGTGGTCATTTATTCGACGAAGTGCCGGGGAAGGCCGCTCCCGTAGCGTGGTACCTAAAAGCGGGCTTCTCAGGCAAAACAGTCTCGGGAGTGTTCAGTTATGACGTCGTGTTTTTAATTAAGCCACGTTGGGAGTGGGAGCTGGGCAGGCGGAGTCACTCATCTTCATTTTGCTATCATGGCGAGCTGTAGGATGCAGTATTAAAAAAAAAAAAACCAAGAGTCTTACCGAAATGCCGGTGCGCAATCTGAGCATAATTTCATCGTCGAAGTCAACCAGTTTTCGTAGAGGTGCATGGTGCAGCGAACGGGCCTCTCGGTCCCAGCTGCTCTGTAGCTGGTCTGCCACTGACTTTCGCAGTTTGCGATTTGTGTATCCGATGGTATTTGAGAGATTTGAGAGCATGAGAGATTACCTCGTCAACCAAAAATGTGATACTCTGCTCTTGTCGTTTGTTGAATAGGCCCTACTCCGGCAGTATATGCCTCCCCTTCGTTTGGCTCGCCCCGCTAGGCATCAGGGCGCACCTTGCCCACCACCACTCCTGCCACCTCTAGGCTATCCCGTCAGCGCGCACGCTTCCAGTCACCCGCGGTCACCGCATCACAGCCTGTATTTGTACAAGAGTGTCCTTGGATGTGCCTCTTGTTGGCTGAATTTGATTTCCTTTGTGGGGTCATCGTGCCTTCTACGGTTAGGATGGTCTTGACCGTTGCGCACGCAACTGGCGGACTTCTCTCACCCTCTGTGTTGCCGCGTTCGCTCCTGTTTGCGGCCTGCTGCAGAAAGAGAGAGAGAGAGAGGGGTGCGGGGAGGTGGAGGGGGGGGGGGGGGGTGAAGCCGCCTCTTCTGTTTCGGGCGACGGGGCGCGGGTGCGAGACAAATGTGTGCCTCTGCTGCTGATACTGCCAGCGCGGGCTGGCATGCCGATCAGAATCACCAGCGCCCTTTTCTTCTTGCTTATCGCTTCAGTCCTGGCCAGCCTATTGCCGCTGTTGTGCAAGTGGGCAGCAAGGCGCGCGTTTGAGGGGAGCGGATGTGGCAAGCGGGGAGGCTCTCGGTCGGCGCAAGGAGTGCGGTTGCATAGCTGTGATACCGGAAGCGGCGTTCCTTCCTCGCAGGGTTGACGCTGCGGGTGGAAACGAGCTCTCGACTCCACCGTTTTCAAACCCTTGCGGCACTGCACTCGGTCGCTGTTTGCGCGTTCCAGTATTCGTACCGGGGCCAGCTGCTTTCTTTCTTTCTGAGGCGCATAAATTGCGTCTGTCGGTAGCGGACTTTCCTCCACATGCTATAGAGCAAGCTGTGGTAGATTTTTCCTTGTAGGCGTGCGGTTGTGTGTGCAGACTTGCGCGCAAGTTCTGTTGCTCTAAGAGCGTATGAGAATCGATCTCGTGTCTCACCAGGTTCGCATTACGCGCTGCGGTTTTTCTCTTGGTCAAGTGCTTACCTTTCGTCGTCTCGCAAGGGTTGACGATCAGAGTTGTGCGGCCTTACAGTGACTGCGTGTGTATGACCTCGCGCGACTTACTAGCGTGCCTCCTTCCATGTCGCCACCGTAATCTCTCAGGCTCCGTCCTTTGCAGGACAAAGGACGTGGGTTCATTCATTTCAGTTAGTCCTACCCAGTTTCGGCGTCGCCCATCCTAACCCTGTAGTGCGTCAACAACGCATCAAGGACTGTCGGAACGGAGACGTGGACAAGCGCTGACTACTATGAAGTGAATTTACTGCTGGGAACAGTGCACGTATATATGCAGCGGGAAACGAAAACTGAACGCAGCCGGAACGATTATGCCAGTGACACGTGGGAGGCGAGATGCCCCTCTTCCTTATTAGACAAGGTCACACGAGGATTGCTAATGCATGTTTCCCAGTGCGTATGTGTGCATCCTATAATGTACATGAGTAGTCCCTATATAAATTGTTTACTATATATATATATATATATATATATATATATATATATATATATATATATATATATATATATATATATATATATATATATATATATATATATATATATACACACACACCTATGAAGGGAGCCAACAGTCACCGAAAGCAAGGTGCATAGGGGAATGGTTTTTTTAATGTGTAGTGCTAAATCAGTGGATAATAATACTTGGATTAATCAATCGCTTAAAGAAGATTACTTATAAAGCAGAAGAAAAAACAACCATGCCGCCGATGGGATCCCTCATTTCCTGTACCTTGTCTGCTAATATATATATATATATATATATATATATACTATATATATATATATATATATATATATATTATATATATATGTGTGTGTGTGGTGTGTGTGTGTGTGTGTGTGTGTGTGTGTGTGTGTGTGTGTGTGTGTGTGTGTGTGTGTGTGTGTGTGTGTGTGTGTGTTGTGTGGTTACAAATGGTTACAAGATGTAACCATTTGTGTAGCGCTTCTGCTATTTCCGCTCCATCCCGCCTTTTTGAGCGCTGTGGACGCACAGTGAATGCGCACCAACTCGCTCAAATTCATCTTGATTTTATGCCTGCTCCCCTCCTCGGTTTCACACCTGCTTGGTAGCCATAACTAGCAATGCATGTCCCATGATGACTACCCCCTGTTGGGGCCCGGGCAGCGATTTCAACGGGACGTCTATAGCCGAATGCGTTTCCCACGGAGCCGCAGTATAAGCAGCCTATGCGTTTCGTGGGTTTACAACTGTCGGCGCGATCTCCACCAGAAAGTTCTAAAGACCGATCAGTGAGCGCCGGTCGCCCAAGAACTTTACCCATGCCTTGCGTTCGAACCGCTCTGTTTTGTTTGGTTTGCGCTACTGCCAAGGCATGACTTCGGGGTCATATTCGCTGCTTGCGCGGCTGTCCCGCGCAAAGCTGGCCCATGGCGGTCCTCCTGATTCTCTCCCGCGGCTACGTCACGTGACTTTCGAACACAGGGACAATGTCGAGGTGACCTGGACAACATTTGCTCTATTTGTACAGAGCACAACCAACATGTATAATCTCGGCCTTCTCCTAAATCCACAAGATGTAACAATTTGTGTACATAATGGTTACATCTTATGTTACATGGTTACATCTTATGGCTTCGCACGCCCTGGACCGTTTTCATGCGGCTCTGACGTACTTACATTCGTTTGCCGTGCACAAGAACCAACATTGGAACTGCTTTGGCAAAGCTGGCCCTACAAAGGACCCGGATGAAACCATCCTGTTGCAATATTGGGCCGATGACCTGTGCTGCTTGGGGTTCTTCCGCCTCGTTGAAAGTGTTTCGGCGTGTGCGGGCTATTGCCGCCTTGCCATTATCACTTACATTGTAGAGACTGATAAGGTGGTTCGTTGTTTATCTAGTGCCATCGAGGTGGAACTAAACACGTGATTTATAATCCATCGCGTCTAATGCTGTCCTTCGTTTATCCACTTCTTTCGTGGTCAGGCCATAGGGCTGCGGCATATGTCAAAACGCGTCCTGTTAATAGCCATTTCCGCTCGTTCACCATTGTCGTTTTTTACTCGGGCATCCGGGTTTTTGCGTTTGTTTTTGCTGGCGTCTCGGGAGATGCATGTGCCGCAAAGCTTAGTCCGCTTTGGCGGCTTCCGAAAGCAGTTTTTAAGCGAAGCTAAATCCCAGTTAGCGTGTACTAGCACCGCCTACGGCTCCGACTTGGCCTCACGCACTGACCAGTTTAAAACTAAAAGGAATTCGGCTAATGGGGGGTGGGGGGGGGGGGGGGGGGGGGTAAAATGCAGCTGGCGCTGGAGGGCGGGTAACTTTAGAGCGCGCTGTGTTTGCGCGCGAATGGATCACTGAAACGGGCACAGTATGTTTGGCCTGCTCTAAATGTAGCCCTTCTGTAGATGCACAGTCCTCTTCACCTCAGTGTTGCATGTCCATCTAATAGGCGGAGCTGCAAATTTTCAAAGCTGAATATACATACGTAACTTGCGTGTTTTATGAAATGGAGTATGTAATTATTTTTTCTGTGAGGGACATTACGCGCACCAGTCCAGAACTTCGCAGCGTGGGAAAGGCGACTTAACGAACTCTGAAAAGTGTCTGCCGTGTGTTCATCAGGGATTCTTTTCATCTCGGACCCGTGTTCGGATGACGCCTGACCATTCATTCCCTTCTCGGGCGCAGGCATGGACGACCACCACCCGGGCGGCGGGGGCAGTCTGGCCATTCCTTCGTGGCGCAGCGCGCACTTCGCGGCGGCGCACCCGCAGCTCAGCTGGCCGCTGTCCATGACGCTGGCCGACCTGCACGACGACACGCTCCTGCCCACGGGGCTCGGTGAGTCTGTTGAGCCCGCACCCGCTGCGGAAACTCCGGCGTCTACAGACCGAGCTGTCCTCCCCCCAGTCCTCAGTGGCAGTTCATTGGGGAGCCAAGGGCTCAGAAGTTGCCTTAGCCGGCGCCACCGGCGCGTCTCAGGGGAAAGACGCCCGTGGAAATGCGAATGTGTGGGGTTAGAACCGAGGGAAAACATTGGCAGTTCGATGTATGAAAATATTCGCGGATACATCTGATTACCTTATGTATTGGCAAAGCGACGCCATTAGTAGTAGTTGAGGCCTTTGCCGGAAGTGACGTCAATTCTGATAAGGTGACGACACTTCCTCAAGCCAATGGGAATTATAGCGTCTGGTGACGTCACTTCACTCCAGCCTGTGAGCGAACTTTATGTTCGGCGTCACATTTTTTTTGTCGCATTTTATTATTGCGATGAAAACATCCCATTAATAAAATTGAAAAGAGGATGTATAGGAAGTTCAGCCAGATCAGAGCCGGCGGGGTATCCGGGGTTGAGAAGGCATATACTGGTTCTTGATGAGTGACACGAATAATTGAGCCAGTTGGAACGTAATAATTGTAAGTGGCGCGAAACAAGATTGCGGCAGCGCTGATTGGTTAACGCTTATGAGCGCTTCACTGATTAGCTGCCCCCCAGGGGCCCGCCCGCGACCGTTTGTGTATAGATTTCGAACCGACCAGTTACTCATTTGTTAAAGGATGGTGCTTGGCGGTTTCGCAATATGTGCGATCAAATAGCTCTGGTTCGCACTCTTCTGTGTCGCTTTATTCCCGCCCCCCTCCCCCCCTATCCGCACTGTGACCAGCGGCCTCGTCACGGTTCTGCCGGAGGGGATCAAAGAAGTGTTCGTCCTATTTGCCCTCGCATTCCCTATCCGTACCCCTGGCACGTTGGGGGTCCTGAGAGGTGCGTGTTTGCTTTGCAGCACGAGTGAGTACGGGGCACCGACACCGCGATATTGCGCACGCATGTTCAAGGTCGCCTCGATGACTGGGTCAAAAGGAAGGAAAGGTGGACCCGCCGCGGTGGCTCAGTGGTTAGGGCACTCGGCTACTGATCCGGAGTACCCGCGGGTTCGAACCCGACCGCGGCGGCTGCGTTTCGATGGAGGCAAAACGCTAAGGCGCCCGTGTGCTGTGCGATGTCAGTGCACGTTAAAGATCCCCAGGTGGTCGAAATTATTCCGGAGCCCTCCACTACGGCACCTCTCTCTTCCTTTCTTCTTTCACTCCTGCCTTATTCCTTCCCTTACGGCGCGGTTCTGGCGTCCAACCATATGTGAGACAGATACTGCGCCATTTCCTTTCCCCAAAAACCAATTATTAAAGTGGAAGAGAAATGTACAAAAAGCATAAATTGCTCGTGGAAATTGGTGTTGTCTGGGCTTTTTCTGGCTGATCTGCACTAGCGCCTCCACCCACACCGTAACCACCTGTGTAGGATGGCTGTGGCGGTGGGGTTCATTGACTACATGTGTTGTCAATGCAAAGCTGTGTGTGTGTGCGCGCGCGCCTGTCGTCACTTGTAAAGGGGCCCTGTTAAGCACGTTACACGTGAGTATCGGTATAGCGTTCTTTTTTTTTTTTGAGACGTGGAAAACACGGGCGTAACATGAAATGCGCGGCTGCTTCGCCCGGTGTGGTGGCGGGTGAAAATAATTGGCAGAATTCTCGGAAGCTTTAGGTGGGGCGTATACCATCTTCCGGTGTTTCCGTTGTGGTGTCGGCACAAAGTGCAGCCCCGTGCTTTGTGAAGAGACACCGCTCTGTTTTCAAAGCGTTTTTTACTACATCATCATTGTCATCATCATAAACTTGATTACGTCCACTGCATGTCAAGAACATCTGCCATATATACATCCAACTAACCCTACCTGTGTCAGCTGCCGCCACCTTATCCCGTTTTATTAAAAAAATTCATTAAAAGCAGCGCCTCCTAATGCATATTCTGTTTTGCAGTTGTGGCAGTTACAAAGCCGCCCATAACGCTTCGCTGCTCGTTTGAGGTATAAAGCTAATTGGGGTCGTAAACATGTTGCAGGATTTCGCGAAAAATTGCACGGCATCGTATTTATCTGGGCTTGTTATTATTAGTTTTTTTTTCTGAAGCTCAGTATTGTGTACGTATTGCTCACTGTTGTTGAGTGTTTGTTTTTCATTGTACCTCATGGTCCTTTTTTATCTTTTACATCTTTGAAAATTATTCAGGGCGTCCCGCGTATGAAAGCTAGCTTTAAGGAAATAAATACCGGTGGGGCATATGCCGTCGCTGCTGCTGTGATGAATGAAAAGGAAAGTGTATACGGGCCTGTCGGTCTTTGTCCAGCTGAGTCACAATTGTTGCCACGTGCAGACGGAAGAGAGTTGAAAGAGACGCGAGAGGAAAGATTGATAGAGACACGTGTCGCAGCGATGATGATGGCATACCCCCATCCCCCGACGCAGTATGTTGATACGTGGCTATAGAAGTGTTCGCAGCAATATTCGAGCGCAAATGTTGGCAGTATATCGCTTAAATAAACAATTATGGTGAATCGCCGAGTAGCAATGGCTAATGGTAGTGAACAGCCACTGATATCCATTATGCGCCTGTGTAGACTTGCAAAGGTTTCCTTTCTGCGAATCATTCCCCTTTTGCAACGAGAGCGCCCCCTTATGAGACAGCTTCTGCCGCTCACGAAGCGCAACTGCGCTGACAGTGCACAACCGTTACCCGCTTATAACCCCGTTCCGTGATCACGTGTCCATCGCACTGCACCCACCCCGATCGCTTCGCGAAACCTTCATCGTCACCATGTGGGACGCACTGTCGTAAGACACGCCACCAAACGTTTGGGAAAGCCTCTCGGAAGCTGCACGTAGCCGGAAGGTGAGAGCATGCGGCGGGTTGAACACAACGAGCACGCGCTTGGGGGCGCTCCCCGCAAAAGGCCACACATTTCATACGCATAACATTGACGACCTTTACTGCATGCTGGGTAATGCGGGTATCTAGAAAGGCAGCAGTAGACGTTTTTAGCATACCGGAGACGTATACCGGTTTACCGGGCGCCGTCTGCGCACGCGCAGTGGCTCCCCCTCACTCCAACAATGTCACTGCGCATGCGCAAGTGGGGTCCGGTAAACCGGTATACGTCTCCTGGGTAATGCGGGTATCTATTAAGGCAGCAGTGGTGACGCCTCCCGCTTCATTCAAAGCATAACGCGAGGCACGAGCATCCTCGATCTGCCGAACCCGGAGTGTGCATCTTCGTAGGTGTTATTAGCAGTTATTTTTAGGAAAGGCGCAGTGGTATCAATGTCGCAGTGGATGAACACTATGACCGGTCGTTCAATGAGGGAAGAATTTATGAGGAAGAGGGGTTAGGGAGAAGCAGACATTTAGAAAGAGTGACAATGTTTACGCTATGTATCTCTCGCTGAATGTCGCGATTTAGGCAAAAGGTGTAAACGCGGTAAACGGCCGTTCATTCGGTTGTGGTAGTTCACGCCTGAAGCTGAGCGGGGAGTGCAAAGACCGCGCAACATATGCACCCGAACGCCGCCGCATGACTTTGCCCCCTTTGGCCCGCGACTGCTGCCGTAGTGAGGAATCCGTGAATGCGAGGGAAATAACTTTTTTCGGAAAGGCCAGGTCGGGTGCACCCTTCGCGAATGACAATCAGCAATAGGCCACTTTAGATCAATCGCAACTATTGGTAGCGCTTCCCACAGGCTCATCAAGATAATAATAATAATTGGTTTTGGGGGAATGGAAATGGCGCAGTATCTGTCTCATATATCGTTGGACACCTGAACCGCGCCGTAAGGGAAGGGATAAAGGAGGGAGTGAAAGAAGAAAGGAAGAAGAGGTGCCGTAGTGGAGGGCTCCGGAATAATTTCGACCACCTGGGGATCTTTAACGTGCACTGACATCGCACAGCACACGGGCGCCTTAGCGTTTCTCCTCCATAAAAACGCAGCCGCCGCGGTCGGGTTCGAACCCGGGAGCTCCGGATCAGTAGTCGAGCGCCCTAACCACTGAGCCACCGCGGCGGGTAAGGCTCATCAAGAGAGGACACATTTCTGCTGCACTGTAAGTATATACTGTACGTACTTAAAACCGGTTAGCACCGTATAGGTTGCGCCCTTCTGACAGATATGGGTACGCGCACTCCGCTGTATCCCTCCCTGCATTTCTGCAGCTAAGCGAAGCGCTATAGTTGTGGCCACGGGGTGCACCTCGTGCACCAGTGCTATTCTCTCCACTGGTGCAGGGGTAGGTGGCAGCAACGCCTCCTGAAGACCGTAGATATAGTTGTATAAATTAGCATAGCATCCTATTTATGTTGAGGTGATGATAATTGTCACCTAGCAGAGAGCTCGCAACGTGTGTTCGTCGATTCCACTGTTCCCGCAGCATCCGCTCGCTGGGTATAAACCACTGTGTCACGGTCCTCGACCGATCCTTCAGTCTCTTTTAACTTTAAGTGCAATATTTATTTTTATGTCTAAACAAGTGCATGAAACGGCTGCAGCAAAAAAAAAAAAAACTTGCCATGGGGAGCATAAAGAGCATGTTTGAATCATTCGTCTGTGTCCGCGCTGTTCCTTTCTGCCGGCGGGCTACTTGCCTGGCCCTCTAATCCAGTCTTTCTGACAGCAGCAGGGACGCCGAGCAGGGGACGCTGTCGTTGCTGAGAGTTTTTCGAAGGACGGCCTATCATCTTTTCACGATATTACTAATCATTTTAAACTTGAAAGGAGGATATTCCCTCCTCCAGACAAAGCCTTTAATAAGGAGCAGGAGACCACTTGGAGGCGACTCCAGACGCGATCCTTCATGATGCCTTACCTGTTGTCAAAATTCTACCCCGGTGAATACGACCCTGCATGTAAATTATGTGGTGATTTAGCCACTTATGATCACCTATTGTGGAAACGTAAAGAGGAGCCGCCCCCGAAATCTCTAATACAGGTTCCTACTCTCGAGCAGTGGGAGGCCGTGTTGGTCAGCTCAGACTTGGGAGTTCGAACCCGGGTCATTGAATGGGCTACCCAGGTCGCTGTCAGCCGTGGACTGATAGCGACTTAGCACGGATCGTCTGCATTCTGCCTTTTCTGACGAATTAAATGTTTTCCAATCCAATCTGACAGCAGCGGAGGTAATACATAGAATATTCACACGCAGAATAGCGCGCGAAACACACAATAGATGCGAAAAAACAAAATTTGTTCGCTGCATGTCACACATTGAGGAATACATAAGTTGAACGTCATGATAGGAGCAGACGTGTATATTTATGTTTCCGATTTGTTAAGCATTGAAGAGGGAAGATATATAACACAACTGCTGTCTACCAGAACTGAGGCGGGTCGCTGGCACAGTTAACCCGTTCTTTCGGAGATCGTTTTTAATAATGCGTTATTTTACGCTGTAATTCAGCTATATTTCGTAGATAAGGGGTACTTTTCTCCATGTCAAGATTTAAATCTGATAGTTAGTCCATATTTATGTGGATTAAGTAATTTGGTTATGCGGGACTTGTGGAACAGACCTGTGCTAGGTGATCTATGTGGTTCCTTGCAGAAGTAGTTAGCGTACTTATATTTTAGTTAATGGATACGCTGCAGGTTAGAGAAACGCGGTTTTCCCTTACCAATTGATAGTTAGTGCTTAAGATATGAATAAAAGAGGGTGCTGTACAGAACAAGTTAGGAAAGAATATGATTCTACCTATACTGTCTGTTAGTTGTGCCAATTTTCTTGCAAAATAATGATGTGCTGTTTCGGCCTGCAAGTTAATACTTTCGTTTTATTTTCGTTTAACGCGTGAATAACGTTTACGCGTTCACTGAATAAGTTAGTAGCAGCAAATGTTTCATTCTCATTACACCCAGCCCCTGTTGCCTCGAAAAGCAAACCGCATCCCCCAGAAGGTTTGAGAAGGTGTCGAAGAATGGCTCCGTCTTAATTTATCTGTAGCCGTCCTGTACTCCACGAACGTCGGTGTGTCCAGCGATTTCTCTCGGCGGTGAACATGTCCCGCATCTGCTGGCTTCTGTTTTCAAGGTCACCCTACTGGTCACCGCTGTCGCTGCGCTAACGCCACCTTGAAGTCAGTCGCGAAAACCTCCAGGTGCCGCCGACGCTACGTGTGCTGTTGCGACTAAACGCGAGATAAGGCCTTTTTAGTCGCGGTCGAGGATCTTCGCGGCGAAAATAAACAAAGTAAAGAAACTGGTGCGGACTTGTTTTCTGTCTGCTGGAGCAGGACCTTCTGGATATACCAGATGTACCTCCTAATAACTAGAGAGATTTAGAAGTAGCTGTCTCGTTGCCACAGGCCATGAAGTCGTGTGCTGTCGCGGCAATATGACGGCGACAGATCCGTCGTTAACGCTGCGGTCTCCGGGGCTTTCGCTTACCCTGTGTACTGCTGGCTTGTCGTTTACAAGACTTCGCACGGTGCATGCAGCGCGCGATTGTCGCTTTTGATCTGATTTTAAATCATGCACTGATGCGTGTGTGTCCTGGATATTTTGGTGCTTGTCTGTTTAATAAATTGGTTTTTGGTGGAAAGGAAATGGCGCAGTATCTGTCTCATATATCGTTGGACACCTGAACCGCGCCGTAAGGGAAGGGATGAAGGAGGGAGTGAAAGAAGAGAGGAACAAATAGGTCCGTAGTGGAGGGCTCCGGAATAATTTCGACCACCTGGGGATCTTTAACGTGCACTGACATCGCACAGCACACGGGCGCCTTAGCGTTTTTCCTCCATAAAAACGCAGCCGCCGCTGCTTTCCCAATGTGTTCTATCACACAATTAAGTCGGTTATAGTGCCGGCGCTTCAGTAGGGGGATATGTGCGTTGGAGTGTGTTCAATGCCGGCATTTTATTTCATTGTTTCTGACACAACGTATTGCGGCGATACGAAAAAAAAAAGCTCACGAATAAGGCGTGTTTAAACCACCCCTTCGCGCGAAAAATGTGTACAAAGAAGCTAGGGTCGACACTGGCTTGATGGCGTTCCTGTCCAGTCAAGAACAAGGTCCGCTGCTGTCGTGAGTGTGGTCTGTCTACACTTTTGCCTTGATTCGGCCATCATTGCGTCGGTATTGAAAAATGTTCCTCCATAGGTGTCTACTTTATTCAGAGGTTGCACGAAATAATCCTGTTGCTTTATTTTTATTTTTCAATTACGAAAGGACGGCAATCTTATCAAGCAGGAAAATTGAGCTTGGCCTTGAGTCTTTGCCATCCCACCGTAAGATATCTCGTTTAGTTCATCATCATCATCAGCCCGACTACGGCCGCTGCAGGGCAAAGGCCTCCCATGTCTCTCCAATTAACCCTGTCCTTTGCCAGCTGCGCCCACCGTATCCCCGCCAGTTGTTCGCCGTCAGGTAAAATTTACCATTGTAATTCATTTAGAGCTCATCATTCGGCAGCGTTATTTGTCTCATCTTGTGCAGTCGTGAGCAATATGACAGGGGACAATCTTTTTGCACAAAACTACTAATTTTCTAGTTATTTCTCTACTAAATTTGAGTGACTTTTGGATAGCATGTGTCAAGAGGAAAACCGTAGGAAAACTGAAAAAAAAAAGTGCTTGTCAAAAGTAATTGTGAAGCAATCAGTAAAGGAATATTGAAACTGTTTCCTTTCATATGCTCACGACTGTATACATTGCGGTCTTGAAATTGGCATAAAGTCCTGGCTGCCACGCCGTTTTTAGTGCGAAAGCTCTACTTCGCAGGGTCAAACCCAACTAAGAATGAATCTTGTGGCGTCTCTGACCTTGAGGGCGAAGAAATAGAATAAATACTGCCTCGACTCGGTTTCGAACCCGCGGCGGCGCGGACAGATAAGCTTCGCTGGCCACTGTACGAGAGCGCCATGCTATCGGCGCAGCCGATCACGCCTCGTGTCAAACTGCAACACACGCATCGCGCTGTGCATTGCAGGTTGTCCGTCCTCATCAACTGCCATCTGTGCGCAAAAGTCACGGAAGGAAAGGAAGGTTAAGGACACCTCAATCGCGCTTTCAGGCACGCGGCGGTGGTGTCCACCGGAGAAAACCTGCCTCCGCACTGTATTTCGTGCTTGGCAATGCTAAACCGCCATATTGCTTGGCACAACTGTTGACTGAAACCACGTACTACCTGCAGAAGCTGTACAGTCTTGATCAAAAGTCTTAAGGCCAAAAGCTTTCCGCTTCAGCCGCATAACAGAGCCATTACGGCAACATTAAAGACTGAATGACCTTGAAATGCTAGCGGAAGGTTTCGCCTTGCGGTAGAGAAGCTTCTTGCTTGACTTGTGTTTTGAATGACCCGCAACAGGGGGCATTCTAGCAACATTCATTTCGCTGAAGTTGAACGCTGTGGCCTTAAGACTTTTGACCAAGACTGTATACCTGTAGATTTTAATAGTCATTTGTTGTTTCGCTAAACCTTCGCTGTTGCATTACGAGACAGTGCTGTCGCTTATGCCTGCGGCTCTGGGAATGTGTGAAATCGATAAATAATAGGACTCGACGTTCACGCGCCACGCGTCACGTAAGAATGGGGATGCCCCACGGGAGGGCTAACCGAGTCAGGGGCGGCGTGAAGGCACCGATCATCGTCCGTAGCTGACGCTCTTAGTTTTGTTGTTGGCTCACGGCGTCACTGAAGCCTGCCGATTTGCGAAATTTTGTTGTTTCTCACGCGGGCAGTGGCTGCCGTTTTCACTGAGTGATTGCACCGTGTCATGAAGGCGGGACATTTTTTTTTTCGCATCGTCTTTCCCGCGCATACGTGAAGGCTCAGTGTCTAATCTCCGCCTCTGGCAGCGTTCTTGCGGTATTTTATGTGAACGCTCTGCGAGGCTCTCGACGTTGGCCTTGTCAAGGTTGAGAGAGCAATTAAACGGAGGAGCATCAGTTGACAAAACACCGCGAGTAAAATTTATAAGCTGCTCCGCTATTTACACGCCGTGCGATTCACCTTGCGCGGTCACGTAAACCGCGCGCGGCAGTAAAACACCCGGCCGACCGCGGCTGGTGTTTGCGCCGTCTCTTTAAGGAACGAGCGCGTCTCAGATGTGATCTTTACACCGCGTTCTGGCCGATCGGCTGCGAGTGAACTGATTTTTCTTTTCCTCATCGAAGAGCTTGGTATAACGTTAATCCCCGGTTAAGAAATAAAGTGTTTTCGCATGGGTTCTGAGCGGGGATGACACTTGCGGGTAGAAGTGACATGGGAGACAACATTGCATGTGTAGAAAAGAACAATCTATTTAATTCAATTCCGATGTGAGTTAAAAGGTATTGCTTGAGGGCAAAAAGCTGGCGATTTGGTCAGAATTCAGGCTGCAACAGCGCAAAAGGCGGGAGTAAAGAAGGAGGCATGACTAACATGGCGCCATGTTTATCCCATGAACATGGCGCCATGTTTATCCCATGAACATGAACTGGGGGGCGAGTTGGTCAGACATGGTTCTTGTAAACCAGCGCATCGGCTCGAAGCCAAACAGAAAGGGACAGAACACAGCGCCGAAAGAAGTTTTCGGTCTGCCACAGCGCTGTGTTTTGACCCTTTCTGTTTGGCTTCGAGCCGTCGCGCTGGTTTACAAGAACCACGTTTATCTCGTCACCGTCTGTCGCGCTGTTGCAGTACTATCAAGAATCGGGCCAGTTTTGGTCCGACACGTTGACGAATGGTACAAGCTGTACGCCGTTCACTTCTCTGCCCCAAGTCATGTCTTGTGCCTTCTCTTGTCCTTGTCCCTTTTGTGCCGTCCTGACATCAACTACAGCTATGAACCAAGTAGAGCAAACCAAAGTACTTCTTGTTCATGTCTCAAGTCACACGGTTATAATAATAATAATAATAATAATAATAATAATAATAATAATAATAATAATAATAATAATAATAATAATAATAATAATAATAATTGGTTTTTTGGGGAAAGGCAATGGCGCAGTATCTGCCTCATATATCGCTGGACACCTGAACCGCGCCGTAAGGGAAGGGGTAAAGGAGGGAGTGAAAGAAGAAAGGAAGAAAGAGCTGCCGTAGTATACGGCTCCGGAATAATTTCGACCACCTGGGGATCTTTAACGTGCACTGACATCGCACAGCACACGGGCGCCTTAGCGTTTTTCCTCCATAAAGACCGCGGCGGCTGCGTTTTTATGGAGGAAAAACGCTAAGGCGCCCGTGTGCTGTGCGATGTCAGTGCACGTTAACGCGGTTCCGTTTCTTTTTCATTAGACTTACAATAATAGTCTTGTATATTATTTGTCAGCGCAAATAACTATTTGAAGCAGAAAAAGGAAAACTCTGGTTCTCACTAATACACGGCGATGTTACATTTGAAGAATTTTCCTCTTTTTTTTTTTATTCAGGAAACTTGAGGAAACAGGAATTTTCAGGAAGGTTCGGGGAAATTCAAGGGCACAAATTGTCTCGCTTTTCAGAAATCGGCGGAGTTTTCCAACTGCGGCTGTGAGAAGAGGTGCAGAAATAGGGATCTGGGGCTGTGCTTGAGGGAATTTTCAGTTAACGCTTCGAGCGTCGCTGCTCTTACAGTAACTGCATTGTTTAAGCGTTCGGAAAACTCGCGAAGCAGGCAGCGTCTTTTCGCCACATGTTTCATTCGTCTGCCGCACATGCCGCCACACTGGCTCCCACGGACTGCCGTAGTGACGAAGCCTGCCCGGGCTTTGTCGAGTTTACGCGTTTGACGATATGCCGTCGCTGAAGAACCGCAGGACTCGTGCGTCTTATATACCTTCGTATTGCGCCTTTCGGGCCAGCTGTTGACTAACTGTACTGCTCGTAAAACTCGGAACGTGCCATGCTAAACGCGGACGACCTGTGACGCCGGCGTCTCTCAAGCGCCCGTGGGGACACACAGCCCTTCACGCCTATTGCACGCGTTACATCAGCGGCTTACTTTTTCCAACGCATAAGCGCGCGGGATTGTGCGCGCCTGGTAGTTTCCAGAGGTCCGTTTTTTTCCGATCCGACGTCCTCATGATGTTTCTTGCAAGGACATTCGCTGTTTCCTTCGATACTCGTCGGTTGGTTTATGGGGGTTTAACGTCCCAAAGCGACTCAGGCTATGAGGAACGTCGTAGTGAAGGGCTCCGGAAATTTCGACCACCTAGGTTTCTTTGACGTGCGCTGACATTGCACAGCACACGACCATTCGATATTCGCGCCATTTAATTTTTTTATTTTGGTTGCATGAGCCATTCCACACCATAGTTTTTGTTTCACGGAGGACGAAACGAAGCCTTAACATCGGCCCTATTTCGTCCATAGTTCTCGTCTTTCATTAGACGTTTTTAGCATACCGGAGACGTACTAGAGGAGACGTATACCGGTTTACGGACCCCTCCTGCGCACGCGCAGTGGCTGTCCCACCTGCACCACTGCGCATTCGCAGGAGGCGTCCGGTAAACCGGTATACGTCTCCGCTAGTACGTCTCCGGTATGCTAAAAAACATCTATTATCGCCGGAAATTCAGCACCTCGGTAAAGAACACTGCATTCGAGCAGCGGCTAGCTGTCTCCGCTGCTCACCTGCTACCGCCAAAGCTATCTAGACCAGCTTCGTTGCAACGGCGCGGACCAACGGATCATTTCAAGGGCACGCGCTGTATTTGAGAGAAACAACCTAAACGAAAACCACGTAAAACAAACAGGGACACAGTAAGGTCTAGGTAGACTAAGCCGCCTCAGTTTCTGGGGAACCAAAGTTCCGTTTCAAGTGCTAAGGATTCCTAGGGGGCTCGAGCTCCTTGTTACTATGCATGCGATAAGGACGGTTAACAGTTGCGATGGTACAGCCGACGGCTAGTCACGTCTCCCTCCTCCGTCCCCGATAGTCGCCGGTGTCATTGACGCCCCAGAGCAGGCATGAATGGACTGAATCTATCGGAGTCCTCTCCGAGTCGGGGTGACGGCATGGATCCACGTTGCCTAAGTTGATGGCCACGCTCACTTGGCGTAGTAGCTTGTATAATAAAAGAGAAATCCTTATCCCATCCAGCGTTATCGTTGCAACGAGCGCAGTGGCATGCCCAGTTCTAATGTACCGTACGCTCTTCTCAGCCGGTGTGCGTGTGAGGGAAGGGGACAGCATAAGCATGCCCCCGGCATGTGCTGCGCCCCCCCTCCCTCCGCTGTGGGCAGCATGCGCAGCGTGACGTCGGCGTTTAATTACTGCGTCCCAACACGCTGAGCGGCGGCCGTTAATCGTTCTTCTCCGTACAGTACAAGGAGAAAGAGGGCGAGGGGGGCTGGTAGTGGTGGTCGTCCTGTTACGCGCGCCAGAAAAACACGTGGGCGCCCTTGGTTCAGGTCAGTCACTGCCGTTACGCCGTGGACGCATGTACGCGCATAGCGGGTTTGTCGCGCCCGTCTCCTCTGTGCTCCTTTTTTTTTACTCTTCTTCTTCTTGTCCCCCTTCCCTTTCGCTGGTGCTCCGTCCTCTCGATTGGCTGCCGGCGTCAAGGTCTGCACTCGTCTGGGCCGGATGAAGCCGATCCGCTCCCTGCGCTGCTTGCTGTCTTGGGTGTGTGTGTGAGCGCTCTGGCTTCGAAAGGGTTTCGGACTGCGAACAACGTCCGCTGAGACTCGCGACCTCGTCGGAACGGCCGCGTGACGTTCTGGGGCTTGCTCTCTTTCTTTTCTTGGTTCTGTTCCTCCCTGGAGGAAAACTTCGCGCGAGCTCAGCCGCGGTCGGAATACAAAGTATATTATCTCTGCCAGTGGCGGCGCTCTCTCAGCACGGTGGCTTTGAAAGTGCGTCCTCATACTAATCGGACTTGTTCGTCTTGATTTTTCCCTTTCTTTTTACTCTGCTCATATTCTTCTTTTTTTCCTTTTTCTTCGTAATTATTATTTTTTTTTTCTTCGGCCGTCAACCAAGCCCTGTCCCGTCCTGTGGGAAGTGGGTGCACCGTGCCGCTGTTTTCGCGTCGCGGTCTTTTTCACTCTCGGTGCAGCCGCACTGGGCCGTGCGGGGGGCGCGTTTACCCGGCCCGAGTGTTATTTTCCTGCGCCGGGTTTTTACCCGAGGCTGCCAGGCGCGGCGGCGTTTGTTTCCCTTCTTTTTCTGAGTAATTCCTCGACCGGACGTTAGCTGGAAATTAATCGGGCCTTTAGGGAACGTCCGATTTCGCGGCCGGCAGGATTTCTGAGGCCGCGCGCTTCTTTCTCGTCGCCGGTGTCGAGCCGTCGTCAACGCCCGAGTATGCGGCTCTTGTTTCCCGCACTGCGTCGTTCTTTTCCTCGACACATTTCCTCGCCTCGTGCCAGCTGTGGGGTGGGGCACCCCGCACTGTACGCGCAGTAATGCACCCGGCACCACGCAGTGGGTGGGGCAAATGCGCTTTGGCGCCGCAGGGTTGCCGATGACCATGACTGGCGCGAACGTTCGCAGTGCAGTGACGCGTGAAACACTCTCTCGTTGCTGCGCTCCGCCTGAGAGCCAGCCGAAGCAAGCAGAGCGGATCCGCTGTGCGTTGTATGCCAGTCGGCTTGAAAGATGGGCTGTTGATGTGCTTCCGATACTCTCGATGCTTCAGAAGGCCTTATAGACAGTAGCGCCTGGTAGCCTTGGTTGAGGGTACCTATCGTATCCTAATTCCTGGTACAGCAAGCATGCTGCAGTTTATGCATATAAATCTGCTTCAGTTTCACTTTCGTGATCGAATTTCGGTAGTCGCCTTAGGATGGAGTTCACGCCGTAGCCCCATTGCTCCTTTGAGCACACTTGTCTGAACAGAGAGCATAGTGCTAAATGGTTGTTATGCCTATGCGATACCTGGTGTACAGGTAGTCCAGCATCTGGCCTCTTTGTGCTTGGGAGGGCGGTATATAGTAGGTACTGCGCTCGAGGGTCTGTGAAAGTCGGTAAGTGCGCCAGTCATGGTGCCGGGAGTGGATAGGAGACCTGGCTTGGCTCCCAAGTGAAGAGTGCTATTGTAAAACTGATGCCTAGTCACTTGATCGATGCAGAGCCACGGAAATTGGTTTATTTGCTGAGGTCCAGTGTTATCCTCGCTGAGGCTCATTGGTATCATCGGTGAGGCTGATCGGTATCATCGCTGATCTGGGCTGTGAGCTCGAACGTCTCCGATGTCACACACTAAAAAAATGCAGGGGGCACTTAAGCTCCACCTTACGTGTATGCTACGCGATAGCGTAATGGGTGAATTCCCATATGTGCAGAAGGCCATTTACACACGTAGATCCCTGTGAGCCCTCTTCCCGTACAGAAACGTCCTATGGGCGCCTGTGGAAAACGCTATGTCCGTCTATGGCCTTTTATGAACGTCTATAAGCACCCACAGAGGTGCTTATTGCCAGCTATTGAAAAATCTATGCCACTGAAGCTATAGCTTTGGAACCATGCATACTACTGTTTTTAGCTCTCTATAGAAAAATACATCCGCCTGAAACTACGGCTATAGATGGACATAGGAAAGGAGGAAAGGCTTATAGCTAATTGGGCCAAATACCTATAGCTGGCCATATGACTTTTTGTATGGGTTGTTCCTGCTGGCGCAGTGATGCAGCAGTTGGCGATGCGCCACTGTCCTGCGATGTGGCAGGTTATCTCAGCGGCGGGCCTTCTGTAGCCCCGGCTGCTCTTCCCGAGCGACCACTCGTTACTTTTAACTGCCACGGCGGGCAGTTTGCTCACTATCTGGTGGGCAGGTTGCGATGACGCTGCACCTCATTGATATTTACCGAGTCTAAAGAGTACCTTTGGTTGGGCGCGTTGGTATCTTCTCTGAGGCCTACACACATCTGTGCTGATGCCCGACTGTCTCTCAGCTGAGGCCCGAGGGTATCTGCGCTGCGGCTCTTTATATCATCTCTGAGGCCCACGGACATCTCTGAGGTTCCTTGATATCTCCGCTGAGGCCCAAGGGTGGCATCTTCGCTGGAGCTTGTTTGCATCTTTGATGATGTCATTGATTGCCTCGCTGACGTTCATTCTCAAGCCCACCTTAGCCAAGCCTCGTTCTCTTTATTGAGGCCCATTGGCATCCTTGCTATCTTCGCTGTGACCTGCTTGTAACTTTCTGAGGCCTGTTGATATCTTTGGTGAGAGGGACCCTCCGGCCTTTGCTGTGATTGTCGCGTTGACTTCGCGGAAGTCGGTACTACGTGATTTTGAGCTGCTCAAGCTTGACCATCTGTAGTGATTGCATTTAGAAGCTGTTCGGTTATAGTTCATGTCTGGCCCGTAGTGTCCGTTGTTTCGCCAGAAGATGAAGCGAGCAATGGGGTCCCGTTTCACCGTGTTGCACGTGCGCGCGACTGCATCGGTTTGACTGTTAGTCCACTTAACGAAACTTTGATAGACCCGCACATGCCTCCTAGTCGGGGCTGTATGAAGCCGCCCACCGCTGATTTGTCGCCCGTCGGCCGCGTGTCTGCGTTACGGGGAAACGCATTAGCTGGCACATCACCACCCTCCCCCGTCCCATTGGACTGACCTGTGTCGTCGGCGGGATGCCTTGCTGTCGTCGTTTCAGAGGTGCCGGAGATTTCCCCGCCATCAAAAGACCGCGCACCCAGTGTCGGCCGAAACCGGTCGTCCTGCGCTGTTCTTTCGGGTTCACTGTTCTTGTACGGATGTCTTTGAAAGCTGCCAGCAACGAAAAAGAGGCAGACGCGAGAGGAAATTCCATCGCCAGCTTGATCCGCTTGCTTCAGGCCACCATATGCCCCGTGTCTCGGGCTGCATCGTTCCTTGCTCCGATTATTGGCGCGGCGTAACGAAACTTTGTTACGTAGTCCGCTGTAGTATATGTATAAGGCTGGAGCGGGGCATTAGAAGGCGCGCCTTGGCTTCGGGATGTGCACCGCCACGGGAGTCCGTCGCCGGGCAAGGTGCGGAGGAGGGGGTGAACGCTCCCGTATTTCACACACGTGCACCGACGCCGCACCGATAGGGCGCTGGTTTGCGGCTCCCACGCCGTCGCGGCGGATAAGGCGCTCGTGCGAACGGCCCGCGGAGTTAAGAGAACGGTGCCGCGGGTGGCGCGTGTGCGCTCCAAGTTGTATAAGAGGTTTCGAACGCGCATCCGCAACACTGTGTGCAACTGCGCACGCATGTGTACACCATCCCGTGCGGCCCATTGCCCGCCGTCGTCTCATTTTTTGTAGTTTGGAGGCCGATAACCCGCCGCGGTGGCTCAGTGGTTAGGCGCTCGGCTACTGATCCGGAGTTCCCGGGTTCGAACCCGACCGCGGCGGCTGCGTTTTTATGGAGGAAAAACGCTAAGCGCCCGTGTGCTGTGCGATGTCAGTGCACGTCAAAGATACCCAGGTGGCCGAAATTATTCCGGAGCCCTCCACTACGGCACCTATTTATTCCTTTCTTCTTTCACTGCCTCCTTTATCACTTCCCTTACGGCGCGGTTCAGGTGTCCAACGATATATGAGACAGATACTGCGCCATTTCCTTTCCCCAAATACCAATATTATTATTTTATTAATTGGAGGCCGTTTTTACGGCGTATCCCGAGTACGCTGCGGGCTGTAAAACGTGCCAGACTTCGATCGTGTCACTGTCAGCGTGTAGATTACCCTTGATTCCATTCTTTCTGTTTCCTGCTTCGTTTCGTGAAAGCGATTTCTTGCATTGCGGCGTAGTATTCGTCGGAGCATTCAAGAATCAGTGTACGAAGAAAACCGCGATGTTTTATTGCGGCCAGCTGCGGCTACAGTTCCAATTTAGAGCTCATGGGTCGTTGTTCCCGATCGAAAAAGCTCCGGCATGCCCTTCTCGTGACGTCATTGTTCCTGCTGCGCATAGCGGCCGTGGCCGAGGTGCCGGCTCTGGCGTCGCGGCGAAAGTGAGTGCAGCTGCTTGGTCGGGAGGAAATTAGGCGCCCGCTCGCATCCCTTGTGTTGCTACTATCCCCGTCGTGCGCGTGTGGCGCATGCCCGCGAAAAGGTGCCGCGAAGCACCTGCCGCCTCAGGAAAAAAGGGGGGGGGGGGGTGCCTGCATTGTGACGCGCGGCGACCTTGCGCCACAATGGCACACACACACACACACACACACACACACACACACACACACACACACACACACACACACACGCACACGCACACGCACACACACACGCACACGCACACACACACACACGAATGCCGTGCGGGGACGGTGAACTCCTGACGCGCGCGCGCTTAGGCGCTGACTGTAGGGAGCCGCCGCCACAAAGAATAGAGCGGTAAGGAGGAAAGCGGCCACAGCTTTGTTGTGGTGGTGGTCACCAGCTGTGCGCGTTGCTAACTCCCTCTGTTGTTTTGCGGGTCGCCTCCCTCCGTCTTTCTTTCTTTCTTTCTTTCTTTCTTTCTTTCTTTCTTTCTTTCTTTCTTTCTTTCTTTCTTTCTTGTTTTGTTTTTCTTTGCTGTGTTTGTTCTGTTGTCCTTTGCTCTTCTCCGTTTCTTGTTTTCCTTTCATTTTCTTCCTTTGTTGGCCTTTTTTTCCTTCCCTCCCTTCCTTTGCTAGTTGCTCACTTTCGAGATGCAGGCAGAAAAGCGAAAACTAGTTGCGCGGTTGGCGTGCCGAGACAGAGCTCGAATGAGCGCGGTAAATTTCGCTCGCTCGGCGGAGGAGTCGCTCTTAAATGTAATTTCGTTGAGGGGCGCAGTCCTCTTTTTGTCCTTGGTGCTTAGCCCCGTTGCCTCTGCTCTGCTAACCTGCTGGAAGCTTCGGATGAGGGCGGGTCCGGCACTGTACGGCTGGCTGGTGCACGATAGCTCGTGTCAGGCGTGCGTCAATCTGGTTGTGGCTTTTCTCGTCTTATACAAGGAGGCCTGCATTGTGGTGGCTTTTTGTTTTGACGGGGCTAAGCCCGAACAACGTGCGGTGACCAACAATTGGAAGGCGCACAGGTAGGATCCAGGAATAGCGAAGAAATGGAAGGATTGAAATTTCAAACACCAACCAACCGACCAACTAAGCTGTGAAAGTGGCGAATGTAAAGGTACTAACAGCTGGGTCTGGTTTCGCCGAAGTCATCTAGCGCGAACATGATTTTTGTTGACTGAATGAGTTGCGATTACGAAGCAAAGGCAACAGAAAGTAAAGCAATGGGACAGAGTATTCGGATTGAAGTCTCGGGAGTGTGTAGTACGTGCAGTGTGACACAACCTGTAGGTTCTCACTTTAGACTTGGCCAATTAAAGTGCTGTAAAGTTCAGTTCATTTTTGCGAGTAGGCTGAACGAAATGTATTAGCTCAGCTATAGGCACTTGCTCCCTCTACCCTCTGCCGCAATTTTTATTGTACAGCAAGTGGTCATTACGCCGGGGAAACGTTTGATCGATTGTGACTCTAGCCTAAACATTTTGAAAGTTAGGGGTCACTGCGTCTGCGAAGCCGAACAATCTTCGGACTCTGCAGTGGGACTATAGTTTCGATCCTGACACTCCAGGGGCCGAATTACGGAATGGTCGCAGTCTCTAACAGTCGCGAAACGGTCAAGAGCCCTGCCTCTATCGGTCGGCACGGGCTGGCGAACAATAGGAGCGGAACAAATTGATCCGTTCGTGATATGTTTGTGATTTGATCGTTCCGTAACGGCTCCAGAGGCTTTGGACTGGTCTGTCCTGTTGCTCCAGTCCACACTTCGGAATTTTCCAATGGCGGTGGAACTTTCGGCAATCGGCCTCGGTGGCGCAGCGGCTTCTCGCCTATACGCACTGATCCCCCATCGGTGCAGCACTGGACGCCGCATTTCGATGGAGGCGAAACAGAACGACACTCATGTACTAAAGGTTCGGCGCGTATTCCTCCACGTGGTCGTAATTATTCCAGAGTCATCGATTACACGGCGTTTCTTATGGTAAGTCTGGCTGGTGAATATGCGCAAATTTTTTTAGCTTAAAAATAATAATAATAATATTAATAATAATAAAGAAACGTAGGTTCAGGCTATAGTGTGCGTGAGCATCTGATCGCCTTGCCTTGCATGCTCGCACGCAGTTCTAATTATAGTCGTTATCTCACCAATCGACCTGTCGCGTTGTCAACCAGGGAAATGATCAATCAATCAATCAATCAATCAATCAATCAATCAATGTTTATTGACAGAAGATAGGTACAGTCATGGAGAAAAATTTGCGGTATGCGCATTCGCTGAAAAAAAAAAGAATTATTACGGCACTGTTGGACACAGCAGGTGAATGAAATGCATAGAAGGGTGACAAGGCATGCAGTCTCCACCTGCTTGAAGAATACCATCTGACTGGCTAGCAAGGTAACGCAGAAATAATTTTTTTTTTCCCGCGAATCCGCATCCCGCAAACTTTTGTCCATGACTCTACATGTACGTTTTTGTACAGGTGGGACCCCAGGCGCTGATTTCGCATTCGTCGCAATGTTGCTTTTTGAACGCGATATTTATCGCTCTAAGGGAATAAGCTCACAGGGGCTTATCTCCGAAATAGTAAGAACAAACATTTAATATACTGCACGTTTTACCCCCTCCCTGTACAAGCGAGAGGCGTCTGGAAACCATATAACCGTCGCGTTGGCTTTTGCGTATCGCTGCTATAGCTTTTAATAACGCTGTATCGACTGCACACTGCATGGAGGCTGGCCCGAGGCGGGCGCTTTTCTTTCCTTCGCCTTTTCTCCTCGCATTCTGCCTGCACTCGGCCACCCGTTCGCTCCGACTAAAGTCCCCCGCCTTTGCGTAACCACCTGCGCAAGCGGGAACCGCGTTACGTTTTTTGTTTTTTTTTGCTGCGATCGCTTCCATTTAAATCTTCGCTCCTTGCGGGCCGCCACCGAAGTGTTGCCCTAATAGGGTTTGCGCGAACAAACACCGTCAGTCGCTGATATTAAGCTAATGAGAGGAAATTAAAATAAAAAACAAAAAAAATAAAGGTAAGAAATGGTGGAGGCCAGCACTCGAGGAGCAGGCACAGACTGTGTCGCTCGGCCTCAATTAGCATCGTGTTATTGCGCTGCTGTATGCGTCCGCGCGGGCCGGCTCTGACGTCACGGGGCCGGACCGCCGGGAGAAGACTTCGTTTTTCGTGGAACGCCGCGATCGGCTTTCTTTTCGCCGTAATGGGCGCCGACTCCCACTGCCCCCTCTCTGTCTTTCTCTATATATATACTTTGGTGTTGTGTTTACCGCCTGCTAGCTCGCGATGTGGTTGCGTTTTAGCGTTTCGAGCTTCTTTTTGTTGGTGTTGTTGCGTTGCTTTATTTACGCGAGCTCCTGTTCTTTTCTTTTTGGCCCCCGCGGCCCACCGGCCGGAATATCCTGGCGACAAATGACTGCCGCTGTGGCAGCTGAAGCAGATCTCGCGCGAGTCGGCCGCTGCTTCTGCGGCCGGCACTTAAACACGCGCCTCAAGAACAAAACAACGCGATGAGCGAGAAGCGGACGAACGACAAAATGGCGACCATTACCCTCTCTTCTCCTCTGCGGAGGCCCCTCGTCACTCCCCCCCCCCCTTTTTTTTTCCTTTTTCCTCGGAGGCTGTGAATACCCGATTGGACTTGTGTACGCGCGCATCGGTCGGATGGCTTTTAGATTATGTAAGCTTCAATACGGTGACACGTATGCGCGGGGGCTGTAAAAAAAAAAAAGAAAGCTATGGAGAGTAAACGGTTAGCGGTGATGGCAACCGATATGGACTCTATTTTTAACTTCTTCGCGATAGACTGAAGGGAACAGATTTTTACCTCGAAGTTCTGCAGCACTTCGGGCTGTGCTCAAAATTATAGACTGCGATTTGATTTCCACCGCGTGGAATTTTCTCAACTCACGCCGGGTCTTTCTTTTTATCTTCTTTATTTTCGACAGACTTTCAGCGCAGCGAACGGTGCACGCCGCCATTCATTTGCCTTCGCAGGGTGAGGACAGCGTTTTCGTAGGCATTTAGCTCGAGCCTTCGATGCCCAGCGAAAACGCTGTCCTTCGTTCTGTGCTTCTGTTCGGAGATTGGACGCCAACGTATGTGAATTCGCATCCACAATGCAGCAGCGCACGATGACTGCGCGTTGACGCGAATCGATCTCTGGTGTCCTGTGTAAAACGAAAGGTTCGGGTAATACCGGATCGGGCTGGTAGCTTTGCATATATGTAAGTAGTTCTCTGCGCGGTGCATTTGACGCGGTCATTCATTCGTTACTCAGTCGTAAGGAAGGCAAACAGGGCGGCCACGTAGGTTAGAATATCCAAGGTGAATTAGATTAAAATCTAGTAGAGCGCATCGAGGCGTTGGGGTAAACAGGCTTTCTGAAATATCCTTAACTCGAATATATAGACGTCGAGCAGGCGGCGGAGCTGAACAGAATCGATCTACCTCCGCAAAAGTTGGGCATTTAAAGCGCTTTACTACGTTTACGTCATACGACGGCATAACTGCTCGAAAGGCCCACTTAGATTTAGCACGCGACGCTTACTATCCAAATTATGCGTGACGAGCTATAGCCCCATTCGTTGCTGTGGCATGAAGAGGCGCCATATGCCATGCGCAGTCGCGGCTTGTCTCTCGCATGAAGCGAATGGGATGCCTGTCGTTCGAAAAAACTTCCGTCACCCGTACTCTAGCTCCGAGGATGGGGCGGCCGCTCAGGCCCTACTTGTCCTGCTTGCTTGGTCTGCTTGTACTACGTGTGGGCTGCTTCTTGCGGAGAAGACACGGTCTCGGGCTCCTGTCGGGGCGTACTGGGTGTACACCGTGCGCTCACGGAGCCTCTGTCTCTTTCTCCCCCCATGGCGCACCTCGTCGTGCATGCTTTTTCGCTGTCCCTCGATGCAGTGGCTGCGCGGCGGTGCGTAGCCGCCGTGCCCGTCCGGCCGCTTGCGCCGGCTCCTCCCGCATTCTGTCGCTTATTTGTTCGCTTTTTCCGATCGCTCTTCTTTTTTTTTCTCTCTTCTATCCTTTCTTCGGTATTGTCATTTTGGACGCTGTTTTTCTCCTTCGGTCGGACATGCCTCTCGGCTCTATTCTTCGCCGGCGCGCGTCCTTGGAACCGGACGGCGTCCAATGGGGACTGGCCGAACGACGTGCCGTTGCAAAGAGCAAGAAGAGAGATCGGCTTCGCTGGACGGCGATGTTGAAAACGGAGGAGGAGGGAGAGAGTGGAAGAAAGAACGGGCGTCGGGAAAGGAGGAGCGGGGATGCCAGAGCGGCTGGAAGAGCGCCACTTCCTCCAGCTTGGAGGAAGTGGCGCCGCGGCGCCTTTCGAAGTACGCCTCCGTTTCTCATCGCCGTCGTTACCCCCCCCCCCCCCCCCCCCCCCTTCGTTTTTCCCCTTTGATTGTCCTCCGTCTCTCATTGCGTGATGCTCGCCGGTGACGACCTTTCTCCTCCTCCTCCGTTTTGACTTCTTTTATTTTTGCGCGCTACGGCTCTCTCTCTCTCTCCTTCCAACTCTGTTTTCCATGTCCGTCTCTCTGAGGTTTCCTTTTTTTTTTCTTTCGCCGAGAGCGCGAGCGTTATCATTATTCGTGCGCCCCCTGCGGCTAGCTGCGGCTTGCCCACTGACTCCTCGGGTGTTTTTCTTTCCTCATGGAAGGAACGGGTGGAGAAAGTGAGGGGGAGGAAGGAAAGAGAAAGAAAGAAAAAACGAAGCGAAACCCAGCGAAAGTTCGAGGAAAAATGAAAGCGCGGCGAAGAAAGATAGCCGGCGTTATTCATTATTTTTTTTTTTTTCGCTGGATGACCGTGGCGGTCGTCGCTGGCGTCGTCGTCCAAGGCGACCGCGGCCGTTTTCACCCTCGTTGCGTGTTGTGTGACCGGGCTAACACGCAGAGCCTCCTCCATCTACGGCAGCCCCGGCTTTTCTAGAGGAAAGAGTTGAGATCAGGCGCGCGAAAAGGAAAAAAAATAATAAAACGACGAGAAAGGACATGGCGGACGGGGTTGGGGGGGAAGGAAACGCCACCGGCAAGTGCGCGCGAAAGTCTCCGCCCCACTCCCTCGTGCTTGTTGAAGAATCCTGCCCGGCCGATGGCTGTGGCGGCGGTTTAGCGGCGCGGTAGTTTCCCCGAGGAAGTAGCCGCCTCCGCCGCGCACGCCCTCTCCCTTTCTTCGGCACAGCAGGGTTGCTCGCGGACGCCTTCGCCGGCTCGCTGTCGGTGGTGCAGCGTCGTCGCGGGTGCCGACTACTTGACTGCCACCTCGGGGACTCCGCTTCGTCGTACGTCGCGCCGCGCATCCGCTCTCTACCGCGAGACGCCAGTGTGACCGACTGCGCTAGTCCGCGGCCTCCGGATTGTGCTCACTTTTCCCCAGCATCAAGAGCGAGAGTTGCGAACCGTCCCCGCCGCCCCCTCTTTTGCTGGAACATGGGCACGGATAGCCCGAATGTCACACAGCCTCAAATACGGGCTCCACCAGCGTGACCCGGCAAGTTTCTCCTGGGATGTTTCATCAGCTCGTTCGCCCAAACGCCGACTACCTGTTCTGACTCTGCGGATACTTCATAGGCAGCTTTTTGATCCTGGAACCCCCAGTTCAGGCGCTGAGCAGTAAGGTGTTTGACTGGTGCTGCATTGGTGACTGGTGTTTGCTTGGATACCGACCATCTGTTTTCGTTGTGATCATCTTTGTGCTACCTAATCGCCTACCACCCCTGTGTCGTCAGCGTGTTCGTTAATAATACCGTTTCGCTGAATCAAACATATCATCAACCCGGATTCACCGTCTGTTTACCCCTTTCGCGCCTCGAAAGTCGGGCGCAGACCCTACGCGTCCCCGCGCCTCCTGATCGGGTGCAGAAGATACACGCGCAGTACGCAACGTGCGCCCCCGTTGGAGCAGTGATGCTGCGCTAGCGGCGTCCTCCGTCCCGTTTTCTTGGTGCGAGTGTGCGCGTGTGTGCGGGTGTATGCTTTGGTTCGTCTCCACCGGCGGGCCGGTGGCGATGAGGAACGCCGAGGCGGCGGCCGCGGCAGCAGCGGCGGCTGCAAACTTTGCCATGAACTCCCTGCTGTGTGGCTCGATTCCAGGCAACGACCCGCGCCAGTGGAGCAAGCACAACGTGTCCATGTGGCTCGAGTGGTGCACGGAGCAGTTCTCCCTGGTGCCCACGGACTCCGAGAACTTCCACATGAACGGTGAGTGCGGGGTGTCGGCGGCTGCGTAAGCGGCACAGCACCCTGGGCCTTTACTTTCGGCCGCGCGTGTCGAACTGTTATACGTTTGTGTTTTGTTTTAAATCGAACACTGAGTCAGGACATATACCGCCAGTCGAGCCTCTATGACCATCGACCGCATTCTTGTGACCCTCCTTTGAACTGGATGGATTGATGGAAACAACTTTTATTAGACGGGGGAAAAAAAAAAATCTTCCAGTGTGGTCCCCTACCCTTGAACTGAATGGGCTGTTTGGGAAACGAAATGGCGCAGTATCTGTGTCACATACCGGCGGACACCTGAACCGCGCAGTAAGGGAACGGGTAAAGGAGGGACTGAGAGAAGAAAGGAAGAAAGAGATACCGTAGTGGAGCCACCCTGAAACGTCGATTCGTGAGAAAGTACTGTGAATCCCCTTTTCAAAAGTTGTCGCTTCTCTGCATGGCATATCGGTTGCACGTAGTTCGACCTTTAAGTTAAACCGTGATGCATTATTCAGACGGGAGCCGTGCCTTTAGCGCTCCTTACGCATGCGTAGATTCGGCAGTTTTGCGCTTTTGCATCAACGCCCCAGGCTGCGTGTGAGGGGAAAGCCAATGGCCCTGGGTGTTTGAACACGTCAGACGCGTCTCGCAACGACGCACCCGCGACTGTGCGGGGAAGCCAGCTTGCCGACTGCGAAAGCTTGTTTGCGCTTGATCGTGCCGACATCACTCGACCGAATTTTAAGCACGCCTAAACCTTGTTGTAGTGGGATTGCCCGTAGCAAACTCTTTCTTTAATGTCGTAAACCTCGCTGCCATTGGGAATCAGCATTTTCTTTGTTTGTTGATTTGATTTACAGTTATACTTCTTGTTGCTCTATCTGTATTATCGGCAATAGAGCAGATACTGTGGTGTTGTGAAGCAGCTGATCTTTAATATAGGGAAGTAAACGCCGTTTGTGTTTCGACGGCATTGTCCTGTGTCCTACTTTTGTGGCAGGCTTGCAAGGCTCACAGTTCTAAATGTATGTGTACACGATCTTTGTTTGCATTTTCCTGATTGAGTACAGTATACCAAATCTCTTAGAGCACATATGTAGTGGTACGAGGCTGCAGTTCTTGTGTCAGTAACTGGGACCTACCTTCATTCTCTTGTGGTGTTTCCCCACACATATTGACAATAATTTAACTGACGCCAGGAGTCTGAACAGGTGCCTAATTTCGTGAGGCCTCAGTCCTTAAATCATCTCAGTGGCAGGCTCTTTTTCAGAACCTGGTTCGATTTTATAAAGTACATTAAAACAAAATATACATCTTGCGGTAGTTAATAGGGGGTAGAAGATCATGGACATTTACTGATAGCTTCTTACCCTTAATTCAAGAGTGCAAATGTGTGGTTTTGAAATATAAGCAGCAGAAACAGCCAAAGCACATCATAAACTAAACCAGTGTACAATGCGAATGAAAGCAGCCAAGTTCTCAAGTAGCAAAGAGAAAGTGAGATAAAAAGAATTGTACTGAATGCTCCAGTGGTGTTACTTAATTACTCGTGTTTCAACAGCAATACTCTTGTGCCTAGAGCATTAGCAGTGGCCTACGCTGATGTGTGTAGTGCGTCTTGCTGCTGCGTTTCACTAGTGTTTCAGATTTTCTTGTTTATGTTACATCTAGCTAAGCTCACTGTCGTGATACTGGCCTTGTGTTGTACATGTGTACATGTGCCAGCTGCTCAGTGCAAGCACAGTGCAGGCATGCAAGCAGGCAGGCACCTGAAACAACATTAATGAGAAGTGGTGCGTTAATTTGTCTTGCCCATTGGAGGGCTGAGGCATTTTCCTGTTCTGAGCATGTTGAAGGATAAAACATCTGTAAGCAAGAGCTGTCACTTAAGGCATGCCAAGCACTAGAAGTGCTGCCTGACCCTAGAGCCATCTGGTGGGCATAGGGCGACTGTTCCCGTAGTTGTAAATCGTCAGATTTTTTAAATAATTGGTAGTTGGTTTTGGTCCTGATTACTCTCACTGAGACCAAATAGAGGCAGTTTTCTGCAAAGCCATATATCTGGGGCTGCCTGCTGTTGATTGGGATATGTTGCTATAGTTTGAAGAACTGTTGGTGGAAGTAAAACTTGCCTTCTTTCCTTCTTATGTGATACACAGCACTGAAATGGTAGAAGCGCTGATAACTGGGCAAGATGAAAGACAGCTTCAGCATCCGAGGTCTGCAGCAGCAGATCTGCAGTAGATTAAAGATGTTTATTTACAGGAGCTATGAGTTCGACACAATGATGCAGCTAGCTTTTTGCAGGGGCTGTTATTTTTATTTTCCCTATACCTTTACCCTCACGTTGCGCTTCACAGTTTGATGCCTCTTGCACACAGGAAAAGCGCTGTGCCTGCTGTCCAAGGCCGACTTCTTGGAGCGAGCTCCGAAGGCAGGAGATGTCCTCTTCAACGCCCTCCAGCTACTTCTGCACAGGGCACTTCACACAGCGCGGCTCATGAATGGTTAGCGGTGCTTTTGGGCTTACACTGATTGCTTTTCACCCAAGATCGTAGCTTGTTTAATGGACATGGCAAAGATAAAAATAAGAATAGATCACCAAGCAAGCTTGCAAATGCCATGGCCAACATATTTTACAGTTTATGTTGTTCAAGGTCAATAAATTGCAGTAATTAGTACTACGATGAAAACAACTGGTTGTCTTCAACGTAGACTTGAAGTGCCCTTTTTGGATGGCATTTTTGGATTGGATGGCATTAGGGGTAGCAGGCACTGCATGAAACAAGCTGCTAGAGTAGAATGAAGGCTCTCTGAGCATTACATTGCTTTAAGTGAGGCTTGCTTTGTAGTGACCCGCATTGTTTTCTGTGGAACTAGGATGGATGTGTAAAGGAACAAGGGGTGCCCCTCTAAGAGGTTGAAGGACGCTAGGTGCAGTGGCTACATAGATAGGTATGACAACTAGTGTAGTTCACAGGTTCTCTGCTTCATGATGCAAAAATTTGGCCCTGCATTCAGAGCTCTGTCACTGCACATGTGTCATTGCTACTTGGGTTATTCTTACAGCAGCCTGCAAGAGCTGAAATAGACTTTTTCCTAACAGAAGGAAAGTTTTGAATAACGGTTATTTGCTTAAATACACGCAACAACGATACTTTTGTTGCATGAGCAGAATGCAGAATGAGAGTATGGCATATTTACGTCATCTGCTGACACATAGACAGTGTGAATATCTTGCATACAACATTGATAATTCTTGTTGTTTTTGAAATTTGATGGGAATGACTGAGAAGGGAAATGGAAACAGTGTTTAGTTCTGTTCAAGCACAAGTCCTGCATGGTCCCACACTTAGTGCCACTTTTGCTGAACAGGTGAAAGCCAGGAGGGATACCACTTGTTTTATGCCGGACTGTAAGTCCAGGTATAAACACGCAACCAAGGGGGCCGAAAATTTCAGTTTTCAGTGCTTGAGACCCAGAACTGTTTCATAAATGGCACCTTGCACTTCACTGTGCTGATAACAAGTTGGAGCTAGTCTGTGGTCTGCAACCAGCACTTCGAGGAGTGTTTCACTGATGAACGCATTTCCCTCGTATGATCAATGGGGAGGTGGTGAAGATTCTGAGGAATAAGCCACAGCTGACGGTGTGCGGCGTTCTCTCAATTCTGCCAAATGAGCCTGCTTCTCTCGCAAAGAAAATTTATGCAAAGAGAATGAGAAAAACTTGCCGGGATCATGCTGTTTGGTGAAACTTCCTTCAAAAACTCTTCACAGTATAGCCTTAGAAGGGCTGCAAAAAATGCTGCACCTCGGTATAACATCAAGGTAGGGCCATCTGTTTCCATGGTTGAAGGAATTATTGGCTTGAATGCACGCGCTTTGCCCTCCAATTGATGGCCCATGCACTCATTGAATAAGTCGACCGCAGTATTTTAAGTTCAAGGGCACACACACAAGGCACATAGCTTTGCACTGGAAATTCAAGTTGTTCTACAACAGTCCTCTGGCTCGGAAATCCAGGCAGCTGTTTCTGCTCAAGGGACAGTTCTACAGGAACAGAATTTGGGCACAGCGTAAGGAGAGTGTTAGTGTGCTGTTGGCAGATGACCACATGGTCCCATGTCGAGGAATAACGTGAAATGAGGGAAGTGAAGACATTTTGGCAAAGGTGAAAATGATATTTAAGGCTCCTAGTAGCAGAAAATTCGGGTCAAAATGTACCGGTGTTCGTTTACAAGAAATTGAGTCTTGTATGTCTTTTTGCTACATACACAAGCAGACTGCTGCACAACTTCCTACAGGGCAAGAAAGTGCAAAGGCCAAGGGCCATGTTAATAGTGGACAGAGAATTTCAACTCATAGGCAGAAAAGATTGGAAGCAAAACCGACCATTTATTGCTTGATGCGTTAATTTTCTTTAAAAACAATAAAGAGCTTCCTATACCTTTTTTCGAGTATTATTGAAACCTGACTAAGGTGAAATTGCAAATGAACCTATTTTCGTCTTACGTTGTTGACTGATCGCAGTCTTAGCTGGTCCCCCTTTTGGTCTTGAGAGCGCAGTCAATTGGTCTTTATTCTATATTATTCTGACCCACTGGAACACTTAAATTTTTGCCTGCTTGTAGCCGCAAACCAATAGCTCCTGGACACAATAAGCCCACCGGCACCCGACTTTCAAACAATTGAAACATAAGAAGTTGGATGAATTAGTTCAGTTGGGTCCGCTTACATTTATGTTAAAGGTGGTTTATAATTCCCGCTTCCCAATAAACAGTGCTCAAGATAGTTGGATAAAGTGGCTGCAGTAGGAGATGACGTGCACTGCTTTGTGACAGGTTTCTGACTGGAGCGACACTTATTGTGCCACGAAGCGCCCTGACAGTGGGCACTCCTACTCATTTAGCCACCGCATGTTAGGCTAGGTAAAGCTGGCCGAGTTTTTTTTGTACAGCAACTCAGCCGGAAGGAAAGCAAATAGGTTTACTAAGATACATATCCAAAACTGAAGAGAAGGGCCATGTGCACCCTTTAGCACAGGGGCAGGGAGAGGTCTGTTGCGTGGATAGCTTGCTGCCACTGATGCCATCTCAATCAATAAATTCTGCAAGAGCTGCAGGCATGTTGAACACTCAAACAATGTGGGCAGCAGGAGAGGGTGGATGCTATGAAAGAGAGATAGAGAGAAAAAAAAAGGCGCGGGAACGATCTCTCTTAGATCTCTCTCAGCGTGGACATTAAAGCATGATGTAAAGGAAGGGCGAGGGTGTGGAGGAGGGGGAAAGAGATTAAAGCACAGGTGCTTGCCATGCACAGTCCAGGGCATTCATGGGCGGGTCCAGACTTCTTGTTCATCGGAATGTGATGCATTTGCAACAAGCGGGCATGACACCTGCCTTTTGTACACTTTCCTGCAGGCACCCATGGTAATGGCTCAGTACCTCGCAACACAGTCATTACACGGGACATTCAAGGGTTTGGCCAAGTCTTGATGCAGGACCCAGCATCCTACAACCAGGTAAAGGACCACTGTGCAGTGTCCCGTAGACCTTGACTGCAGCTGCGTAGTAGTCAGTCTACCAAATGGGCTGTTAACATGCAGTGCAAATCTTGGAGCTATATTGGTGCCATAGAAAGCCATGTGGCTGCAGGTGTAACAATCCCTCATGTCATGAGTGTCTGTGTGTCTGATGCATACATGAAACTACTGTATGGTTTACACATCACACTTTCTTATGTGGCTTTGAAATATTTTGAAAGATTATTTCACTTAAACAAGTTGCTTGTCTACAGAAGTTTTCGCAGAGACCACCTTCATGGCTCCGCTTGAGTAGATTTGTTATTGTATAGCGGAGATTTATCATTATAACTTCCCAACTGGGCCGTTCTTGTGCCCTGAATGTTAATTGTTGTCAGCTGTCTACTGTAAAGACAAATCATTTTTGTGCCGAGGCGGTGTTTTGTATTGAGCCGTTTTTATTTATCTTTAGAATCAGATGAACTGCAGATGTAACAAAACGCTGGCTTTTCTTAGTGGTAGAAAAGTGACAAGCTTGACCATAATGCATAGTATGTATGAGTTCTCTGAGGTATAAATGCAATGGATGGAGTAGCAAGAGTTAGTAAGTATATTTGTACATATCAAAAGCAACTGAAAGCATAAGGGATCTTGATGCATGTAAGGTGCACCAGTCTGCAATAAAAATAGTTTCCAGTGCTGTTTATGAGAAGATTTGTGTGTGTCTGTACTAACAAAAACAGGGACCATGATTTTCATTCTACTGTGGAAGTTTGGCACTGGAAGGGATATCAGCATGCATATTACATTGTGGAAAATTGCAGAAAACCTGCGCTGTGCATCGCTTTATGATAATCATAACTATCTTTAAACCAGATGTAGATATTTGACGAAGCCCACAAATGAAGACGTCGAGTAAAACTGTCAAGGGAAAGCATAATAATTATAATTTGGCCACCGCGGTAGCTGAGTGGTTATGGCACTCAGCTGCTGACCCGAAAGAAGCGGGTTCGATCCCGGCCGTTACGGTCAAATTTCGATGGAGGCGAAATTCCAGAGGCCCGTGTACTGTGCGACGTCGGTGCACATTAAAGAACCCCAGGTGGTTGAAATCTCTGGAGCCCTTCTCTACGTCGTCCCTCATAGCCTGAGTTGCTGTGGGACGTTAAACCCCCTAAACCAATAATTATAATTTATTTGCAAAAAGAAGACAGCCATTGAATGATATTAGGAATACCAAAGCGAGCATCGGCTTTATGGGTGAAACCTGACAGCAAACAGCGGTTACCAGTTCTGCAAAACACAAAAGGAAACTAAACGATAATTGTACTTCACATTGAAATCAAAACCTGGGTTGCACAGGGACATTTCATTTCATTTTGCACATTGATGTTAATGTTAATTTACAAAATGAAATTACCTATTGTTGTTTCTTAAAATTGCTTTCTTCATTGCCATCGTCCCCTCAAAATTGCAGATTTCATCAGGGAACTGATTAAATGTAATCATTAATAATAATGATAACAATATTATTACACCCGTTCTGCATTCACTCTCATTTGTGCTGCCTGTGTGTGCATATCTTTTGTATACCTGAATCACAATCATACAAACCGACTTAAAGGGGTAGAGACACAAAACTTCACAGGCAAACAATATTGTTTATTTTATGAGCTTAAGAAGATGCTTTCTAGCAAGTTTCATTTACAGGCGTTGTGTGGAATATAATTTAATATGACTTTGAACGTTGTTGGAAGAGCCGCTCGGCATTCCCACCCGCATCGAGTGACGTCGGGGTGCACTTGCCTCAATTAGTGTGACATCACCGAACCCAGTGGTTGTTTACAAGAAAACCAGTGCTTGCCGGCGAAGTCGACGTCATCAGGAATGTGGTTGGCCGGTCTACCATGATGTCAATGTGCACTTCAATGCTGGTGCCGACCAAGACCGAAACTGCCAGCACGAAATTGTTTGTCATTAATTGTTAATGCTGTGCACTGGCGTTTTAATCTCATTTTCTTGATCACTAAGCCCGGAGGCCTCTTTCAAAACAGAAAAAAATGGACACCTTAAACTTTGTGTCTGTACATAGCCCTTTGAGGCTTAAACTGGCCTGTTTGTGGTGCAGTGCTCAATTTTATTGACAAAGATTGCTGTTATCATTATTATTCAGTTTTGTACCACATGTGATTGGTATGGTAATCAGCATGAAGGTATATTTGAAAGCATAATGAAATTTGCCATTGCTGTTTCTCCTTGCAGGTTTGCAGGCGGTCAGTGCACAGTGAACATAAGATTTTGTTGAGCACGCTCGTAAGACCGTGTTGAGCACAGTCGTAGCAGGCGGCGGTAGAAAGTTAGGTGGGCGGATGAGATTAAGAAGTTTGCGGGGATACGGTGGCCGCAGCTGGCAAAGGACAGGGTTAATTGGAGAGACATGAGAGAGGCGTTTGCCCTGCATTGGGCATAGTCAGGCTGATGATGATGATGCTGAGCACACTTGACAAGCGCTATTCAATGAATGTCCCATAGTGCTGCCCGCTACAGCCTCAAGGCTTCGTTTTGCAGCTTCATGCTAGCACAATAACACTAAAAAAGAGAATTATAATTCTGCTGCTTAGTCACACAGTTATCAGAGGAAACCCCCAGGTTAAGTAGATTTCAGTCAAGGAAGCACATACCTTCCCTTTAAGGGCTTCTTGGGCGTCACCACATTGCTTGCTGGGCTTTTGTGTGCACCCCGTGCTAGCGTTGTGAAGCAGCAGCGGAGTCTGTTTGCAACAGCCTGGAGAGGGGGCATGTCGACATCCTCCTTGTCCGATGGAAAGATTTATAACTGCTCATCAGCATCCACCTGAGTGCAGCCAAACGGCTACAAATGAAAGCTGCTCAGCTTTCAATGTAGCTGTTTATGCTGCCCACTATATAATGCATGGTGTAGGGAAAATGCATTGTCTTCTAGGCAGTATGAAGTAGCAGCTGTCATTCATAAATTACGCTTAGTTGATGGCAGTGATAAAAGGCATAAGAGCGAGTGATGTGTAATGGCGTGAGTGATGGATAGGGAGTGTCCGCCAGGGAGTGTATCATACTAGTCCATGCAATGACGGTTTTCCAGCTCTCACAGTGCTGCAATGTTTGAAGCATAGTTGCATGCCAAGCCATGACTCTGGCGGATGCGCTGTGCTGATGGTGCATGAAATTACTTCTGCCCAGCCCCTCCAGGTGTCTCCCCTGTCGGCCGAAGTGGACAGCACTGTGATTCTGAGTCCGGACCCCAGCTCAGGGGGCGAAAGTGTACAGGGGGATTCCGGTGGACAGCAGGCCGGCAGCAGCACACCGTCCTCCAACGGACCTGGCTCTGCCAAAAATTCCTCTCCACCTCCGTCCCTCACAGCCACGCCGCTGCTCGTCGACAAGCAGGTGTGTTGTGTCATGTCAACCAATCACATTGCCTGCTGACATGAGCCAGGCTGTTGTGTAGAAAAGCAGCGTGACACCAGTACTTCTAATCTTTTGCTCCATGTGATGGTGCAGAGGAATTGATTGGTTAACCACTGGCCAGTTAAGGGTTGTCATGCTTTTACTTGCAAACCACATAGGCCATCTTAACGTGCAGTAGCATACAACTTAAAGGGACAGTCTACTGACTTTTATCGACCACATTCTTCGTTGCGGCAATTGAAAGCTCATTGCCCAATTAAATTTACAGCTGGCGGTGAGTCTGAGCAACACTGCAGGAAAATTTTAAATGCAACTTTTTTATAAACCCTGGCATTACAGACTCGGCAACTGACCGCTGCTTTGGTGTGGGGCAGTGGCAACAATGAGCGTAAAATTAGCTGATATGTGGAAGTTTTATAAAAAGTTTACGTGAAACAGAAAGAGTCACTGTGGTTGCGAGCGAAAAAGCTAAAGCATCTGAAACGTCTTCCAACAAAAATAACCGTCCGTAATGCACTTTTTCCTATTCAAAAAATGTAGTATACCTGCTTCAGGTGATGCTGCTCGACTAAATGCAAAGCTGTCAATAGCAAAGGCAGCTTGGCTCGACCATCGGCTCCTGCCTGTCTTTCTTTGGCATTTAAAATATGAATTTCTGCCAAGAGTGCAAATTTTGATGTCATGTTGTGGGAGGGCCATGGATGTAGCGAGACGGAGTGTCGTGCTGTGAATGCTGCACATATGCCAGAGCCACAGACGTTCAGTGGTTTAAACAGAGGATGAACACTCTTTGGACGTTGACTGAAAACGTGCAGTGTGACAAGATGCTCAAGTCCACGCCACCGCACTTTTCACACCGTGAAACACTCGCTGTAATCAGCGAGTTTTGTTTCACAAAAAAAAAAAACACAATTGTCACACATGTATGGCAGCAGCATTCAAACCAAATGCAACAATTGCGAAAGCACAAGGTGGACCAGCTAGAGATGCTGATCTATGTTTGCGCGGGTGTGATCGCCATTTAATTTTCGTTTGTTTTCTTTGCAGGGTGTTATGGACCTGGTACGGCGGAGTCCAACACCACCGACACCAGTTGTGTTTCCCCCGCGGGGTGGCGTGTCGGCCTTTCCGGGTATGCTACCTGATGTGGCACTGCATTCAATGTTGCCACCTGTGGCTGCAAAGCCACCCGCGCTGCCAGCCCCCGTGGCGCTCACTGTGCCTCCCGTGACACCACCCGCAACTGGCCGGGTCGTTGCCGATGCACCTGGTGATAAGATGAGTAAGTATGGCTTAAATTTTTTCAATCTTAAAGCAAAGCAATAACAAAACAGCTCTGTGCTGAGAGCATCTTGAAACAAATGGCTGGTGTGCCTTGCAGGGTCACGGAAATTAAATACTGCTGAAAACACTTTGAAACTGGATGTTGGTGCATCCTTATTAGGATTATGGTTTACTATGCTTGACAGGTAGTGCATGCAAGCAGTGCTCGCTGCTGATGTGAAATTCTATGATCGAGCGCAAGTTGTTTTTGATGCTTTCAGTTGCTGTGTTGTTATGTGCGTTCAGATTGTGTAAAACATGGTACCAAACTGCAGACAATGAGAAACTAGCCTCCAGAAAGTTTGGCCGCTGTACTCGAGAACTGTGCACACACATATACTAGAGCCTGCAGTGCTTTTGTAGTGTGTAGCAACCTGCATCGTGCTTTGTGAGCACTGCAGTCTGACTGCCGTTTTGAGGCTGCAGACCAGTATGAAAGAGATTTACACTGTTCAAGGCTCTTCCACGCATAAACTTCGAATTCCTAATGTTCACAAACCTGCCTAGTGCTGTGTCACCCTTTGTAGCTATCGCCTAGGAGCTACCTATACAAGAAGGTTCACCCAGTAACCAAGCCGCAAGTTAAGTACAAAGACCAGTGCATACAGTGCTTCATTGCTGCAGAAGGATTACCAGATAGTTCCACATGTGGAATGTTTTGTAGAAGGCAGTTGGAATTGAAGTGACGAGTTGGCAGTGAGGACTGCAAAGTAAGACGAAAAGCGTGAAAAAAACACACGGACGCAAGAAAGACGAAGGACAAGTGCTATCCTTCGTCTTTCGTCTTTTTTGCATCCGTGTGTTTTTTTTCGCGCTTTTCATCTTAAAATGCATTACCAACTAGCCCGCACCCACACCTTAATAAGACTGAAATGTATCAGCTGTTTCTGGTGGCAGCTGCTAGGAAAGTTTAGACGGTGCACAATGCATAATGCAAGGATATCGGTAACATGTACTGACATTTAACATGTACTGACATTAAATTCTCCCACTGTTTATAATTTGGCGGGTAAGCAGACTGATGTCAGTTCACTGTAGTCAGCATGGTTGCAGGCAGCATGGAGGAGGCAATATGACCTTTCAAATGTGTTTTTTCACACAGCGGCTGTCTTGTAGTGTGTGCTTAGTGTACATGCATACACGTCAAAACTATGCCTCATCTCATAAGTTCCTTGCAGCACTAAGAAAGGTTGAGACTCCCTCAGCCAACCGGGAGAGCGCATTAAACATAATCCTCTGCGCCTCGTCGTCTGCGTGTCATCTGCGTATCACAGACATGGTTAGAAAAAAGAGTATAACTCAACGCTGTCTACGTACCATAAGCATATGTACACTTACGTACGCAAGCATTTTGCAGCGCGTTACGCCATTTGTCACATTCGTACGTTTAGTTCAGTGTATGCTAACAGAAACTCAATGATTAGCTCAGCCTAGCGGCACCATGTGATTGTTAGAATGGGAATGATTTTTGCCAACAAACTGACGCTCTTGTTTAGGCCTTGAAGCGGCAGAATCGTCACTCTGAATAAAAAATAAAGCAAACTTTTCGCCCATATGTTTACTTATAGGCGAGCTGAGACAAAGTGAAAGCCCAGTGGGCCCCCATTTATGGCCAGTGAACGTACTGAATCCATTCCACAATGATAAATTCAGTCCAAAGCAAGAACTCTGCCTCAAAGGGCGTCGCCACTTTGGAGACAATATTTTAGCTTACGCAACGGCCACACATGCTAAACTTGGGAAATAGCATACGCAATGTGATCGTACAACAAGGCTTGATTTGAAAGAGCATTTGGCACATGTACACTACGAAACTTGCTATTTTTTTAGCGTACGCTATCTCATATGTTCGCTACATTCTCAGTGTCAGAACGTCGGCTCTACACTCATCGCATCTGTGGTAGTGCTGCAACAAACTACTGAGATGGCGTATAGACAGATGAGAACATACCCTGAGTTTTTTATTCAAATCTCTCTCTGCTCACCATTTTTTTTATCGATGCAAGCCACTTAGGTTTTTGGTTCAATGTCTAATTCATCAGCCAATAGGCAGGCATTGTAAATGTATGTGTCTATTGGTGAGCGAACCTGTAGACCTCCTTCATGTTTGTAAACAAAAGTGTGTGACATGATGGTGGGCAAAAACTGGGGTGCCAAATTTTGTTAGTGTGTGTGGCACTCATTCTTCATTTCGCTTACATTCGTTCTGCGTATACTATGCAGAAGGCTGCATATGAGCACATCGTGGCAGGCATGGTGATGTTGGAGCACGAGGGATGCCTGTAAAATTGTGCGCCAGCTTTCCTGACGTAAAAACACCCTGCCTAGCTATGAGAACTGACCTTCCCGCTTTCTGGTTCAATTGTGCAGGCGTGCGCTTGCTGTGGGACTTCCTGCAGCAGCTGCTGAATGACCCCGAGCAGAAGTACCGCTACTGCATCACGTGGAAGGACCAGGGCAAGGGCGTCTTCAAGATCACTGACCCACACCGGCTGGCTAAGCTGTGGGGCATGCAGAAAAATCACCTCAACATGAACTTTGACAAGATGTCCCGGGCCATGCGCTACTACTACCGGGTCAAGATCCTTCAGAAGGAGCCTGGCGAACGGCTCTGTTACAGGTATGCCACATCCTTTGCTCGTGGAGACAGTGATGTCAGTGCAGGAAAGCAGTGACACTCTGTCACAGTGTTTCTCTTTGATATATGAGGTGAAACCTGGCTAGAGCAGCAAGTAGGGCTCAAATGCAGAAATTATGGAGAAGGATAGAGAGGAATGCGTATTTGTTGAAGAGCCTGAAGGGGCAGTGTTCCAGGGCCCTATAAGATAGTAGGCAGCAACTCTGCCCTCACTACCTGTCACTAATTGCCGATTTCAAAGGTATCCGTCCCCTCTTAGTGCTGATACCTGGCCATGTCTGGCCCCATGAAAACACGTGTTCTCTGCCGTGTTGAAAATTCAATCTCCCAACTCCCTTAACCCCAATTCAATGAGCACATGCACTTTGGGTCTTTCTTCTGCCAGGTGACACATGTCACCTTCCTTTGGGTGACACATGTCATGTGTGTTGCTGAGATCAATCTGCACCGTGCACAGGCAGGCGCCAAGGCGTCGTGCCTTTCCACAAGCACAAGAAAGCACACCCATGCAAGAGAGCTTTCCTGCACCTTCATTCGAAGGCATGGGGAAGCTTTCTTGTGAGGGCATGTTGTCTTGCATAGAGCTACTGTGTAGGTTCCCCAGAGTTGGGCATAAGGCTGCCATATTGCTCTCCCAAGCATCCAAGTGAAGAGAGAAGACCGCCTAAATGCAGGAGGCTGCCTTGGTGCAGCAGTTAGAGCGAGTGCAGGCTCAGTCCGCTTGCTTTTGGCTGTCGAACTTGCTTTAATCTAGCCAGAGTAGTGTTGCATTGAGTGACACAGGTTGCTACTAAGGCGTCGGCTTCACCAAGACCCATCTTAATGACCTAAGAAGAAAATACCTGCCATGTGGATGGGCGGTGCCATCTGTTGTAAAGATCATAAGTCACAAGCTCTTGCTTTTTAATAATTTGAGAGAACTAGTTATAAAATTTCGTGTTTTTGATAAATGAATCTATTTTCAGTGAACATGTGCACTTGCACAAATGATAAAATTTCCTGATTTTGATAAATGAATCTAATTTCAGTGAACATGTGCACTTGCACAAAATGAAATCCTGCAAAGCATGAGAGTAGGTGAACCTATGAACTTGTGGCAGCAGTTAGTGCTAAACTATGTGGAGGAGCTGGCTTCTCTGCAGTGCATGGATGCTTTTACAACCATGCGATTGCGTTTGGCCAATATAAGTGCGAGAGGTGCAAGGAAATCAAATGCGAAATTCTAGGAACCAATACAGTAACTACTATTCTCTTTGTTGTAAGTTTCTTGTAGCAATATGCAATTTAGAGACCTCCTCAGCCAATGAGAAGAACACATTAAATGTGTTCCTCCGTGCCTCGTTGCCTCTGCGTCTTCTGCTCCCGGTGTACACAGATATGGCTAGAAGAGAGTGTAAGCCAACACTGTCTGCATATCATAATTGTATGCACGCTTACTTACACTGAACACAAGCAGCTTGCGGGACGTTATGCCGTTTGTAGCATTCACACATTTAGTTCAATGTAAGCAAACGGAGACAAATGATACGTCAGCATAGTGGCACCATCTGGTTGTTAGAAGGGAACATTTCTGTCAACAAATTTATACTCCTCTTTAGGCCTAGAAGCGGCAGAATCGTTACTCTAAATGAAAGAAAAAATTGGAGGGGACATTTAAGCTCCACCATAAGGGTATGACACGATAGCGCTTATACAGTCGAGCCCACTTATAACGAACCTGACGGTCGCGCTGATTGCATTCGTTATATCTGAAGTTTGTACAGTCGAACCTCGTTATAACGAACACTGATATAGCGAATTATCGGTTATAGCGAACTAATTACGAATTTTGGTTGGTCATGCTTCATTTCAGTGACATTTATTCTTTTATAACGAAACCGAAAACGCGAGATCCGCCGCGATATCGGCTGTAACGAAGAAATATTTGGTTTACACGAGGCTCAGAACTTGAAAGTAGCATAAAAAAAAAACAAAAACCAAAATGAAAATCGAAGGCCGATACACAGCTGAATTTTTTTTTTATCGTTTGAAAAAGTTTTGCCGTCTGGCACAAAAATCGCGTTTGGATGGTCGCGCCACCTGTGAACAGAGCGCGAAAACTCTGAAAGCTCATGACATGACAGAGGGCCGAAAGGCGGCGCCACTTGTCCAGCGGTAAAGAAAGGCAAGCGCAGCAACATTGGCAACTTTGAGGCCGGCGTTCTGACATCAGCACAGCGGCCAGTCTTGTTGTTGCAGCGCTCGAAATGGCATCGAAGAGGAAAGCGATCTCGCTCCAGACAAAGCTGCAGATACTGAGAGCTGTGGACAGTGGCCGCAAGAAAAAGGATATTGCTTCGGAATTCGGCGTTCCTCCAAGTACGTTATCCACCATTTTGGCCACTAGAAAGAAGATTGAGGGCAACACCGAGGACGCCATAAAAGCCGACCGTAAACGAGTTAGGCCTTGCCATCACCCGGACGTGGAAGCGGCTTTGCTTTCTTGGTTTAAAGATGTGAGGGCGCGAAATTTGCCGGTGTCGGGAGCACTTCTTCAACGGAAGGCCCACAGCCTGGCCTGCGTACTGGGGCATGACGATTTCTGTGCAAGCAGCGGTTGGCTGCAACGTTTCAAAGATAGGCACGAGATCGCGTGCCACACTTTGTCTGGCGAAGGGTCCGCTGTCGACATGGAGACATGTCAAACGTGGCTGGAGAATTTTCGTCCTCTGCTCCAGGAGTACGACGAGTGCGACGTATACAACGTCGACGAAACCGGCGTGTTTTTCAAGTTGTTGCCAGAGCGGTCACTGGCAATGAAGAACGAGACCTGCCATGGGGGCAAGAAAAACAAAGACCGGGTGACTGTCGTCGTTGCCGTGAACATGGACGGCTCCGACAAAAGACGGCTCACCGTCATCGGCAAGTCGGCACATCCGAGGTGCCTGAAAGGCGTCCGGAATTTGCAGGTTCAATACACGTCGAACAAAAAAGCGTGGATGACGACCAAGCTTTTCGAGGACTGGCTGAGAGCGTTCGACCAGGACATGGAGAGGCAGCACAGGAAGGTCCTGTTGCTTTTGGACAACTGTTCGGCGCATAAAGTTTCGATCGTGCTGAAGGCAGTTCGCTTGCAGTTTTTGCCACCGAACGCAACTTCTGCTTTGCAGCCTTTAGACAAAGGCATTATTCGTTCGCTTAAGTGCAATTATAGGAAGCGTTTGGTGACGCAACTGGTGTTTGACATCTATCGACATAGATCGACAACAATAAACATCAAGACGACACTCGAAATGTTGTACGGGTCGTGGAATGAGGTGAGGCAGTCGACAATAAGGAACTGTTTCGCGGATGCCGGTTTTGTTCTGCCTGCCGACGAAGAAGAAGTGCAGCCCGAAGACCAGGCAGAGCTGGACAGAACTTGGGATCGGCTGGCAGTTTCAGGCGTCGAATTCGACGATTTCGTTTCGGCCGATGAGAACTTGGCCGTGGCGCCCGAGCTGACGGATCAAGAAATTGTGGATCGCGTTTTGTTGCCCGAGGATGACAGCAGCAGTGACAGCGGTGAGAGTGAACGGGATGAACCAACGATGAGCAGTGCGGATGCCGCGGACATGGCCAGGAGGCTGAAAGGATATTTGGAAAAACTCCCGACGACGAAAACTGCTGACGTAGAAAAGGCCCTCTTGAGCATGGACAATGTAGAAAACTTCATTCTGCGCAGCGCTGTGAAAAGCCACCAGACGAAGATAACATCTTTCTTCAAATGAACGAATGCAAACCTGTTTGGCTGATCCCGGGCTGGCGTTGCATATGTCTCCTCGCCCAACGCCCCCTCTCCTCCTCCTCCTCTTCTCTCAAAGCTGCTTTGGCAGCTTTTTTTTTTCAACGGTCCCTCTCGGGGCCACCAATCGCGCTTCGGCAGAGCACGCAGGCGCGATGGTTCCCGCTGTGTCTCACTCGAGTTCCTCTCTCTACACCAAGTCGCCTATGCGCAGACACATGGTGCAGTCGTTTCGCGCCACGCACTTTCACGTGCGCGGCGACGTAAGAACAGTCGTGTCAACCTTCCCATATTCCGGCCTATTTTGATTGAATGCCACAAGGAGACAGGTAAGGATTACCACGTTTTTAGTGGGTTCAAAGCCAAGTATATAATGCATTTTAGTGTCTAGAATATTTGCGCGAGCCAAATTACGAATTTGTCACAGCCGATATTTATGTCTACTGTTACAACGAATATCGGATATAACGAACTGATTTACGGTCCCGATGCTACTTCGTTATAACGAGGTTCGACTGTAGTAAGTGGACTTCTCATGTCAGAGCCAAAAGTATGAAGTCAGACTATGTAAGTTCGTTATGCCCGTCTGTCTATTCAAACTAGACTTTACTACGGTGCTTTCCAAGCTCTCCGGAGCAGTCGCATACCCCTTGCTGATGGCGCTGCTACCCGCAAGCTGCTTTAGGGACGCGATACAGCTAATTGCTGCGGAAGCCTACATGGCAGCTGGTGGTAGGTTGGCCTCCTCGTCATCGCCTTCACCTCTTTCCTGGCAATTGGACAGTATTCGTACTTAAAGCATAGTAATATTTTTGCCAGTGAATGACTCTCTGACGTTGGTGTCATCACCAGCAGCATCAGATCGATCTAGCCGTGCATCGATGACACATTGACACAAGTCTATACAAACGTCCGATAATGTTGGTGTTCGACAGCACCCTCGATTGCTAATGGGATTATAAACTCTGTCTTACGGAAGCAATTCGTGGTCACTACGCAGCCATTTCCACCCACGCAAATTTATTCCACGACAGGGAACAGAGTTACCCCTTAAAACTTCTTTCTGGGCAAGTTGATATGTCCTGATTATAGAAAAAATAACTGCACTAACACATGCAACCACAGAATGAGAGAAGAAACACTAGAAAGAATTGGCTGACTGTCAACTGAGTTTTATTGATTGAAGGGGAACACCTTATAAAGGTGAGGAATAGGTGAGAAAGGAATGGGAGATCCCTCCCACCCCTCTGTTTCTCCCATCCTTTTCCTATTTGTTCCTCTCCTTTATAAGGTGTTCCCCTTCCATCAATAAAACTCAGTTGCCAGTCAGCACTGCTGTCTTATGTTTCTTTCCCGTTTCTGTAGTTGCATGTGTTAGCACTGTTATTATTTCTAGAATCGGGTTTACCGGATCTGTGACATCGGCACCTTGTCAGTCAATTGCTGCCAGTGTGCACTAGTGACGCGGCGCTGGTAGGACACCTTGAGCACATGAATTATGAACGTGAAGTGGCAGGTCTGGCTCGTCACGTTCGGTGGGAGGCATGATCACTGCAGTCGGAAAAGGCGGTATGCAATGCTCTGCACGGCTGTCGAGCACAGAAGGATGTTCCTGTTTTTTTCAAGCCACTCGATGAACAAGTCGCCTGTCATGCCCATACCACCTCTAAATAGTGGCAGACCTGGCAAAAATAAAACTCGTGCATCGCCCATTCTTCGTGTTGTGTGCATGAGAGCGCAGATTTCACAGCACTGTGCCTTGCTAGTCTTTCTGAGGACGCACGGTGCCCACCTTGCTGCTGAACATGCTCGTGCATAGAAGGATGGTAATGTGAAGCTTGCTGTCGTTTCACCAACGCTGGGCGCCGCCTTTCAAGGCATGTGTTTTTAACGGTTTCATCTGTCAAAAAGTTTCGTCGGCATTCTATACATCCCATTTTTTGTTCTTGTTTTTAGGGTGCCACGTTGTTGATTTCTTAGAAAGGAGGGGAGGGTGTGTCACAGAGGCCTGGAGGCCTGGAGAAACGAGGGTTGCAGAGTCCGGGGACGATTTTAAAGAGCCTCCTCGTTCGCTGTGACTGAGTTATGCGGCCACACTACTAGTTTGTTGTATCTGAGATGTGATGCCGTAGCGCTAATATAGTATTTTGACGGTACCGCCACTCGTGTAACAAGCGAGTGTTCATTATAACTGCGGACAATATAAGTAGGCACGACTGTATGTAGAATTGGTCTTTCTCGACTTTGCATTCGTAGATCTCTGGGAGTCCTCATACCACTTCTGGCACAGTGGTACAGTTGTTAACACCACTGCCTTGTGATGGCAGGTGACCAATTATTAATTTAACTGCCACCTGCCTCGCTGGCCAGTTTGCTCATAACCTGGTAAGCAGGTTGTGATGGCGCCACAAAGTGACGTGATTTAGGTGGCCCACCTAGGTTTCCTTGGCGGACTTTTTGCTGACGATGCCGACACCGGATTTTTTGGAGAATGGGCAAATGCTATCGCTCTTATGCTTTGTTATAGGCAAGATGAGGTGAAGCGAAAGCCCAGTGCCCCATTTATGGCCAGTGAGCGTACTGAAAGGAGCAGTAACAGTGACGAATCCAGTTTGAAGTGAGGGGTCCTGCTTCGAAGAGCACTGCCGATTTGGAAATGATATTTTAGCATACATGAGAGCCGTGCACGCTAAACTCGGAAAATAATGTATACGTATCACGAGCGTACTGTGAGGCTTGATTTGAAATAGTGTTTGAACATGTGCACTATAAAGCACACTATTTTTTAACATACTCTAAAGAAATAGATGCATGGAGCTCTGAGTATTGGCAGTGGCATGGCTTTAGAGGGCTAGAAGTGGCTGAACGTTGTGGCAGACAAGTGCTGATGAACTCTAAATTAGTCCTGCCTTGGTCAGTGCTTTGGTCGCAGGCTACAGTGGAACCTAGTGTAGTCAAGCAATACTTGGGACTGTAGAAGCGAAGTTCTCCCTAACTATCCTGAGCTTTGCTTTTGTTGGTGCAACTTGCTATTTATATTTACTTTTGTTGTCTCGTTTCGTCACGAACCAGGTTTCTACGGCCACCCACAGAGCTGCGGTACTGCAAGCAGCGGTCACTGTTGGACCGGACCGTGTCCTCTGATGCTGCTGCACACCGCGAGGGAGAGGAGGAAGAGGCCTCGAGTGCTCTCGACATGAGCATCAAGGAAGAGTGCCTTTCACCTTGCCTTGAGAACGACTGAGTGTGGAACCCTGTGCCTTCCTCTCTATCTCTCCACATGGTACCTGCTGCAGTAGGGCAGAGCAGAGCCTTCTTCCTCCGTCAAAAGCCACCACATGCCTCCTGGGGTGCAGACTTCAACAACCCGCCTTGGTGCCTGATGGAAAGCAGCACGCAGAAGCACCTTTTGTCTGGATTTTTTTTAACTTTTAGCCGAGATAAGTGGCAGGTGATAACTTGGCGGGCGGTAGAATCGGCTGTGTTGAGATGACCCTCGTCGTCTGTTATTCACTGTTAGGCCGTGGATGTGTGCAAAGCATTGGAGGTCCCCACAACACAACGCACTCAGGTGTCCATTTCATGCATCCCCCCCCCCACAAGATTGATGCCTCTGGGAAGCAGGAGCATCGAAATATTTTCTGGTGCTACGTGCTTTATCGCAGACCCTTGACTTTTTTTGTTCTTATTTGCCCAGTGCCTAGTGCTCCACGTCGTGTACCAATTAGGGCACATTGTGCAACTACTGACAACTTGTGGTGCCTCGCCGGTTAGTGGCAGCAAGAGCAGCATTCGCAGCACACTGTGACTTTTAGTCTGGAGTGGGTGATGTGATGTGCTCAGTGTGACAAGTGCACTCCGTGCTCCAACCAGTTGCACGAACCGTCCTGTGAAGCAGACTTGTCGAACAAATACAGTGGGACACGTTATGTGTGTGTGTTTATGTGTGTGTATGCATGCAGACACTGCACAGTGCCTTGAGAAGCCATACCATTGTGGATACACCATTTAATATGCCATGTCGTAGCACTTTTTGTACGGCAGTGACGAGTGCGACTCTCCCAATTTTTTGCAATGGCTGTTTTCCACTATGCACTTTTGGCTTCTGCATTGATTTATATGTGTCGTGCTTGAGGCCGGCTTGCAAGCTTTGCTTTATTTTTTGTATGGGATTTTTTTAAACATAGATTTACTCTTCGGATGCACTGATCTCAATGGCATTAGTTCGCTGCTTCAATTCAAAACTGAAATGTAATAAGTGCAGGGGATATACATTGTGCCATTTGATTATAGCGATTCTTTTATGCCCTGATGAATCAGTTTTGAGTGTTTGGATATAACCATTGAAGTCTCAGCTGAATGGAAATTTCTGAGTTGAGCATAATCGGGTGCAAATCAGGTTGCTGCTTGTTGGTTAAAATTCTGGTGCTTGAGAGTTTTTAGCCTTCTTTTTCTGTTTTGTTGTTTGTTCCATTGTTTTACCTTTCCGAAGTCCTAGCAAATCATTCTAAAACCTACTTCTCACTTTGTTTCTCATGGTCACCATCCATTCACGCCTGCCCTTTAGACATCACTGCTCAAGTTTGTGACAACAGATCACACTGGACAGCTGCAATTAGTCGTCACAATCCTTCAGGACTTATTTGTGGATGGTCGGTTGACAGCTGTCACCAGGATAGCGCATTGTTCAGAGTAAAGTCTGGTCTGTTCCCATTTTGTTGACATTGAAAAGGTTTCTTTCGATTAGATGTCTATGCAGAAGCTCCAACTAGGAGGCTTAATTGACAACAAAAAGAAATGATCGCCGAACATTTATCATGCAATACATCTTGTGTTAAAACATATTGAAAATATGCACGCTTTGTTATGCATTTTTGTTTCGTACTGCATCCATCATGATGAGTATGATAGTGTTGTTTTTTTTTTTTGCTCCTTGCGGACACAGATGGAAGTTGCTTTCTTTGTTTTTTAGATCTTGTATTATAAATTATCAAATACAGAGTTACGTGATTACCTATTCATTCTTTTTTGATTGGAAACTGCCATCCTGCATGGTGGCCTTCAGAAGACAGCGGCGCCAACTTGAAATATCTTATATATACTTTTAGGTACAGTGTACCTACTTGTACTGGAAGTTGCCTCACCAAACATCATTGAACATTTGCTCTGAGCCCTTTTTCCTTTCTCCTTATTCTTATCACTCTGTTGTTCACCTTACAGCTTTTTGTGATTACCCTCTCCATCTTTCTTCTTTTCTCCCCACTTGGGTTTTGTTTTCACACCCATATACTTAGTTGGGCATTTTTTACATCACCAGGTAGCGTAGCCTCGGCATAGGCTGAAACATCATCTAATATGCAACATGTCTTCCATGTTTAGCTCTATTTTCTGGGTCCTCACATTGTATTATAGCCGTGGCAGAAGGTTGGCCGTCACATGTCGAACATTTGTGCAGTATGCCTTTTTTTTTAATGCTTGAAGCTGTAGTGTGATTGAAAATATGAGAGAAATACAATCTGGTTTGTGGTCGTAGAGCATGCAGATCCTTGCAGCCTTGCTTCTTTGTGTCACTGGTACCTACGCTTATTCTTTTTTTCAAACTTGCAGAGGACGCCTTCCTAGGTTACAGAAATATTAACAAGCAGTTTTAATGTGCCAACGTTTGCATGTTGCCATGCTTCAAAATGCATTCATGTTTGCAAGTACTGCCACGCGTATTTTACATGACAGCCGGAATTGTCACCATTGTCATACAAAACATTTGAGCATATCCTTAGGACGAATTGGAGTTGCAAGTACTGCCACGCGTACTTTACATGACAGCTGGAAATGTCACCATTGTCATACAAAACATTTGAGCATATCCTTAGGATGAATTGGTGTTGGCCTATAACGATGGATTACCATATTGTAATCACAGAAAGGCTACTTTAAACGGAGCTTTTAAAAGATAGAAAGGTCCAAAAAATGAATTGCAGGTACAGTAAAACCTTGTTAAATCATACATTGAAGGGGCCGGGCAAAATTGCCAATTTATCCATTGGTCGTATTATGGGATGGTACCCCAAAAAACTGGGAAAAAAGAATGTTCGCAACATTGATTTATTTCGTGAAAAAACCAGACAACTGTCGCCTGCTTTTGACATGAAGACTACGCAGCAGCAAGTTTTGCACAGTTCCGTCAAATGCTTTACTAAGTGCACACTGTCTAAGTAGGACTGCCCAAAACAGTAAAGGACTCCGCTACCGCCATCACGGTGCGACGCGGTACCAGTTTAGCCTTTTCACATGCGACACCATAACCTCCGCCACTGCTACCGCTTCACAATGTGATGGAGGCCTCAGGTGCCTTTACCTTACCGTCGAATGTGAGGAGGCTGCACTGCATGAACTGCGAACAGCACTTTATAAGTGGGCACTTTCAGCACACTGGAAGAACGCCAAAACTTTGAAAGGAAGCGAGGGAACATATGCCTGGGTGCCGGAGCGGCAAGACTCCTTTAAGAATGAAAAAAAAAAGAACCAGCTATGCGCCACTCAATGTCCGTAAAGGAGCGCAACTTGGCCGATTGCTAAGCCTGGAAACCTACACCGAAACTGCACTCCTCAACTGTCTTTCAGTGTCAGACCACTGATAGCCCTGCCCAAGCAAAAACTGCTGACTACTGATGGTCGGCGGACCACCGGTCTTAAGTTGGCAACCGATTTGATTGGCAGGTGAACCCTGGACAACGTTCTGCATACACATAGCTGATTACAGCATGGAAATGAAGGTTGAGTCGATGATGTTCAGTGATGAGCTACCGATAACCTTTTAAAGACTGACACCAGTAAGTATATTGGGCTGACCAACAAGGGTGGCCAAAATACGCCTGCATTCTAGTACCACTGTTCTGCTTGCTGATTAGCATGTCAAAAGACATGTCATATAAGGTTTTTACAGCATAAGGGTGGAAATTTGGGTGCACTGGTAGGAATTCATTAGCTGTAGCACCACAAGACCAACACGGAGAAAAAGAAAGGACAGGGCAGAATAACGTTGAACATAAGGATTTTTTCATACTATATTATGTGCATCTAATAAAATTTGCTCAGCAGATAATGGGCACTTCACCGTTTCTTTGCGTGTTTGACTTGTGATGCTACGACATATTTTTTTACAGCATTCACATGAACTGCAATTATAAAAAAATAACTAATTGCCACATTAATAGCTTTATGATGCCTAAGACAAATGTAACAGATACGTCATAAGTGCAAGCTTTAGAATTTTTTTTATGCATCATAAATTCCTTTTGTTTCTGTCAAAAAGGACGCAGTAAAAATGACCTGGGCAACCATGTGCGTTGGCTATTCTTTCTTTAATGGACATGGTTGGCTTTGGTCTTTCGCACTTTTTGGAGCCTATACTTGATGACATATTGGCACGTTTCCTGAATCATCTGCATGCTTTTTTCATACGCACGCTGCATGATGACCGGAAGTCTAAATTTAGTGTCAAACCGAGCCGGTAAGTAGTGAATAAATGAATAAACATTTATTGGAATAAGGGATGGGTTAAGCTGTTGTGGCTGGGGCCCTTATTCCAGGGCCTATTGGCTTCTGCTGACTTCTTGGCGATGGTGAGCAACGCCTCCTAGGGTGACCAACCGTCCCGCGACTCGCGAGACTGTCCCTCATTGAGGGTTATTGTCCCGCGTCCCGCAAGCATACCTCGGCGCCTTGAAGGTGGTTCAATAACACTAACTGTCACTTGCACTAACATCCACTCACTCACACACTCATGTCCACTCACAGTCACAACCACTCAATCACACACTCTCATGACCATGCACTCACACTCACAACCACTCACTCACTCGCACTCGTATGTCCACTCACAGTCACGACGACTCACTCACACTCATGTCCACTCGCACTCATAACCACTCACTCACACTCATGACCACTCACTCGCACTCAAAACCATTCACTCATACTCACGCTCAAACTCACGAGTCACAAACATTCACTCACGCCCGCACCCACTCACACTCATTCACTCACTGTTTCCTTGTTTACTGACAACATAGGGGATAAGAGATTTACTGCCACAGCCGACTGCACTTGTGGCTTCCCTGGCATAGCCATGGTCGCACCGAAGTGGTGGTGAGCCGCACGTGGTTCTATTGGGCTCTTTAGCCAATTTTCACAGTTATGATGCTCTAAGGAATGTCCCGAATGAATGCTACGCACGCGTGCTCTCACACTTGCTGCTGAGGTGATTGGTGCCTGTCTAGCTTCAGCCAAGATGCTTAGACACGTTTTTCAACAGTCGGTATCTAAGTAGCAATAATGGATTTGCTTGACAGTGGTCTTGGACAGTGTCTAAGTACCAATATAGGGTTTGCCATGACAATGACGTGTCCGTGAGTCAGCATGAAGACATTGGAGGCAAGTCCATGGTGACTATGGATACTTTTCGCGGTGTGGGAAATTCAGAGTGCTTTTGAAAAGATCCAGTTAGGCTGTCACCAGAAGGGAATGGGCGCCAAGTACAGATTTTCCTTTCGGAAAAAGGATCCAAAGGGGAGTAGCCATTATCAATGCCTTTACAACTGCCTCCTGGGCTTACTATGAGGTGTAGTTAAGAGCAGGAGAGGGCTGGCTTCTAGCCAAAGCAGGTATGCTTGACAGATCTGTGGATATGCCTGCCGTGCAGCACTTTCTCTGCGCTGCACATAATCCCTGTCTGAAAGGAGGGCTTAAAAACCACGACAGTGTTTTTCCCTTGACATCTGAGTAGGAATAACGGGTGCTGACACTACACCTAATTATTGTCCCGTAGGCCACCGTGTTGTTGGTCAATCAAACTTTGTTCGCGGAAGAATCCGTATGCAGCTAACCTGTGAGCCATTCTGCAGCGCATGCCCTTCTGAAATGGTGGGACGTTACTGGGAAATAGTTCTATACAGAAGTTGTTAGAGGAAATCGTATCCAGTTCAAAGGATTCCTCATGCTGTCCAGATTTAAGGGCGGTTCGAATTGCAGAAATTGGAGTGGGGAATCGGATGTTATTCCACTAACAGTATTGAAAACAAAGATAAAGAAATCGCATTTCAGAAGCCCATTTCACTCGCCTAAAGCCGAAGAGGGCTCCACTAATCAGAACCATGCCTTGCACAGATACAGCGGAAGCTTCTATGCAGTTTACTTGCCAGGGCAGCTCTCAGCAGCACAAATTGCCGGAGGCATACAATTTCCGCGTGCATGATGCTTACGGGAGCCTTTCCATGACCCCCCCCAAAAAAGTTTTTTTTTTACTTTGGGGAGATCGTGGGGGACTTAAGCCTCAACTCTTTCCTGTTCCACGAGCACAGTCCAGTATCGACACCTTTCGACCTGTTTATGAAAAGCTCCTCAATCAAAAAGTGTGCGGCCAATTTGGTTGCCACCTCATAATCACTGCCGAAAATCGCCGTTACGTTGCGTCACCATCGGCACGAAACGATGATTTCTAGAGCACACGAAAACATTAAATATTACTACTTCGGCTAATATCTTGTAGTCATGGCATCACCATGTCTGATGCTGTGAGTACAAAAAAATAAAAAGCACATGCTTGATTTGCTACGCGGGGTTTGAAGTACATGGTAGAAATAAGAACCTCTGGCGTTACCGAAAAGCGCGCTTGGTTATCACGTCGTTTCCGGGCTTGAGCCGAGCTTGTGCAGTACAAGAGCCGGGCTAAGTAGGTCGGGTTCTTCTCATGGGTCCGGTTCAATTAAAAAAAAAATTAAGGCCAGAGCAGAGCTCTACAATGTACACACCCGGGCACAGAAAAAACCTAAGCGTCCACTGTGGTACTCGAGATCCCACCTTACGCTAGTTAGCGCCTAGAAGCGGACAATCGTTATTTCAGCAGCAAACGTGGGAACTTTGCGTATAGACCGTTTACAGCGCGCGGTTCTTCCGTTTGAGACCAGATGGCGCCACAGGCTTTCTCGGACTGCTCGGAATAACACGGCGCCATTACGGGCCTCGTAAGTCGCCACCGGGTACTCTTCGACGCAGCAGTGGAAATATCGCGGGTGGCCGCCGATTGTGTTCTTTCTACGAAGATGTAGGAAAGGAGAGGAAATATGTGCTGTGTTGTGGATTTCAAGAATCGCGACAGATAGTTAAACCCGCCGCGGTGGCTCAGTGCTTAGGGCGCTCGACTACTGATCCGGAGTTCCCGGGTTCGAACCCGACCGCGGCGGCTGCATTTTTATGGAGGAAAAACGCTAAGGCGCCCGTGTGCTGTGCGATGTCAGTGCACGTTAACAGATCCCCAGGTGGTCGAAATTATTCCGGAGCCCTCCACTACGGCACCTCTCTCTTCCTTTCTTCCCTCCTTTATCCCTTCCCTTACGGTGCGGTTCAGGTGTCCAACGATATATGAGACAGATACTGCGCCATTTCCTTTCCCCCCAAAAACCAATTATTATTACTATTATTATTATTATTATTATTATTATTATTATTATTATTATTATTATTATTATTATTATTATTATTATTATTATTATTATTATTATTATTATAGTTAAAGGTGCGGGATGCGATCTTTTGCGAGCTTCACGGAACCGAACCGCACAAGGACGTACTGCCCTGTCGCGCCCGTTTGGCATGCACCCTTTCGGAACGGGCGAACGCAACCAAAGCGTTGACGCAACACGTTCGCCAGCGCTAGATAGCCAATATAAAAAGAGTGGTTTCGATCTTGGAAAATCTGCGAAAATCTGCACAACATAGCCGCATGAACAGCTGTTCAGGCACCGAAACCGTCACTTCGTGCTTTCAGATGCTGTGCTGTTGCGTCTGCGTGTGCAGCCAGACCCCATGGCTGATAAGTTAAGGTGTGTGGCCATTAGTAACAGGAGCGCCCGAGGACGAATTAGGAATGGAAAAGAAAGATGACTTACGCTCCTACACACCGCTACTACAGATTATGCAGTGCACAGCCACGCGAGCGGACAACGCTTACCGTCAGTCTGTGTATTACATGACGTCTATCGTGCTACTGTTGAATTTCGCTCCAGGTAGCGCGGTTTTCGTGGACCATATTCGGAATAAAGCATTTGCATTACGGCTGGTGTGCTGGGTGGTTGTCACTTCCTCGCTGTCCATCCGAGACAGTCACTAAAAGTGACTCCGCAGGCCAGTGCTCAGAGTCAAGCTGTTTCCTTACCACCAACGCGACCTCGAGCATTTTCATGTCCGCATATCGAGCGTGGAGCGTACCACAATTTCATGTATGAGGCTGACATAATTCTGAACTTCGTGTAGTATTAAAGCGTTTCGATCCATGCGCTCGTTCTAACAAAAATATCACAGAATCCTTCGAAACGATTGCATGCCAGCTCGTGAAGACTGCTTTATGCATATGGTGCTGCTACCACGCATGATAGTTAAAATTTGTGCCTATTTATTTCTGTCGCCTTTCTACGTTTAACAAACCAGCAGAAAATATTTTAGGTTTCCTAAGCACCGCTAACAGGCTGTAAAGAAATGCTTAGGATGTGCATGTGAGTGTTTTAGAGCGGTGCCTGCATGCATGTACACAACACGACAACAACCTGCGCTGCCGCAGGAGCATTAAACCTTCCCGTTTTAGATAATAATAAAAACATTCAGCAAGGCGTTCAGCGGATGCAAAGACAAGCATTCAGGCGATCCATTCCTAGGCTCGAAGAGGGAGAGCTGAGCGGCTCTCCGCGACATGAAGCCCGATCACGTTTTCACGCTCTCACATGTCCTTCGAAGCTTTGTCCAAAACGTAGTGTCGTCTGCCCACTCCTTTACAACCGTATCAGGCGAAACACTGCCTCTCGGAACCGAACCATCAGGCGCGGCAGCCGTCACGAAGAGGCCCGCGCCGAGCAGTCAGGAGGCGTATAATGGCGGCGTGATCACGTGATAAAAGATGGAAGCCCCCATGATACGGGGCTTTAAAGCCTGTATATGAGCTCGAGCCGTGTAAGAGGCGTCACTCGAGACATTTACCTTTCTAGCAGTGACAATTAAAATTCAGTCAAAGGATCTGACACAACTCGTAACGGCTCATTGCACAAGGGCCTGCGTGCATGCCAATGGTGAACTACAACAAGGTTACCTTCCCCGCACCAGCGGAACCCCCTGCTTCGGTCGTCCAAAGACACCGTCATGATGCCTCATGCCGCCTCGAGTACCCTCAGCAGTGAGTATATTTGCTTCCCTCAGGAGCAATATTGCCCCTCCATGACATTTTCTGCCAACCAAAGAGCGACAATAGAGGGGCTTTAGTCAGCAACACGAAAATAGCTAAACGGAGACCACCGTCGCGAAGCGCTCGCGACAAACTTCGTTGTGGCGTCCACTCGATCGCTACTCACATCCACTCGGCACTCAACTCCACTCATAACCACTCCCAACCACTTACATCCAGTCACATCAACTCCAACCCACTTATCACTCAAGTCCACTCACCACGACTCACACTCATGGCCACCCAGAGTAACATCCACTCACTCGCAGTCACATTTATCTCCACTCACATCCACTCACACTCACTCACACTCATGACCACCCAAAGTAACATCCACTCACTCGCAGTCACATTTATCTCCACTCACACCCACATCCACTCACTCACACTCATGACCACTCAAAGTAACATCCACTCACTCGCAGTCACATTTATCTCCAGTCACATTCACTCACTCACACTCATGACCACCCGCACTCCCATGACACTAACACTCACATACGTGAGTGTGAGTGTGTGTGAGGCGATATGAGTGCACTCACGAGTGAGTGTGCCGGCCTATGACCATGTGTCGCGAATCATGGCCTTTGACGACCGAATCGGAGGGGCCATATTTCCGACGCACCATCCGACGTACCGGCGAGCTTCGACACTCCATGGCCGTATGTATATTTGGGTCCATGTTTTTTGGTAGCGGTCCTACTTTGATAGAGCTGCAGAACTCATCCGGTAGGTTCGCCGTTCTTTGTTCCTCTCTGATTCCTGATAGCCCAGTCTGGCAAGGGGTTTTCTGCCGGTGGCAGTCTGCTGGAGCCTGAGTAGCTGTGATCCCAGTTGCGCCTTTTTCAACTCCTCGAACATACTGAGTAGCCCGAGGGCCAGCAGCTTCTCCGTTGAGGTATCGTTTGGGAGGTGTAGCGCCGTCTTGTATGCTTTGCGTATGATGGCGTCGATCTGTTCTCTTTCACCCTTGTGAAAGAGAACAGATCGGCTGATTCGAGGCTACTAACCAGCCTGAGCGTATCTTCCTCCCTCATGCCACTTCGTTTCTGCGACACGCGGGTGATCATGCGAGGCACCTGCGTGGTCGCTTGTTTCAGAAGGTTGATGGTGTGTGTGCATCGCTGGTTGCTTTGCACCCACACTCCCAAGATTCTGATGACTTCCTTCTCTGGTATCCGTTAACCCTCCAGGGTAACGTTGTGGGTTTCTTTGTTTCGCTTTCCTCGCCTGACTCTCAGGAGCTCGGACTTCTCCGTCGAGCAGGTGAGGCCTCTTGCCTTGACGTAATTGTCCACGCATTTTGCTGCAGCTTGGAGTTGTTCTTTGTGGCTGAGGGAGCCGGGGTTGATCCAGACGGGGATATCGTCGGCATAGATGGCGTGTTTTATGCCTTCGATCTTCTCCAGCTTCTGGGCCAGTCCAATCATAGCTATGCTAGATAGGATTGGTGAGATAACGGATCCCTGCGGGGTTCCTTTGTTAGGTGTGTGGAACTTTTCGGAGCGCAGGTCTCCTAATCCCACCGTGGCTGTTCTGTTGGACAGGAACGCTTTTACGTAGCAGTGGATTCGCCGTCCCCAGTCTAGGTTGTCCAGTCCCGTGAGGATGGCCACATGGCTAACGTTGTCAAACGCTCCTTTTACATCCAAAGCCATTAATATGTTTTCTCCGTTGTATGGGATGTTGCTGAGTACTTCTTTGATTTGTAGTAGGACATCTTGGGTTGATAGTTTAGTGCAGAAGCCGAACATGCTGTGGGGTACATGTTCTCGTCTTACATATGTTACTGTAGCCTCCTTGTCACGACTTGCCCATGCACGAAGTGAGTGATATGGGTCGCAGGTTTTCAACTTGTAGTTTCTTTCCTAGCTTGGGAATCATCACTACTTCCGCGTGCTTCCACTCCTCCGGCACTGTGTCCGCTTCCCAGTGTTTATTGAGGAAGTCTGTCAGCTGCGTGACTGCCTCATCACTCAGGTTGCGGAGTAGTGCGTTCTTGATTTTATCCGCGCCTGGCGCCGTGTTCCGGGTTGATGCCCCGATTGCTGCGAAAACCTTGTTCCTGGTGATGGGTCTCTCCAGGTGTGGGTTTTCTTTGCCTCGGTATCTTCCCGTGTACGCCTCGGTTTGGTCTTGCCCGTGGCACTTTATGTGGACTTTCTCTAACAGTTCCTCATCTGTTCCTTCGAATTGGTGTACCAGTTTTTGGATGGCCTTGTTACTTTCTGATTTGGACTTTGTTGGATCCATCAGGGTCTTGAGGATGCGCCAGGTTTTCGCAGTGCTGAGAGTCCCGTTTAGGGAGTCGATAAATTGCTGCCAGCTCTGCCTTGTTAGTTGGGTCGCGTACTCCTCTGCCTCCTTGGTTATCTCTGCTATCTTCTTCTTGAGTTTCTTGTTTAGCTTCTGCTTCTTCCACCTTTTAGTGAGGCCCCGTCTTGCCTCCCATAGCTTGAGGAGCCGTGAATCCACTTCCGGTGTCTGCTCTGTTCTTTTCACCTCTTGGGTGTATTGCTGCTGAATATCTTTGAGGGGCTTGCTCTATTCTTCTATGGAGGTTATCCCCCCCCCCCCCTCCATTGGCTTGCATTCCTTCCGGAAGGCGTTCCAGACTTTTATACGGGCTACTCCTATCTTGCGTGTGGTGTTTTGTGCTGACATTTGCGTTCTTATGTAGTGATCGCTACCCAGGTTCTCCAGCAGGTTCTCCCACGCGACTTGCCTCCCTCCTTTCATGTATGTCAGGTCTGGGCTTGTATCGGGGCTAACGCTATTTTCTAGGCGCGTCGGCTGGTTTTCGTCTGTCAGGGGGGTGCAGCCTGTGCTTTCCGCTGCATAGCTGACCTGCGTTCCCTTCTTATTGTCTTTTTTGTAACCCCAGCTCTGGCCGCGGGCGTTGAAGTCGCCTACGATTAGTAGGGTGTTGTATTTGGCTAATTTGCTGGTGCCAGTGAATTATTTCTGGAAATCCCCGTCTCTTTGTCTTGGCAGGCTGTATAGATTTACTATGAAAGTACTTTTCTCTTTGCTTTTTTGGATTATTTCTGTCACGGCGCGCTCTATTCGCGTATCAGGAATTTCGTCGTGTGCTATGGTGACTAATTTTTTACTGATTAAGGTAGCCGTGCGTCCTTTTTCTTGGCACGTGTATCCCTTGAGCGTCGGCACAGTGTTTGTCTCCTGAAGCGCGATTATGTCGGGAGAGTTTTGCTGTGCGTTTATGAATTGCTGCAGTAGGCCTTGTTTGTTACGATAGCCTCTGCAGTATGTCATCCTAACTGATCCAAAATCTGCCCTCCAGAGGTTAGAGCGCGGATTGCCTACTGATGCCTTGTTTGTAAGCTCTCTACGCTTGGTGCAGAATCCCCACAGCAGAGGCTTTACTCTATATTTCCAATGGGTGCCCTCTCACATAGGAGTCAGAGGCAATGGGGTGGCAGACAGCCTCGCCCATAAAGCTCTGTCAGGGAATCCACAAAAAAAGTACCTCAAGATGGAAAAAGTCTCTACAGGAAAATGGTGCTAGATCATTTCAGTACCCTGTGGAGTACGCCCCACAAGCCATGTGTGACCAAGGGACTGAGAAGATCCCAGGCGACTCTACTATATCGAATTCGCCCGGCCTCTGCTCACACTCCTGCCTGGATGCATAAGACGGGCATGGCATCGTCTCCGCTATGTTCTTTACGTGGTGTGTGCGGGGATATCGAACATTATATTATGTACTGCCCAGAGTACAACGCGGAAATGTCTGAGATGTTCGCTTCCTTCAAAAGGACAGGAACCCTTCACCGTACAGTTCTGGACATTGTCTACCCGAGTGGGAACCAGACGTGCAGAAGGGAGGCTGCACACCTTCTTTTAACATTTCTGCTGGACACGGATCTTGTTTCTAAATGGCGACAGCAGCAACGGACTCTGGCCTACTGTGATTGAATGTGTGCGTAGACGGGGTATTCTGGAGTGGACTACGTTATACTGTGAGGGAATGTGTGTATGGATTGTGGCACTACAATGACCTATGTTCTACTATGACTGAATATGTGCGTAGATGGTGACATCTGGAGTGCACTGTGATGGGGACTGTGTGAAGTGATTGTGTGCATAGATGGTGACTGTGGGGAAGGAATGTGTGCTATTATAAGAGACTGTGTGCATAGCGGGGTAGATGCGACAGGCTTGAGGACATTATTAACATTGAAGGGACTCTACGGTTGGAGCAATTGCCGGCAGAATAAGCAAGGCTAACTCCACCTGTAGCATTCAACACCTCAACTCAACAAGAAAGGAAGAGGTGCTGTAGTGGAGGGCTCCGGAATAATTTCGACCGCCTGGGATCTTTAACATGCACTGACATCGCACAAGACGCGGCGCCTTAGCGTTTTGCCTCCATAAAAACGCAGCCGCCGCGGTCGGGTTCAAACCGGGAACTCCGGATCAGTAGCCGAGCGCTCTAACTACTGAGCCACAGTGGCAGGTCTTTACTGGCCGCGAATTTGTTATTTAGCCATGGCGGTGCCTCGAGGAGGCACATGACGTCACAACGTGCGCCTCGCCGCGGATATATATATATCTCTCTCTCGCTCCCTAGTCACTACTGCGCATGCGCCACTAGTAGCACCGAGCCACAGGTGTCCCGCCGCTGCGCAGCGCCGCGCTTTTCCTCAAAATGCAACTTTCAATTTTCAGTTTTCTCTTTCTTCTTTCCCTCCCTCCTTTATCTTTTCCTTTACGGCGCGGTTCGGGTTTCCACCGAGATATGTGAGACGGTTACTGTGCTATTTCCTTTCCACAAAAACGAAACAATACAAGTGAGCCGACGGCGTTCATAGAGTTCATTGGCGTTGACAACTTTGCAAACCGTTCATTTTCGCGAAAGGAAAGGCGCACAACCGGCTCCGTGGATCAGTGGAGACCTCTATCTCGCTTTCATGTACGTGGCGGTTGTGCCCAACTGCAAAAGCCTGCTTTGATTGCGTTCCGCACACTGGATAGGCAGCGCGCCCCTCCCTTTCACCCTGGGAGGTGGCATGCAGTTAATGGTTGATCGTTAGAGATTGATCAGCAAATGAACGCTGCGGCCTATAGCTATTGCTGCAGTGCCGCGTCACTCACAACGCTGTCAGCGCTAATACATTCAAGCCACATTTCTCTCTCTCTCTCACCCCCGTCACATGTATCAAAGCACGAATGAGGCGTCCGCATATCCAGGGAGCCAGTTATGCGCCCTTCCTTTCCTCAAAGCCATCGCCGTCTAGAACATTGTCAGCGTCAACGCCATTGAACACAGTGAACGCCGACATCTTTCGCTTTGTATGTCTTGGATTAGCTGAGCTAATCCGCATTAATTTTTTTTCTGTGCAGCCAGTTATGAATTCCCGTTTTAGAGCGACAGTCCTTAGGGTGAAGGTTACCGGGGAAGACGTACTTTCTGCAGTCTGGAGGAACATGAGGCGAACAAGAAAGGCGCGGAGCCGAACACCTTCTAGAGAACGTCGCCGCGATGTACTACATCGCTGACAGTGCTATGCCGAAAAAAGCGCCATTCTAACTAAAAAAGCCTATTTTTAAAAATTACGTGAAGATTTAGGTTAAACACCCTGCATAGTGCGCTAGCAAGGAAGCACTGGTCGGGCCGTACGGGTAGCCGCCGGTCCAACGGTCCAACGAGTACCACTGTTAGCATGTTCATTATGAGCCCCGAGTCTGTCGGATGATCAGAGTGTAGAGTAAACATGTAGAAATTATACCTACCTAGTAAGGCTTTGAATTCCCAAGTTCTAATAAGCCTTGTATCCCGGTACGAAGTCCGATTTCAGCTTAATGAAGTTTCAAAGAACTGGCTGCAGCGTAAAAATACACCATCAAGGCGGCAGAGCAGGTGGGCCGTATGATCAACAGTCTCCCAAAAGAGATACGGAATGAAGGAAGAAGACACACTCAAGCTAGTCAACGGCCTAATTGTCAGCCGAGTCACGTACTCCCTGCCGTACCACGCGACGACCAAGGCGGAAAGAGAGCAAGCCGACACCATTCTCAGGAAGGCGTACAAGACTGCTCTGCACCTACCCAAGAACACGTCGAACGAAAAGTTGCTCCAGCTAGGCATCAGCAACACCTTTAGCGAGCTTGCAGAAGCTCTGCTGGGAACGCAAACCACGAGACTCAGAGGCACCCCTACGGGACGAGCGCTCCTGAGAAGGTTGGGTCGGGACTTCGAGCGGACTAGTAGACAGATACGCAGACGTACCGGACCACCTTAGGAAAACCATTAACGTGGGACCATTGCCGAAAAACATGGACCGCAATCTTCACGAAAACAGACGAAAAGTGAGGGCCGAGTATGTAGAAAGAACGCTAGCCCAGTATGACAACACCGTATACACGGACGCTGCCGTATATCCGCGCGAGAGAGAACGCGTAGCCGCGACGTTAGTGGTAAGCAAGGAAGGAAACATGATCACGTGTGCCACGGCAAAGGTCGCCGGCACAGCGGAGGCCGAAGAGATTGCCGTTGCACTGGCGGCAGCAGAAGGCTACAGAACGGGCCGATCTCTCAACATACTGACGGACTCGAAGGAGACGTGCAGGAACTACACGAGGGGCAGGATCAGCAGAACAGCCCTTAGAATACTCAGCGGGGTAACCTCCGCAGAGGAGAAACCCAGGCATAACCTAATCTGGATCCCGGGCCACGCGGGCATAGGGGGGAACGAAAGGGCAGACAGCCTAGCTCGAGGTAACGCATTCCGAGCAGGACCGTCAAATGCTCCGGAGCTCCGCCTACAGGCTTGCGAGGGGGGATACGCAGAGACCTTGAACTTGCATAGGGGAGCTAGAATTAGATATCCACCACCACACAAAGCCCTAACAAAGGAGGAAGCGACCGGCTGGCGCAGATTACAGACCAACTCCTTTCCTAACCTACACATACTTAATAAGATGTTCCAGACACAATACAGAGCCACCTGCCCTTGGTGAGATGCCACACCTACACTTTACCACACCACGAACACCCGAGTGCGGATCAATGGGAGAGTCGGCTCACCAGCGGCGAGCTCACGACCCAAAGGGCCTTAGTGAAGCACGCGAATGATGCAGCACGACTCAGTGGAGCCTTGGAATAGGGGCCCACCCTTGCTGACGAGAAGCCTCAAGTCGCCAGCGCCAGAGAAGACGATGGAGACCACATAGCCGCGAAACCCTTGAAAGATCCAATAAAGTTTTCACTCACTCACTCTACGAAATTCCACTGCCAAATCAAAGCCCTGTTGGCTACATTTTATAGTACATGAGTTAGCTTGTATGTGTATTTGCAATTGTCTGAGCGAAGCGGCCTGCTCTATATTGAGGTTTTCCGCCGGAGGAGGCGTGTTCTTTTTACGCGCTCTCAACAACGTCTTCATGGCCTCCTCATAAGGTGCTGAGTGGTTTGACCGGAAAACTCGCCCTTCGGTTCGTAAACCCCTGAAAAAAGGGTTTCTACCGTGACATCTGCCTCACCCCCACAGTGTCGAGGACCTAAATGATGCTGTGAAGAATGTTTGTGTTAGTCCTGTGTGTGTCTTTTTTCGGAGAGGATCCTCGCGGCATTGCGGCCGATCCTTCTGTCTCTCTAGGCCCTTGTCGCAGCCTGAGAATCCGTCAATATCCAGTAGCTCAGTCCCCAACGGTTGGACTTCCTCAGGGCCAGGGCTATAGCGACCTCTTATGCTAGCTGTGTGGTCCTTGTGCGTACTGCCGCACCTGTGATTGTCTTGTGACGTTCACTACTGCTACCGCCCTCATGTCTTCCTCCGTTCTGTACATGGGCGCGTCCACGTATAGAACCAGGTTTTTTCGAGAAACCTTACTCAGACGATCTCGCCACTCTTCTTCCCCTATGGTTCATTGGGTCCATGTTTCTGGGCATCGGTTTTACCACGAAAGTGTTCCTCGTTTTGCCGTCAATGTCTACCTTGCCTTCGCCCCCGTCTTCTGCCGGATACCTCAGTTCTAACAGTGGTGCTCTACCAGCAAGCGTTCTCTTCAGTCTTTCCAACTGAAATCTGAGCGTGCATGGTCTCGCTGTGATCATCATAGGTGCCGTACGCCTCCATGTGCATCCCCCTGCTTGGAATGTGAGACCTCGGGCTAAGGAATGGAAGGAATGAGGGAGGCCGGTATGTGCTGGCGTCCATATGAGGGTTATGGGGCGCCGGGGCTGCCAGAACTGTAGTAAACAAGCAGCGGTGCGGGATATGAAGCCATTGGCATAGTTGAGAATGGAGGATTTGGAATCAGAGATATTTTTTGTGGCAGATGTAGAAATGAGAGCAAGCGCGATGGCTGCCTCTTCTGCTTCTGTGGTAGAATTGGTGATAATTGAGTTGGAGGTCCGAAGTGTTGCTTGACTGTCGGCTACTTCAGGGACATACGGGAGCCTGACGTATATTCCGCTGCGTCTACGTAGACCACCTCATGGCTCTCGTCATACTGTTTGTGGAGGACCCGAGCCCTTGCTACTCTGCGGTAGGAACCTCGAGGAGCCACGAAAGAGGCGTCCGTTTTGGCCACACCCTGTGTATCAAAGAGAGGGGAATGGTGCTGCTCGGCCACATGACGACGGCTGGCGTACAGGACGGGGGACATGTTGGTCGCGAGGTGTAGGATACGAAGATTGGGAGCCGGGGCGGGAATAGGAGAGGTAAAGGTGGAGATGCGAATGGGAGATATATCCGCCTGCACCAATAACCACTGACTCTGACGGGTAAGCGAAAGCCGAACTAGCTGCGAATCATGGTGTAGAGTGAGATGAGAACGGAGAGGATGGAAGAGGCCTGTGGTAAAGAGCTTAGCGGTAGAGGTAGGGATAAGGAGGTTGGGAGCTTCCTTGTAGAGGCCCACAGGAGCAGTCTTGAGAACGTTAAGTTGGGCCTGAGTGAAGGAAAAGTAGGGTACAAAGTACAAGACGTTGTTGAGGGCGAGCGCGTGGGCAACTCGGCACGCATGAGCCTCGTGGAGAACCAAGCTCCGTGTGACCACGCGTTCGCAGAAGGTGAGTTACAGAGTGGCAGGTGCTGACAGCGTGGTGGAGGGCTTGCACGCAAAGGGAAGTCAAGAACTTTGCACTGCGTGACGACAGGAATGGGACAGCCAGAAAGCTGGAGAGAGACGAAATGGTTGTGCGAGCGCCGGTATGAGGAGTGGTTGAAAAGGACACACTCGGATTGCTCCGGAGCAAGGTAGAGGCCGGCAGTGGTGAGAAAGGAGTCGATTAGATCTAAGCCACTTTACAGGGTGTCCTGCACGCGACCAGGAGAGCCAGACGGACACCAGATAATGATGTCGTCGGCGTAAAACATGGGGTATAGGTCGGAGATTTTGGATAGTTGGGAGGCGAGGGGCCATATAGCGTGATTGAAAAGGGTAGGGGAGAGAACAGAACCTTGAGTAGTGCCACGGGTGAGGTGGTAGGGGTCATACAGACGGTTGTATACTAGAAAGCGAGCCACTCGGTTAGAACGGAACGAGCGGCTATAAGAGTACATGCGGGAGCCACAGGCCAGGGAGGCGAGTTGGGAATGGATGTGGTCGTGGCACACACCGTCGAAGGCCTTGCGGGCATCAACGGTAGGCATGTTGATATGGCTGAAGTACAAGGAGGGGGGATATATGCGTGGGGTTCACCTAATTTCAAGCTTAGTAATGCGGCAATTATGGAGTGAACTAGATACGCGCTAATTAGTGAGATACAAAAGCTCTTCCACGCAATGTTGGTTTTGTTGCGATAGCTACATTACGGTAGCATTTCGAGCCTTCAGCGTGGCGGCGCACCGCCACCCTGTGGCTGCGCTGCCACGCTGTCACGTGGTTGGTCACGAGGGGCCGAGCAGCTGCCGGCGGCGCGGCGCCGTGCCTGATCACGTGGTTCGTCACGTGGTTGGTCACGTGACCAAGTTCCACTCGGCCAGCTGCAGCTATCGCGTCACTCCAGGTTTAACCAAAGCTAAACCACCGCCAAGTTTTGGACCTGTCTGTCATGTACGGCGCTGCCTTGGTTTCGCTATCGGTTCTACTGTGCAATGTCCTAGTGCTCTTCTGCGATCCGCTGCTAGTATTCGCAGAGGCCAGAGTCCTGCTGTTTGCCAGTATGGGTACAAAGCGGTTGCCCTTGGCAGCCTTGTCGGCGCTATACCGATGCTTGACTGCAATTACATCGTCGATCCTACCGCTGCCCCCCCCCCCCCCCCCTCGCGTTGTCGGACATCTCTGCTGCCCACTTCTTTAATATTTTCGGGAGTCCTTCACAGAGGAACGTGGAGACGGAACCAGACAGACAGGGTTTCGCAGAAAGTGCGCTGTTTCTCGGCTATGAAAGTTTCGAAGCTGGCCCGACGTGCTGCTAGCGCATGTTGGTTTCTTGCTTCTGACTGCATGACGTCTTGCTAAACTACTCGTTCAAAACTTTAAGCGGAACAGGAAGTAAATGAGGCTGTCTAGAAAAATAAGACAATATTTAGATGCAGGCGCTAAACAATTTCTCGGTTTATGCATTTGTTACAGGAAAGCCGGAGCCTGCCGTGCCTAATTGAGTACGGTCTGCGGTTTAGTATCTTGCTTCTTCAATGTATTTCGCACATACAGTTCAAGCTCGACGGCTTGGGGAATCGAGGTGGCGCGTTTCACACACGTTTATGGAAGATATTTTACTTTGCTGGCTGGGCTGAATACAGAGCGGGGACTGTGCACTGCCAATAGAGTTCTCGGAGGGCTGTAGCGCCACATAGCCCCAACGTTTAGGTGACTCTATACCCAAGACGAATACGGAAAGCGATTTAAAAAGTCAATTTTTTAATACATCTGCAGGCTTGCCCCTCCTTCTCTTTCCTAAAAGAAGGCATCTTACGCAGACGTCTGTCTCGAAATTTTATGTGGCTACACCGATAATTAATCAAGCTACTCGCTCCGCTCCTGTCGTTGCATTAATGGTTGTTGTTATGCTTTCACAAACATAACACATAACTCCGGATGGCGATCGGCTACGCAGTTAAGAATCAAGTTCGAACGGAGTTTGCAAGAAAAAGAGAAACGCAATCGCAGATTAAAATTCTTTCACCAACTAAAAGTGCTTATTAGCAAAATAAAAGAAAGTTGCTGCCGGTAACGTTTACGCCGGCATCAAGAGGTTTCAATCTTTGTTTTGGGAATTTTCATCGCGTACTTTCATAAAATTCCCAGTGGCGAATAAACTTCCCACTGTCCTCTTCCGATGCTTTCGTGCCGCGACTTTCTCTACCGGCAGTCCATTACTGCGGTTCTCGCATCATATGCCCTCGGTGATGTCTCTTATTCTGCCAACCGCCTTCTTTCTCTAGCTTTCGCGCGGCAGCCCCGCAGACAAACAGAAATTATGAATTTAAAATCTGTTTTTAAAGGCGCCACTACAGCTACGCTGCTATTGTAGTCAGTCGAAGCGCTCCATAAGCCGAGGCGTGTCTGCTACAATATTTCTTTGAAACTGAAAGCATGCACAGAACAGCTGTGAAAGATATTCGCTGCAAGGAAAGGTCATGAACTCTCCTCAAAATGCTATTTTATGCGGAGATTGGCGCTCAAGCTGACATTTAACTGCGGCGGAGCCCTGCTTAGTTTACTGAGCCTTGATGCTGTGCGAGAGATGAATTGTTCTGAAAAACAGGACTGTTCGATTAATTGCTTGCTATAGCAAAGACGGGTGAGTGTGCTGCCATTAGTTGCTTTAACAAACTGGACTGTTCGATTAATTGCTTACTATAGGAAAGCCGGCTGAGTGTGCTGCCGTTACTTGGTTTGACAAACAGGACTGTTCGAATAATTGCTCACTATAGCAAAGTCGGCTGAGTGTGTTGCCATTAGTTGCTTTAAGAAACAGGACTGTTCGAATAATTGCTTACTATAGAGAAGACGGGTGAGTGTGCTGCCATTGGTTGCTTTAACAAATAGGACTGCTCAATTAATTGCTTACTATAGCAAGGATGGGTGAGTGTGCTGCCATTACTAGTTTTAACAAACAGGACTGTTCGATTAATTGCTTACCATAGCAAGGACTGGTGAGTGTGCTGCCAATAGTTGCTCTGACAAACAGGACTGTTCGATTAATTGCTTACCATAGCAATGCCGGCTGAGTGTGCCGCCATTAGTTGCTTCAACAAACAGGACTGTTCGATTAATTGCTTACCATAGCAAAGACTGGTGAGTGTGCTGTCATTAGTTGCTCTGACAGACAGGACTGTTCGATTAATTGCTTACCATAGCAATGCCGGCTGAGTGTGCCGCCATTAGTTGCTTCAACAAACAGGACTGTTCGGTTAATTGCTTACCATAGCAAGGACTGGTGAGCGTGCTGCCAATAGTTGCTCTGACAAACAGGACTGTTTGATTAATTGCTTACCATAGCAAAGACTGGTGAGTGTGCTGCCAATAGTTGCTCTGACAAACAGGACTGTTCGATTAATTGATTACTATAACAAAGGCGGCTGAGCGTGCCGCGATTAATTGCTTTAACAAACAGGACTGTTCGATTAATTGCTTACTATAGCAAAGACGGGTGAGTGTGCTATGGCGGTTTCTCGACAGATTTGGTTGATAACGTGTTTATGCTAGCAGTGCTGAACATTATAAGTCTGCATTCTCTGTGAAGTCCTAATATCCTGTCTCCTTGGCTTTTTATTATTAGTTATTTGTTGTGCTAGTTGACTTTGTTTATGTTTTTGCATAGCCTTCCTCTGGTTCATCAGAGTGACGGGGTTAGGGGTCTTGAAAACAGCATATAACATTATTGTGTTCTGGAAGCATGCAACATCTACCACAAAATGCATGTGCGGCGGCACTCGATATTTATTAACGCTGTTTTTATTAACGTGATCGTATATCTTTATCAAAACAGTTAAGGGACAGTAAGGGCACGTTTATCGGTCTCTTTTTTGCTGTATGCGAGAAGCTGCCATAACATAACATGATGCAGTAGCAATGAATGGAGCGTGGGCGATTCCTTAAAAAGCAGTGGATGCTAGAGAATAACTTGTTTTTCTCTTTCAGAATATTGGTTATGGGAAACCTCTAGCTCGAACTCGAGACCTCCGAAGGTCAAACTGAAGAGCTCTGTAGTTAGTAAACTGTATGAAATCGGCAAGCTGTGCAACGAAAATACAAAGTGAGTTAGCGAAGTGACAGAAAAAAATAAAAACTTCGCTTGATATTTAGATTACGAAGTTTCGCTATCCTAGAACGTGCACTAAGCTGAGTGGAAGTGAACCGGGGCCCGTTTTTTTCCTTTGCTGGAGAAATAAGAGCTCTGGTCACCCGCTAGAACTCCAAGTAGTAAAATATGACGCAAACGAAAGGTGAATGCATTTTTTGTTCGAGTTATAGTGATACGTTTGTATATTTAATAGCGATGACCTCGCGGCAGAGCTATCGCCTCTACTGTGGATGCCATTGTATTCGAGACCTGGTGCTGACGGTCAACCGTACCCCGGTCGCGTATTATCAAATCATATCTCGTAGGCAAACTTAACCTGAGGACGCGTAGAAGGACCCACAAGCGGCAAGATGTTGGCTCCAAAGCATCTCGGAACGCAATTCAGAAGGTAGCCTGACTCCAGGGCAAATATTAAACATTTTTTTTGAATATTTTTGGGCCTCTAAAAAGACGTAAATATGTTCACTTCTAAAAACGTTCAAAAAGGCAGCGCTAATTCATTCTGCCACAGGAAACGAGCGTTCCTAACTGTGCTCTTAACCGTTCCTACAAAATTCTCCTACTTTTCGTTAGGTAATGCCGCAAATTTAAATTGGCGATTTCGAAGATCCTTGCAATGACTTGTTTACAACGGCTTGGCTTCACAACGGCTTCATAACGCATGGTGGAGCGCTGATCTCGACTGACAATGTTTCAGAGCGCAAAGCAGCCAGGCAGGTCACTCGCCCATAAGCATGCAAGACCAGTCCGTGAATCAGTGACAATCAACAAAGACTTCAAAGCTATTTTTGCTGACCGCTACTATATTCCCCCAAACAACACGCCGGCGGAAGTCGCATCGTGATACATGATCGCGCTTTTAGGCGACGTCTGCTCTAGTGCGACTGTTGGCATTTTCACGCGGTAGTGACAATGTCGTGAAAAACAGGCGAGCAGAAGGACGTTGCAGTGAAACGAACTGTTCACTGGGCTGACTTGCGCCCGTACAGGATCGAACAATTCGCAGCGGTGACTGCAACAAGCGCGCTCGGCGGTCCTCTAAAAACAGAATTCCAGCCGCTCTAGTCCGCGCTGAATTTAAAGAAACAGTGAGCAAAAAAAAAAGAAGATGGTAAGGCTTTAACGCAGTTAAACCGAGTAGACGCGTGAAAGCATGTGTTTAGCCAGGTTGGCTCACGGTTTTTCTGTGTTGGGTCGTCACCACGTCTGGCGAGAATATTAGACTCAGGTTAAGCTGTGAGCGATGTTAACCTCATCTGATCTTTCCGCGCCGCAGATGAAAGTTGATGAAGGCAACGATGTGCAATGCACAGCACGACAGTGTGCAAAATTTTCTTCAAGAAACGTAGCGACTCCCATTCTAATTCCTTTTCCCCGCTCTCAGTCAGTACGACATTGAAACATTACAGGCATTGTATACTATTATGCACATTAAGCCATTGTCCCGTCTTCGATCTCCAAGTTAACAGGACCCCTCTCCTTCCGTCTTCCAATCTATCAGACTACATACTGTTACCATTCCTTTTCCAATCAAAACTTTCCTGTATCCAGCAATTAACCGCCTGTGTCTTCGCCGCTCCCCCGTAGTGGATATGTGCCAGCAATGTCTGAGGCCTGCCTGCCTGCCGTAGTGGATATGTGCCAGCAATGTCTGAGGCCTGCCTGCCTGCCTGCCTGCCTTCCTTCCTTCCTTCCTTCCTTCCTTCCTTCCTTCCTTCCTTCCTTCCTTCCTTCCTTCCTTCCTTCCTTCCTTCCTTCCTTCCTTCCTTCCTTCCTTCCTTCCTTCCTTCCTTCCTTACTCCCTTCCTTCCTTCCTTCCTTCCTTCCTTCCTTCCTTCCTTCCTTCCTTCCTTCCTTCCTTCCTTCCTTCCTTCCTTCCTTCCTTCCTTCCTTCCTTCCTTCCTTCCTTCCTTCCTTCCTTCCTTCCTTCCTTCCTTCCTTCCTTCCTTCCTTCCTTCCAGTGTGTTTCAGTTTAACACGAGGCGTGATCTGCTGCGGCGATAGCATAGTGCTCTCGTGCAGTGGCCAGCGAAGCTTACCTGTTCGCGGCGCCGCGGGTTAGAATCCCAGTAGCGGCATTATTTATTTATTCATTCAAGGTTGAGGTGAAGGCTTCAGCGATGGCCCCATTTTTGCAGCTTTGGTCGTAAAGTACAGTTTTCGCTATAAAAGAAGTTGGCCTATATCAATAAGGCACTGCGTTCTAACTCCAAAGAGACCAGTCTTTCCGAAAACGGTTGTTTTGTACGCAAGAAAAGTTTGAAGAAGAAAATACAGGTGTCGCCACCACTGGATAATTTCGCGAGCAAAATGCCTGCGTCGACACCAAATTTTAGGCGCGGATCCAATTCACTTCAAAACAAAGGCAACTAGTCCTTTTTCGTTAGGGCGTCACGAAATTCAATTAGCTGGCGGGAAAAGTTTCAAATTTCATTTTCTCGCGAATAAGTGCGCCTTTCGCTGCCGGAAAAACGCCAACGTAGCCAGTGGGAACCAGAGAATCAATTTGCACTGAGAAGAATAAACGTATGAGGTTTTCTTCATTGGCCCTTTATAAGGAACTTTCCAGCTGTGGCGCGAAAACAACCGCAACAATCTCGAACAACGTTGAAGCAGTTCCGCGTGGCTGCGGTCGCAACATAAATGTGGTCGCATCTTGCGTCACACGCAAAAGAGATAAAGTCCCATGCGAGCGGCTTTGAGCAGGTACAAACTTCGCAACCCTTCGCGGCAATACGGTTCGGCAGTACGCACCCCGGCCACGTGTTTCAGTGCTTCTAGGGAGAGAGACAGAAAGGAGAAAAGGCGGAGAGCCGCCTTGGAAAGGAAGACCTTTTGTTAGCTGTTAGAAGCGTCGTATAATTCTCAGGGCATTGCACATACCGGAAAAGTATTGTCTCGGATGCACTTTATGCGGAAACTTGCCTCCCAGAGGTACACCTCTACATGACATGCGGTGAAAGTATTCGGATTAATGCAATTATTTTTTTGCGAAATTGCTAAATAAATAAAATTTCAGTATTTTAACGAAACTCTAGAAAATCAATGACCTCTTGAAGGTCAGCGAATGTATAGAGTAGCAGATGCTGTTCTCGCGCAGAAAAATATTTCGGTGCGAAAGCACTACTTCACGAGGTCTAACCGGCTCACCGAGTTTGTGTGAAGCTTGACCTTGAGGGTGACCTTGGCAAAGCCTAGCATAGCAACAGCCCATGGAGAAATGAAATAAATATTGCTGCGACTGGGTTTCGAGTCCGCGGTTGCGTGAACCGTTAAGCTCGTTGGCCACTGCACAAGGGCACTATGCTGTAGCCGCATTTTTTTTTACCGCGTGGTATTTACTGCATGAGGTTAAGGTATGTACAGGAAGGGGATATATACAAATTATTTACAAAGCACTCAGCTATTGACTGCACTGCAGTAGCTTGACAGAAGAAAACACAACTAAAAGGGCGGCAACGATAGGCACCGCATGAACAGCGGAAACAAGTCCGGTAGAAAGTCCCTTTCAACATAAATGTCCCTGAGTTGGAGCATCATTCGGCTGAAATGGCTTCTGGGTGAAACAAGAGGGTCACGTTGTGGTCTAACATGCGCGTTTTCTGCAGGCTATGAGAGTCGTAAACAGGTTGAGTAGCTGCAATGTAACGTACACTGTAGGAATTTAAAACAAAGCCTTTATTTAGCGTCCTTTGGGCCACATCCCAAAAGAAAATATCATGCTTGCTGTTAATAAATCAGTACTCAATGGTTTCAGGTACATTGGACAGAAACCAGTTAACACAAGGTAGAAAAATATTTTCCTATGGAGCCACATGTTAACAGGTAGAGCTTCGGTGTGTGATTTGTAAAAAAAAAAGTCTTGTTGCACGAAGCAATAGGCATTTTGAACACTCGAGTTAACACATCATTGCCCTTGAGGCCAAAATACACAAAGCGGTACGATGGCGGTGGAAGCAGCATTGTTAATTAATCTCTGAATTGTTTATTACGCGAAACAGAATGTAAGTAATGGTTAGAAAATCGAGCTTTAAAAAAACGCACAGATGCACAACCTTCCTGCATAAAGCCTAGGTGGTGCTCAGTAATATGTAAAGAAACTATTAATTTTGGACACAGGGTCTCGAAGTTAAACTGCAAGAACGCTCTAACATTCGGATGGGAACAGTCACGAAAAAAGAATAAATGGGCAACTAAATGTCTCAGAGGAGAACGAAGCCCAATCCTCCTGAACAAACAGACCTGAAAAGATTATAAGGTCGCATCGGCTCGAAATTGAATGCCCGAATAAAAGTCACAAATATTCTATGAAAACGATGGATTTTAATGTCTAGCGGAGTGCAAGACCTGCAGTACATTATACAAGCTTGTTGCCAGAAATGTGTTGCAGGCCTGAGCACAAACAAGAATCGAAAGCTGATGTGTTACAAAGCTCTGAGCATAGCGCTTAACGGCCGGAACCTGTTCCTTCCTGTAATATGCGCTTGACTTAAATGCATCAAGTGGAACGCCAAGATATATAGGGGGCACACACGACCACTCTGTTCCGGCATAACCGAGCGACAATGAGCCCCATGAACCAAATCACAGGCCCGAACTATGCCCGCAGCCGATCATGCCCCGTGTTAAACTGCAATGCACCCACGCGCTGTGCATTGCACATCGTCATCCTCATCAACTTGGATCTGCAACGCGAATAGATAGATCAGCTCCTAGATCAGAGCCTAACCTGAGGCTAATATCGTCTCAACACTGAATGCAAAATGCATTATGACCTTGAGCTTACAGAAGCTTGGAAGAACGGTACAATTATCTTAATCCATAAGAAAGGAGACGTCAAGGACTAGAAAAATTACAGACCAATCAGCTTACTCTCCGTTGCCTAGAAAGTATTTACTATGGTAATCGCTAATAGAGTCGGGGTAACCTTACACTTTAATCAACCAAATGGTCAGGCTGGCTTTCGTAAATGATATTCCACAATAGATCATATCTACACTATCAATCTGGCGATATATAAATGCGCAGAATATAACCAACCCCTATATCTATAGCCTTCGTTGATTACGAGAAATCGTTTGACTCAGTCAAAACTTCAGCATTCATGCAGCCATTGCGGAGTCAGGGTGTAGTAGAGTCTTATGTGAAAACACTGGAAGATATCTATAACGACTGCACAGCTACCATACTCCTTCATAAACTGAGCAATAAAATTCCAATAAGGAACGGTGTAAGGCAGGGAGACATGATCTTGCCAATGATATTCACCGCCTGTTCACAGGAGGTGTTCCGAGGCCTGGATTGGGAACATTTAGGGATAAGAGTTGATGAAGAATGCATAAGTAATTTGCGACTCGCTGATGGCATTGCCTTGCTAAGTCACTCAGGCGGTGAACTGCGAAGCATGATCAATGTGTTAGACAAAAATTATTGTGGGGCAATAAAAAGAACGAAAAATAGTGCCCCTGCCCGTGTCACTACGTGTAACGGGCTAATGTGTTGCACAGGCAGAGCAGAACGGTAGGTGTTAAAATTAACATTCAGTAAACAAAGGCAATGTTCAACAGTCTCGGAAGAGAACAAGGGTGGTAGTGAGGTGTCGGAAGTGGTAAGGGAATACGTCTATGAGATTAAGTAGAGACTGCACATCCGAATCACGAGAGCGAATTAACTAGAAGAATAAGAATGGGATGGAGCGCATTTGGCCGGTTCTCTGAGACTATGAATGGCAGTTTACCAATATCCTTCAATAGAAAACTATAAAAGAGCTGTATCTTACCAGTACTCACCCACAGTATAGAAACGTGGAGACTAACGAAAAGTGTTCAGCTTAAGTTAAGGACAACGCAGCGAGCCATGAAAAGAAATATGATAGGTGTAACGTTAAGAGGCCGGAAGCGGGCAGAGTGGGTGAGGGAACAAACGCGGGTTAATGACATCCTAGTCGAAATCAAGAGGAAAAAATGGGCTTCGGCAGGGCATGTAATGCGAAGGGAAGATAACCGCTGGTCCTTGAGGGTAACGGAGTGTATTCCAAGAGAAGGCAAGCGTAGCAGGGGGCAGCAGAAGGTTAGGTGGGCGGATGAGATTAAGAAGTTAGCGTGGATAGGGTCGCCGCAGATGGCTTAGGACAGGGTGAATTGGAGAGATATGGGAGAGGCCTTCGGCCTGGAGTGGGCTAGTCGGGATGATAGTGATGATGATGATGAATGTCGTCGCCCGGAAAGCGAAACCATCAGCCAACCAGGCTAAACGCATGCTTCACGTCTACTCGGGATAGCTACGTTAAAACCCTACCATTTTTTACATGTTTTGTACAGCAACAATAGCTTAAATATGGAAGCGAAAAAATCTGATATTTAATATACCCTCATAATATTCTCAAGAGGCGAGACGATTCCAAAATTCTATGACCGCACTAAATTTCTCTTTTAAGTTATTTACGTAAAACGCGAAAATGCGGACGCAGACCGGAAATGAAAAAAAAGCAAACATTTCGAGTCATTTTTAATTTTTCGTTATTTCCACGAACACTTGAAGAATGGCTTTGTTCCCGGATGAGGTAGCAGTCGTTCCCAATTTTTCGTCCGCTATAAAGCGCATTGCATTTATTTGTTTTAGGTCATTCTTTTACTATACTGCTTTATGCTTTGTTTGGCTGCTTCATGCTTTCTTTTTAATGTTTTGTTTGTATTGCCTTTAGTCGGGACAAGAGTTGTTTGTAATTTTGTTCATGTCCAACGATTGTCAAATAACTATGTGTGACAAGATAAGTTACCCACTGTGTTTTTCTCTCAGGTTTTGCCTACATCAAGCCACGAACGATGTCCGTCGTGGGACTCCTTTTGTTGATCGTAAGAGGTGGTTTTGCTAAATATTTTGCCCCATGCCATCACCTCTGCTCCTCCATGATATATTGCTTTTATAACACAGCTGCTAATATTAAGTTTGCGGCCTGAGTGTTGATGTTGTAATTAGGTTACGTGACCACATACTGGTGACATGACCTGTCAGAGTTTGTGGTCCTCACCAAGGGTGCAAAGGGTCATCAGTGCACTCCTTCCAGTGCACCTGTAGTATTATGAGGACTTACCGCAATCTATGAATATGGCATGTTTTGCGTAGTTGTGTAGTCGGAATTGAAATAGAATCGGAAATAGATTGGTGAGCGAAATACAACGAACTAAGAATTGGAATAGAATCGAAGCAGGAATAGATTGGCGAGGGAAAGCAGCACGCTATCGCATTTCCACAGCATCAGTCCAATTGATCGCCCCTAAATTTTTAAAAATTTTGCCTGCATCGAAATCGCACGCGGCCTCAGTGGTCGGTATATCGAGCCTGCTGCCTTTGGCTTAGGAGCCGAACGCCACAGCCACTGGGCCGCCCATGGCGGATGTTGTAATACGTCGAAGGTTACCGCGCCTCTTCTACAGTAACTATTCGTTTTCTTTGCCAATAATCCCAGATTTTTGCAAATATTGAAGTAAGTCCTTAAATATGTGAAGTTCTTTTTTCCTCGACACATGAGCAAGCTTATATGTTAAAAGGTCTGCGCTTCTGAACAGAACTCATGCTTTGTGGCAGCGTGAAGACATGTTGATATCGCGGGAGTCAAGTAAGAATGAAGCCTGAAAGGGCTAATGTGAAACAGGGCACCAAAATAAGCTTTGCAGCTCAGTATGAAGAGCTTTGAACAGTTTCAATTGAAACTGCTTAAAACACCAGTTACACAGTGAAATAAATGAGGTAAACTCAACCAAGTTTTAACCAAATGTTATGCACTTAACCATTTTAATTGGAGACGAATTTATCTTTTTTTGCAGGTTCTCGCAACGGAAGGTTAGTAACGTTGAGTGTTAAAAAATCATGATTGCCTGCTTGCAAGCACAGGGACGCTTTGTGCAGAGGCCATCCAGCATTTGAAGTCGATTTTTACTTCCCCCATAACAAACTCTCGGAGGGCAGTTGCACACATGTTCAGTTTTCGAACTTGAAATTTTTGGAGTCGACACCAGCGCGACCCTTGAAGATTTTGTTGCCTGAACCAAACGGGTGCCTGCAAACGGAATTTTCTACCTTGTAATCTCTAAACGCAGTTGTCTCGACTTCAGTGCGAAAGTTTAGATCATATCAAGTTGGAGCGCGGAGCACCGGCCGAGCGCTGTAAACAAATCTGCTTTAGTCTGTACACATTCACGGTGTAAGCAAGTGAAGGATAGGTTGCTAGGTCCTATCCTACAAAGCAGAGATTTGCGTTCAGTGAAAAAAGTTATCTGGTGTATGGATGATCTAAAACAAACTGAATTGTAAAAGTGAATTCATCATAATTAAGCTTCAAAGTTCCCGTTGAATCAACAGCAAAAGCTGAAAAAAAAAACACTTCTCTATGCTTACCTTGGTTTACTTGGCTGCTGGCTTCCTTCATATGCATGGCAAAAATAGTCACGCTGATAGGTCCTCTTATAGGATTTTCTGTAGAAAAATTAAAACAATCCAAAAGATAAGTGTAAGAATTATAGAATTTCTGTGTGCGTCATTGATGTAATAAGCTATTTGTTTTGGCTGAAAAAGAAAACGAAAACATAACCACAGGCCATCAGTTTCTGTACGCAGACTGCAATTCTCTTCGCCTTGTCTGCCAAAAAGGCTACAGCGGCAGTGAGAATGTGGCAGTATTTGATATGATCTCTCAGTTTCAAGTGACGTGTAAAAGAAAACAGAAAAGACAACTGCCTCTTGTGAGATGCACGCAGGTGATGTTGCTGTGTTCTTTCTGCAAGCAGGAAATGCACAAACTGGTAACATCCAAAGTACAGGCCTGCGAGAAAACTTTATGCAGCCTTTACCAGTGTCGCCAGAGATAAACGACGGTAAGTTTTGCTGAGGTGAATAATGTTGCCCCTCATTTTTACGATGCTGTTTTTTTTCTGCCAGGTGATTCTACATGGGTGAATTTGTATGCAGAAGCGCAAAAATACATCGAGAACCTGAATTCGACATCAAACGTAACATCGTGGGGTCTGACCAAAAACTACACCTACTGGACAGAAGGACACAATCGATCGGGAGAGTACGTAGACTATTTTTAACAGGGAATGCGTTATGCGCATGGTTCCCCCAATATCTTTTTGCTGCTCACAGAAATCCTGTATAACGACACGAAACACCTGGAGAGCGCGGCACAGTACACAATGGCTCTACAGACTACGCGACCCCGCAACTTAAGTCACTCATGCTCATGGTAGGCGCCCATTTCAGAATTGGCGCTTTATTATGTGGATTTAATTTTTGACAGCCTTTTGAACACTTAGGTGGAACGCGCTAATGAAGCACAAAGTTTTTTAGGCTTCAATCGCCTTTGGTGCCTGCTCTGGCAAAACTTGCGTGCTCCTCATTCTGCTAACTGGGTGATGGAATTATAATAACAAAGAATAAACGAGAAATTAGTACATTAACATCAGGTAAACGTATTTGTACATCAGGGAGTTACTGCCCGTGTCTAGGTTAATGCCTCACAGATGTTATACACCATTTTCGTTTGAAGACAACCACAACAGCAACAACTTCGTTTCGCTTAGTTGTCTTTTGTAGCGATAGCTACGTTAAGCTCGCATATCGAGGCACCCATTGAGCTGCGTGGCTGCCCTTAAGCTCCGTGGCTGGTCACGTGGTTGGTCACGTGGTGCGGAGCAGCTGCCGGCCAACGTTTTTAGATAAGGGCAGTTGGAAAACAGCGGCGGCGCGCCAGGGATCAGAGCGGACCTAAAACGGCTGCCGCCTAGGCGGTGGCGCTGCCGTCGCTTTGGGATGGGTGCGTCGTCTGCTACTTGCAACTTGATGAGCGTCAGCAGACGGTGACTCGCGTGGGTACAGAAACGTATTTATAATGAATACTAACGTAAATTGGACCTTCACCTCTTTTGTATTAATGAAACAAGACGGCTTAGTAGCATTTATAACCATAACCTTAGCCGGGCACGCTGAAGGCGCGTTGGCAAACAGCTTATTACATGCGTATTTGATACGCATTCAAGAAGTAAAGCTACCGTGCTCCCAGTATCCATCAGTTTACTTATAGAAATGGCCTCAATCACCAGGACTATTATATTTTCATCTCGACGCATTAAAACAGAGAAAGTGGCCGAAGAAAAAAAATTAAAAGTGCGTATGCTGCAAGAATAAAGAGAGAAAGAGCATTTGGCGTCTTTTTAAGCTTTTGCCAGGTTTTATTTACAGACACTAAACTTTTAGTGATCTAATAGATAGAGCTAGGAAAGTTCACAGTCTACTTTGCACAACCGCATATTACACACACGAGGAACCCAAACTACGAGGGGGTAAGCGGCACGTCTTGTTTCCCTTATTTTGCCGCGTGGAACCGCGGAAAGAAGAGCTTTAAGTTTCGGCCGAGATCTACAGCCAAAAGCTCAACCCCGAGCATCCTGGCCTCTCGTACCGCAGGCGTAGAGCGCACGCGAACTTTGCAATACGCAGACGAGCGCGGCTTGAAGCAGCCGCGCCCGGCGCATGAATGATGGATGGACGGACGGATGATAGATAAATGAATGGTTGGGTGAACAGTCCCCTTTGAAACAGAGCGGCGGCATGTGCCACCATGCTCGGTATTATTTTTAATGCGGGAGCGTTAAGGGTCTTGTTACGCAGAAAAGCCGACATGCTCGGCCGCGAGTAAAAATTTAAAAAAATCCTTTAATAATCTCCACCGAAGCAACCCAGGGGGCAGGTGGGCTACTTAGGTCACAATACCTTCCGGCGTGATCACAACCTGCATACCGGATTGAGAGCAAACTACCCACCATGACAGGTGGCAATTAAAGGGACACTGAAGTTGAAAGGGACACTGAGAAATTGAAGTTGGCTTGTATCGATAGAATAGCAGCTCCTGATCACAAAAACGCGACTCTTACTGAAAACAAAGCTCTTGTAATGTAGAAAATAGCAAGGACCAAAATACAGGTGTCGCCGCCACAGGCCAATCTCGCAAGTACAAGCGTGATGACTTCCTAGGACAAGAGGCGCCACCTTGGAGGAATTTTCCTTACCTCATTGAAACCACGAATCTCTGAGGCTGGCAAAGGAAGGTTGCGCACCGCACCGCTAGCTGTCAGAAATCACGGAGTCTGCGTTTACGTCACGTTCCACGTCACTCCGTTCTGAGACGTCATAAGAGTTGCCGTGGCGTCATAAGAGTTCCCTGAGTTTGAATCAGAGCGGCGGGAAAAACTTTTTCATCTTCGAATCCAAATTTCTTTGAAATAAAGGCATCTTTCGCGCCCGGACAAGCGGCAACAAAGCCATGTAATGCCGAACTATCAGATTTTGCTAACAAAAAAAAAATGATAGAGTTCTCCTCAGTGTCCCTTTATATTATTGGTTGGCCGCGAGAGGTTGCAACGAGGAAAGAGCAACGAGGGTTCACAAGCCCCACCGATGGCAGCACCAGCCATCCCACGGCAGTGGCCCAGCGCTTAACCGCTGCACAACTGCGCCCGGAGCGGCATAAGGACTCCCAGGTATCGATGAATGTAGAGTAGAGAATGACCAATTCCGCACGTATTTGCATTCATCCATCGAAGCTATTCCGTCATACCCTTAAGGCGGAGCTAGTGTCCCTTCCAATTTTTCTTTATATTTCTCTATACTATTTTTGAAATTTTGCCGCATTCTCTCTGAATTCGCCATTTTTCTTTAGATGTAAGTTTTACTGATTTTACCTTTGAAAAATGTTGAATTCATAACTTGTATTCTGACGTCATCGCCCTGCTTCTGAGCCACGAATCTGCCAGTCGTTTTTTGATAATGTCTGCCGCTATTCATTCACTTTACCTTAGTTGCCTATGAGTCCTAGAACATCAATGAGAGTGACTGTGCCTTTATTGACATCTATATCGATACTGCTACATTCCAGTAGAACACGTTTCACTGTTTCTACGGACTTACCACACACTGCACAATGTGTCATCTTCATGGTTCAATTTGTTTTAATGCGAAAACATTCCATGGTTCATCGGCAATGAAACCCCGCGTTGTTGACCGAAAAATCTCATAAACGAAAAATCCCAGATGACGTCACCATGGCATGAAAGAAAAAAAATTATGAGATCACTGCGGCACCCGCATTGGAGGAATGCGCAAGCATTGACGCCTCTTCGCCCCTCTTTGCCTAAATTAACCAAGTTCCATCATTGCCCCTTATGAGTGTTCAAACTTAGCGCCACGCTTTGTTTTCAAATTTGGCGCTATGATTTGCTCCGTCCACACTTCCGGTGTTTTCAAATTTGGCGCCACTTTTGCTCCGGCTACGCCCCCGTTTTGAAATTTTTTACTCTAATTAATTAGCTAGTTACCCCCCACATGGACATCATGATTTCCCCTGCGAGATTTTTTGATGCTCAAATGCCGCCATTATTTTTCTTATAACTCAATTCATTCGAACGTTATCGTGATGACAAGCTCGTGATGACACGAAACCGCAAACATTATCATACAATGCATACGAATTGAAATAAAATTCCAGTGAAGTTACAGGTAATTTAACTCAGGGCAATCAGACTGCGAGGTGAGTACGCAACCCATAGGCCACAAAACCGCTTTTTTTTTTAAACGTGGTATATATTACGCTGAAATAATGACCTATTTACGTGGACTATTTACAAAGCTATTAGGAGATGTCTAGAGTCTGCTTTTTCTCCAGTGAATTGTTACAGTTCTTGCCGTCCGCGTTTTGATATGCCGTTTAAAGCTCTTTATTTCCCCTTCCTGGTGTCCTGGTGATTTTGAATTTTCAGCGCTACTCTTCACGTGGTGGCAGTCGTGCAAGCTAGAGACCTGTGTCCAGATTCCCTGGGCATGAATTTCGTCAAGTGTTCCTTATCACGGAATATGTATAATGGATGGGTTTATTTGCCATTGTCGAAAAGTGTTCGAGTCCACTAACTGTGTGAGTCAATATGAAAGCTATATGCTAAAAAGCTCCATTTCGAGCGCCAATTTTTCTCGATGCCCTGCAGTCAGATCAATTTCTGCAAAGACGTTGCAGGTGGTTTTCACTCTGTCCCCTTTCAGCCCGAAGGGTCGCGCATCCGGGGACTGGCATGCATATAACTCTGCGGTGGTAATGGCGACTGTGGGCTGCCAAGATAGTTGAGTTGCTGTAGCTACCTGCTCCGAGAGTCAGATCCCGTGACGCATAGCCACGCTAAACGACGTTGGCGTTGCCATTTCCTGCATAGTAGAAATCTTACAAATTTGCAAAATCGGCGAGATTTGTTTCAGTTTTCTTGAACGAAATGGTTCGCATGTACATTACTACTGCTTCCGCAGTAAAAAAAAAAGGGTAATAGAGCAGACGTTTAGGCTAGCGCCTTCTTGTTCTCTGTTTTTTGTCAAAGTGTGCGCTGTTTTTATGTTATGATGAAAAAATGGTAACAGTGAATGTCATGGCCACGCCTTTGTCTCTTTTCCTAGGCACCCAATCATGGGGACAGTTGTGTCGCTCACTTGCGACAATATGACCTCCGTCCTGCAAAGTAACGTTTGTGTGTCGGCGAAAAAGTGCTTGGAAGTATTCACGTGGAATATAACTGACGGTTTGGAAGGACCATTTGAATTGCCCGTGAATGTTACTGTGCCGATGATAAGAAAGCCAAGATCGAAAAAAACATTTGTGGTGCCTTTGAACTTGAACAACGCTACATATCTAGTGGCGAAGCTGAAGTGGGAGCACCTATCTCTGATTCGAGGTAGAATTAGAAGCGTGAAAAAGGTAAGATGATTTATAAACTTGCTCAGCTTTAGTTCTAAATCCAAGACCATTATTTGACTCTATGTTTATTTTGTTACCTCAATTACACATGCCGGAGACACCTTGTAAATGTATTCAGATTTTTTGAGAGACTCCAGGCTGAAACCGCTTTGGTCGGGAAGGGTGCGCAGTATGCTGGTGAATGGCAGACTCCATTCCAGTGGCTGGTGGTGTCGCAGTTAGGATGGCAACTTTAAGGACTACTGATAAAATCATCATTTATTCTGCTATTTGGAAAAAAGTAAAAAAAATTCGAATCCTTATTAGTATTTTCAAAAATTAAAAATTCAAATCGAACCAAACCAGAGATTTTTGGAGATCCATGATTTCAGCAACTAAGCGGGCAGTACGGACATTATTGGAGCTTGATAATTTCAGCTTATTTCACAAAACGTGTAGCCGTGAAAAAATGAAAAATTCCTTTTACTACCCGAAGCACGTTTTACTGGCAGTCTATCACACCATCAGACGACTATCATAATGGATAATGCTACCAAGGAACTATAGCACGTTGTTGATGTTAGAGAAGGGCTCTTCCAAAGAGAATTTAATCTTCATGACTTCAGAACACGTATAGTACTAATTTTGAACGAAGCCCCGTTAAATATCGTTAATTCAGATTTTACTTAACCGGAGAAAATCTCCGCGTTAGTCGCATATTGAGTTGTCGAAGTGATCAAGAAAATAACATGACCATATATCCCACATCAACATACCTTTACGTTGAAAAACCACTAATCGTTCATTGCTTCGTCAGAGAAATGTATGAGGTAATACGTATTTTTCGCACTTCATCAAGTGGCGCAGTGCGCGGACACAGTCTGTTGGACCAAACATGTGCTCTCTAGGACGCTTAGGGCGTCTATAGGCTGCCCCCCCCCCCTCCCTCCAGTCTTCTCGCAAATAAACATATCCCGAAAAAAAAAACACTCAGAGTAGACGCCCACGAGGGGATCTAAAACGATTACAGGCGCTGTAATAACACGAAGTACACTGCTATCGCCAGTCGCGACGCGCACGAAACAACAACAACAACAACGACAACAACAAACAACAAAAAATGGCGGATCGTCACACAAAAGAAAACATCATGCCATCGTGCATCCTTATTAAATAGCACACCGACAAGTACAGGGACAGCGTGTTTGGGTCGGGCACCAGCGCTACTCATATCATTACTGCACAATCTACAGTGCCCTGCGTACATGCTAGCACCACCGCCAGGTCGAATTATCCGAAGCGCGGTCAAAAATTCTCCCAATTAAAGAGACTGTCACGCCACAGAGTAGTAAGTGCGCTTGACGGGACTGGATGGGCGGTCCCAATCGTCCAGTTTTTCGAATTAACTGGGGTCAAATTAGCGAGCTACAAGTGTATTACCTCTAGTATTGTGACGGACTGGAAGACGACGAAGCGGGCAGTGGCGCGGGCAGGAGTGCTCGTGCTAGGCCCGCAGCCCGTGAAGGGATTCTACGACGGCCGGTTCGGACCCTCACGTACTTCGAAGAAGAACGGAGCGGCGGACGACTGACTTTGGTCGCCTCGACCGGTCTCCAGTGCCGGTCTCCAGTGGCTAAAATCGTTGCTCTGCTGGGAACGATCGGCTAAGTTTCGGGTGGCTGGTTGTGGCATTTTCTCTCTGCGTCTTTGCGCGGTAAGGCAGTAAGCCCGGGCTATGTCCACCCAGTCTCCCGGCCAGGGGAGTTCCCTCTGGTCGGCTTCTCTGTCTACTGATCTCCTACCGTTGGAAGCTTTTTTGCGCAGTGGTGTCGGCAGTATCCCTGTCGCGCTGGTGCCTAAGGATGGTGGTGCAATCAAGATGAACAACCCTGGTGCTGTTCGGGCTGCTCTCCAGTCGGCGACTTCTCAATATGAGTCCATCTCAGAGGTTCGCCAGTTTGGACGCGGCAGGATTCTGTGCAGATCGCCAGACCTCGCCTGTGTAAGAGATTTACTAAAATCCTCATCCTTTGCCTCCCTTCGGGTAAGTTCCTTCATCCCTTCACATCTGGCGTGTACGAAAGGTATTGTACGAGGCGTAGACTCTTCCCTGTCTCCGGCAGAGACTCTTGAGCTTCTGTCGGCTGCAGGTGTTGTTGCTGTGCACCGCTGTAGCCGGGATGTAAACAACTTGCGGATGCCCACTGAATCAGTGATTGCTACCTTTGCCGGCACTTCCTGCCCCTCTGAAATCAAGGCATGGCCTCTAATTTTTCGGGTAGACCCATTATCATCTCGGCCTCTGCAGTGTAACAACTGCTGGCGCTATGGACATAGCGCCGGCGGTTGCAAATCCAACTTGAGGTGTTGCAACTGTGGGGATGGTCATTCAACGAGCACCTGCACTGAGAAGAATAAGAAGTGTTGCCTTTGCGGTGGTGCTCACTGAGCAAACTACTCAAATTGTCCCTCTCGAGCTCAGGAAATTCAAATTCTGGAAATAATTGACAGGAAACGCTGTTAGCGCCGTGACGCTATTTCAGAGGTCAAAGAACGTGCCCACGGTTATGCCGGTGTGACCGCTCGGCAAGGTGTCATGTTAGACTCAACGCTGTCCCAGGCAATTGCGGCTGCTGTGGAGGCTTAGATGTCTAAAATGGTAGAAAAGATTGTCGCAAGTGTGTCGAAGTGCTTTACAAATGTTCTAGCGACTCAGATTACACATGCCGTGTAGGCTAGTTTGGCACCTCTTTCGACAGCAATTCCCTCTCCTCTTATCCGGTCTCCAATTCCAGTAGCATCACAACCCCAGGAACAAACTTCTGTCCCTTCCGCTGTACCTACCTCGGGTACTTCGAGGGATGTTGATACAATGTATGATTCCGAGATGGTGGAGCCTGATGCGCGGCTTCTTAAGCGCAGTGGGTCCCCCATGTCTCATTCGTTGTCTTCTCTGGGCACCCAGCCCAAATCAAAGAAGCAACAGCTTGGCACTAAACCCAAGGATACCATTTTGGAGCAGGCAGTTGCTGCTGCTAGACTTTCGCAACCATAGCGTCGTTGCGAGTTCTGCAGTGGAACTGTCGCTCTATTCTTTCCGCTTCCACAGATTTACACTGCATTTCTACTCAGCTGAATCCGGATGTCATAATTCTGCAAGAAACGTGGCTTTCAACCGACAAACATTTTCATATCAGAAATTACCGTTCATTTCGCCTAGACCGCCAGTCAAGGGGCGGGGGTTTACTAACTTTAGTCTCTTCAAAATTTTGCCACAGGGCTGTGGTATCTTTTCAACAAATGTTTCCTGACTGTGAGATTTTGGCACTAGACTTTGTACTTCCTGGGTGCTCTCCATTTTCAATAGCGAATTGTTATTCCCCCAATGGAGTCCAGGATGTTAGACCTCTGGACTTTTTACTCGTAAACTGTAAAAACCCAGTTCTCGTGGCTGGGGACTTCAATTCTCGCCATGTGTCGTGGGATTTTAGGACTAATACATGCGGCAAGCGCCTTTGGGACTGGGTTACTGATCACAACCTGATGTGCTTAAATTCAGGATCGGCCACTTATCTTCGCTCACACACTCAATCTGTTTTAGATCTCACGTTCATTAGTCCTGGAATTGGCGTAACGAATTGGTCGACAGTTGATAGCGGCACATCAAGTGACCATATACCTATTCATTTTGATATCATATGTCGTGTTACTCCGGCGTCTTCTCAGTTGCGGTCACATGTAAATTATGACAGATTTCAGACGGCTTTGCGCTCTGTCCTTGCTTCAGTGTCTAACATCGCCGAGGTCCACCAGTCAGCAAGCATATGTCTGGCTACAGAGGAAACCCGTAAAAAGTCGGAGTTCCTGGTGAGGCCAACAAAAGGGAATTCTTCTAACTGGTGGAATGCGGACTGTACAAGAGATTACAGGCGGAGGAAGGCAGCATGGAAAAAGCTTCTTCATAACCAATGTCCGAATAACTGGAGTGATTATAAATTTATTGCAGCCACCTTTAAACACACAGTTTCTCGCGCGAAGGAAAAATATGACTCAGAACACTTCGATTATCTTTCAAAGGCGGGCAACCGACGTGCACTATTCGGTTTTCTACGGTCTAGGAAACAGCTCATGTCCTCTAATAATTTTCAGTCATTAGTTATGTCACCTGTAGAAGCTATCCAGGCGGTTGAATTAATAGCCACAGACCTGCAAAAGCGGTTCTCGTCTTTACTACCGTTGCGACCATTGTTGTTCGCACCAGTCGTGCCAAATGATAATGCCTCACAAGTAAATCTATCACAGCTTTCACAAGTTGTCCAGAGATTGCCAGCTGCTGCTCCTGGTACTGATGGTGTTACTACAAAGATGCTCAAGATTCTATTTGAAGAGTCTCCCAACTCCTTATTGCACCTAATAAACTACTCTCTCAAACACGCTTGGATACCTTCTTAGTGGAAGCTGTCCAAGGTGATCCCTTTACTTAAAAATCAGGGTGGAGGCTATGAATTGGATAATATTAGGCCAATTTCTTTAACATCAAACGTGGTAAAGTTGATAGAAAGGGTGTTACTAATTCGGGTGTCAGCCATTGTGGACCGCAAAAATATACTCAGCCCGTGCCAACTCGGTTTCCGGCCACGGTGTTCGATATGGAATGTACATGCTGATCTTGAGAGTAGAATTCTCCTTGCTCTTCGTCAACGCCTGGTCGCGGCTTTGGTTACGTTAGATGTCGCCAAAGCTTACGACAGTGTAGAACACTCCATCCTGATACATATACTACAGTCTCTTCAATTTCCAGATTATATAGTTGCATGGATATCTGCATTTCTTCATAACAGGGAATTCTTTTGCGTCCATAATGATGTTCATTCAGAGAGGTATAGACAAACGCGAGGTGTACCGCAAGGAGCTGTTCTTTCTCCTGTGCTCTTTAATATTCTGTTGAGCTCAATTCCTCTCCACTGCCATGTACGCACTTACGTCTATGCGGACGACATTGCGTTTTTTGCTGCTGCGCCGGAAATACATTCTCTGTATGGTCTGTTGCAGTCATATTTGAATACACTTGAGCACTGGTTGAGCACATTACACCTGAAGTTAAATGTTGGCAAGTGCGCCACTCTTGTTTTCTCTCTATTCACTCCTGTAGTGGTCTCTCTCACTTGCCAGTTAAAAATAATACCGCAGGCTCAATCCCTAAAATATATAGGGGTCATTTATGACAACAAACTCACGTGGCGACCTCACATTGACCATGTCGTGGCGAAAGGGGCTCGTGCCGTGGGCATGTTACGGAGATTATGTCATCACCGGTACGGCATGCGCAGAGATGCGCTATTAATGATCTACATAATGTATGTCAGGCCAATTTTAGAATTTGGATCAGTGTTGTTTTCAGGCTCGGCTAGATATAAACTTCGCCCTCTCGTCCTTTTAGAGAGGGAAGCACTTCGCATGTGCCTCGGCCTTCCAAAATTTGTGCCTATCAATGTGCTGTACCTTGAAGCCCGCATTCCGCTTCTCTTATCACGACTTCAATTTTTAACTGTGCAAAGTTACCTCAGGATCTATGAATCCCATTTACACCGTTCACAAAGTATTTTCTGTTCTCAGCCGACCTCCTTTTTTGGTGTCCCCTGGTCTCGTTTCAATTCCCCTCAAGTAGTGTTTGTGCAAAGATTACTTCAGCCTTTAGATGTAAACATTTATGATATCCTTCCTGCGCTTCGCTATGGGCCCGCTATTCACATTGTTTTCGACGACATATTCCCAAAAAATACAAAACTTTTGCCACCGAGTATTCTAAATGGTCTTCTAGAAGATCATCTGAGGACCCTACCTACAGATATAGCAATAGCCACTGATGCATCGCAATGCAATGAAAAAGCAGGTGTGGAAATATTTTGCTCGCATTTAGACTGGTCCTTTTCTCTGCGCCTTCCAGATTTCACCCCTATTTTTCAAGCAGAGTTTCTAGCAGTTGTACTTGCTCTACGCAAGCTAGACCCCTCTATTACAGCAGTTGCAGTAATTACTGATTCTTTATCTTTGTGTTCGTCCCTCGCTGCACAGGTTGACGGTCCCATTTTAACAACTTTCTTATCCCTACTTCCTCCGCAATTGAGCCTTGTTCATTTAGTATGGGTTCCCAGTCACAGCAGTGTGACAGTAAATGAGATTGCTGATAATCTCGCAAAGGCTTCCCTCAGCGGCCCCGTGTTGCCAATAATCCCGGCTACAGCTTATATTACAGCATCTAGATTTCGGCGACGTGTGTTTTTAAGCACGCAAGACACGTCACTTTTAACATTGGCGGATTATGAGCACCTTAAATATTATTGGAACTGGAAAATTTGTTGCTCTCGGCAGCTTGAAGTATCACTGACGAGGCTGCGCTGCCGCATCCCCCCTCTAAATTTCTATTTACACAAGTCGGGTTTGGCGCTCTCTCCCCTTTGTGCATTTTGCCGTGAGCCTGAATCTATTGAACATTTTTGGCTGTATTGTCGCCGATTCAACTCTCTGAGAAAAAGGTTGCTGGAGGAGCCCTTCAGCATCTTGGCCTTAGTTTGAGCAGCCCGCTCTTGCTATCATTTGGCGCCACCACATTTGGGTTCAGCCACAGATCTGTTTGTACCACTGTTCTAAATTTCCTGATAGAATCTCACCGACTGCCTTGCTAAGTGTTCCAACCTTTTCTTTTCTATCAATTATTACATTTTGACTAAATAATTAATATTTATTCCCTCTCTTTATTAGTATTCTTAAAACTTTAAAATCAAAACACTCATCCCTTTTCTGTTCATGAGGAAGAATTCACCGGTGTTGCGCTCCCACGTGCTTTTCCTTTTTGTTAACTGCGTTCAGGTGAATAGCCACCCTATTCTTGGCTGATCCCCCAGTGTGGGTACGTGTCATCTTTAGATAGGCTAACAACAACAACAACAAATCATATCATTGCCATCTGTCATTATGTCTAGTTCTTCTGCTTGCCGTCACGTAACATTTTTTGTAAAGTTCTGGGTAGTTTCATCATCGCGGTCCCGAAGCTCAGGAGCCTGCTGTTCACCAAGGTCTTCTGTGCAGTGCTCGTGGCTTCGCCACAAAAGCACACATTTCGCTTATCTACTTGGGCGTGTGCCAATATGAAGCGCTAAAGAGGGTCCAATTCGAGCACCTAGTCTTATGGGCATAAAATATGAATATGTAGTGTGCTGCGGCAGCCCGGCTGACAGAGACGACAGCTAGCCCCAGCACTCTCGACTGACGAGCGGAGTTCAGAATCCGACGGCTACGCTATCGGATGTCGGCGGTGCGCAGTCTCGGTTTGCCGACGGTTCCGCTCCCTCCACAAAATATATTTTAATTGTATTGCTGCTGTATACTGTTGGTCTCGTGGTCACGATTTTGTTCACCTAGGATGGTGCACTAATTTAAAGTGATAATGTGTTCAAAACATGAAAGTATGACATATCCAGCTCAGCTGTAGTGAGTAATGAAAATAATTCCTGCAGTTTTCTCTTTGTCACTTGGTATATAAAGCATGTCTTTTTTTTTCTCATTTGCTCATATGCTTAGGCGATTCCCCCTCCTGGTCGGCTGGACAGTAAGGAAACTGCCATAGACACTTTGTTCCCTCTGACCGGCACGCATATCTCATCCAGTAGCTGGTGGGCACAAATCATTGATCTTAAGATGGGATAGGTACTCAAAAGCAACCGCCGCAAAGGAAGTGACCTCATGTTTATATGACACCAGCTAGAACAGCCACTGGCCACAGTACTGACATCACACAAAGCATGCACAAAAAAGGGATTCCCTTTCCTAAACATGTGATTAAAGTGAAGCGCCACTCTGTATGCAAAAGCTTTTCTAGCAAAAAGTTCGTAGCCTTGCGGGTTGTTAGTCGTAATTTTTTCATAAGAGTCACCACAGCATACATTTTCTGTCGCCAGAAAACAGGTTTCGAAACAGTGGCATTTCTCTTATGATTCCCACTCTGATTTACAGACGTGCAACTTTACAGCTGAGATAAGATTCAACGGAAGTTTTGCCTACCAATATCTCAATGAAACCGGAGGCTGTCTGGCATACGCAAGCGTTCCTGTGGGAAACCTCACTGATCCTGGCAAGGGACTTCTGAGTGATGGCGAGGCACTGAAATATACAGTGACAGGAACATACGAACAGGATATATGTCGCAAGAGGAGGAGGCACAGGAAAACGCGACAGTAATTTCTTCGCTAGAGATACCGAAACGATCATGCGCATGGGATATGTGTTCTGGAGTGAGAAATGAGGCAGTAAAATGTTAGTAGCATGCAAGAGAATAGAAAAATAAGCAGAGATACTGAGGGCGTTCAATGACATTCATGCGACAGTAATGCGTCAGCGTTAGGTTTCCCCCGTTCTGCCTTTTTTTGTGCGTTCCCGCTTTGCGTTGAATGACGGGACGGGTACTGATTAAAGGTTTGAAACGAAACTCTGTGCGCTCTGTGCTCTGTGCGCTCCTCCTCCGTTTTGACTGCGTGCAGGCGACGCCTTGTGTGCTACTGCTGCCAAACGGCACTGCCTTCGATCGTTCGCTTCGGCTGCATGTCTTCGTCAGCCTCGGCATTCTTCTGTCAACGCTCTTGCGCAGAATAACTTGTACCACTCGTAGAATGCGCGAAGCCCATCATTACTTTTCACTGTACTGCACACAGAACAAAAACGCAGCCACTAACGCGACTGTTGGACCGCGTGACCCGTGTCCAGACTTGCCCGCCGGGGAGGGTAGTGCATCCGCTGATGGCCGAGTGCACACTGCGGAGTCTCATTCCGGCGCTCTGCATGAGCCGCCTCCACTCCTCTTTCATTGGCTCCGCGCCAGGTGGCGCGGCGCTCCCATTTGTACGGAGCGGATGACGTATGACATCCCACAACGATCACACAGTGGAGCAGCGATGACGTCAGTACAGAATTGCTAACTGGTCTAAAGGGTTGTGACATCAACCACCACTTTTAGTAGTGACTCGTAAGAATGAAAACAAATGGCGCTGACGAGAAATTGGTCGAAACAGGAAGCGAACCGCTGCTCCTTGGGTCGTGAGCCGGGAGCGCTACCCTATAGACCACTGGCGAACATTCGGTCTACTTAGTGGAAGGGAGGCCTTGTGTCTCATGGTAGGTAGGCAGATAGTAGCGGGTAAACAAAAGAAAAAGTAATAAAATTAAAATTGAGCAGAGACACTCAAGGAAGCTTACGTGTTGGAATGTGAGAATTATTATCCTTGGGTGCATTGTCAGCGCGCAACATTTGTACATGCATTAAAGTTATTTTGTACGAGTTTGTGTTTGCGTATTGGTTGCGCGATGTATGACACCACCCACACACACGCACATGCAGGTATGACACCACCCAGAACGCTGTACGACGAACGGTTGCATCGCAATTTTGATACGAAAGTCTAGGAAGCATACAATTGAAGCTGCATATGCCGCACGTTCGAATCCCTATCGCAAGCTTGCCTCCAACTTGACTAGCACATGCAAGCTATATGCAACGAGAAACCGTATGACAGCACCAGCAACACTGTACGACACACTGTTGCGGCAAAACTTTGGCACTAATGTCGGGAAATCTAGCGCCGTATGGAGGTCGTCCAGTGATGAGCAGATATAGACGATCGACATGTATAGGTTCGTTAGATGTGCCGATGCTCGGCTTGCTGTGTGCGTTATACGGCGGCTTGATGACGTCACACTACGTTTCGTGACATCGCTAGGATTTTCTGTAGAGTCTGCGAGTAAACACACGCACACACACCACTGGCTTAGTGACTCATCCTTTTAGTGACAGGAATATTTTTCTCAACACTTATTTTTGAGCTGTCCTGCAATGCCGGGCATTTGCTAACACGCTACCTGTTATGTGCGCTAAAGCTTCAAACGTTTTACATCTACTCTAAAATCACATTATTCATCACGCACTGTGGTTTGCTTATGAAAATGCGCAAAGATTATTTGTTTTTCTTGCTCGTTTTCGATGCAGTTACTGGGGGTAGAATTAAAAAAAATGGTTTCCAGAGAAGACTGGCGGATCATTCTGAACGCACACAACGCACCCTTGCAGAGGAAAAGTTTAGACCCCTTTGAGCCTACGCTGCCAGGTGCAAGCTTTTACACAATTAACTCTAAGAGTTACTGCGCAAAAAAAAAAAACGGTGTCCTAAATGTAGGACTCTAGGCATATATGGGTTAAGGCGGAGCTTAAAGGGGCCATGGTATGGTTGCTCTGCGTAGTGCACTTTTGCGCCTCAGTAAATAATAAAAGTGCCTATGATTCTATTTCTCACATTTGAGTACCCTGGACGCCTTATACACTCCAAAAAACTCAGTCTAATCTTCTACCGGGGAGCTCCACCCGCCAGAAGCTACCGCCATATTGAATGCTAGCATAACGTTATAAAGGGATACACGGAGGAGCGTCGTCTGCTATCTTTGCTGCATGTGCGCAGCGAGATCTATTGTCCACTCCACTTTCGCGGGTGATCGAAAAACAATTGTCCCTCATATATGCGCTGCGCACCATTCTAGAATAATAAGAATGGGCTGGAGCTCATTTGGCAGGTTCTATCAGATCGTGAATGGCAGTTTACCAATATATACCTCGAGAAAAAAGCATACAACAGCTGTATCTTACCGGTAGTCACATATAGGGCAGAAACGTGGAGGCTAACGGAAAGGGTTCAACTTAAAGACAGCTCAGCGAGCTATGGAAAGAAAAATGATACGTGTAAAGTTAAGAGACCGGAAGCGGGCAGAGTGGGCGAGGGATCAAACACGAGTTAAGGACATCCTAGTCGAAACCAAGAGGAACGAATTGACTTGGGCAAGGCATGTAATGCGGAGGCAATATGACCGATGGTAATTAAGAGTAACAGACTGGATTCCAAGGGAAGGGAAGCGTAGCAGGGCACGGCAGAAGGTGAGGTGGGCGTGCGAGATTCATAAATTTGCGGGGATAGGGTGGCCGCAGCTGGCACAGGACAATATTAATTGGAGTTGCATTCCTACAGGATGGTTTGCTTGCAACCGAATGCTAATCTCTCGCATATCGTCCATGAAAAGCAGGAATGGCTGTCGTAAATCATTCCGCCCCCGTAAAGAATAATGGCTCATCTAGTTTTAGTCCCTTTTTGGTTGAGAGCGTTCTTTCTCCAAAGCAGAAAGCTCTGCCGTCGCTGTCGTAGCAAATCGGCGACTCCAGTGTCTTCCTGCTGCTAAAAAATCTTGACCAGATGGACTGGAGAGTGCATTTCCTCAGAAATGAAATGCTTGTGGCCATACAGCGTTCAGGTAAGCCTGGGAAATGAAAAAGTAAAGCGCAAGGCCGCATGTTTAGTGGTTTGATATCTACAAGGCCTAGGTGTTCGTGGAGGCCGCACATTCTGGGCCTAAAAATAAGAGTTAACAAAGCGTTGAGGACAAATTTTAGCGCTGACCTGATTCTCGGCACGCACTAAACTGCCTCCGGACAGTGTCCATCGCGTTGGCCAAACATCCACTTACCAGGACAACCAACTAATGGACGTTGTTGGCACTCTGCCTCCTCAGCGCACTGCCATCGTTGAACACTCGAGAGTTTATCTCGAACTTGAGCTCAGGCGAAGTAGGGAATACAATTCGAAACCACCTTTTTGGAATGGCAGACCCGGCCACTGCCTTGAAATCTTTTACACCTTGCAGCTCCTAGCTGGAAGAGAGGTTAGTGGTGTAGTTTTTTTTTCGCGTCTAGTGTCTGCATTTACGGCATGATAAGCACGCGCCTTAGCCTTTTCGGAAACGCATTATGTTCTACTATGAAGAAAATGCTGCCCCCCCTTATTCCCCTCCCCCTTATTCTTCAAGGAAACACATTTATGCGCACATATTTAATGTTTTCATCCTAAGCTGTGGTCGCCACTAATATTCAGCTAACGTGCCCTTTGTCAGAGCATTTCACTCCATCAGAGAAGAAAGCAGTGACTGAACCATACGGGACATCCTAGGCGCTCCATATAATTTCAAAAAAGTCTATATCTTTTTATTGTTCAAGAAAGCGATTCTTTTTTTTAGACAGGAAATGGCAACCGGAATTCGAAATGTAGCCGGCATTAATGCTTTTGTGTAAACAGCACTACGCGCTTTGAGAAAAAAATTAAAAGTGAAAATGAAAAATGCTCATTTGGAGACAGCGTGCCGCAAAATGCTAATGCCACAGCGCTGGTTTTCATATCATCATTCTTATGTTTTCTGCACCCAAGGGTGTAAGCATCTTCTCACCGTAATAACTTACAGAAATCTAGAGCTGCTTTATGCCAGTCTTAGCTTCAATGCACGTGTTGAAAGTTCTATTTCTGTATTGCTTCCTGCAGTCACAATTTCCTTATTTTCGCTTCATTGCCTCACCATGTGAAATTGTCTTTTAAGGCGATAGCCTTTAATGGCTCATATTTGCGGTGACCGTCCGTCCGTTACATCGCCACCAACGTCACGTGGCGCCATGCTCGCGCCAGCTGCTCTTCTCCTCTGTCGTGAAATGAATTCAAGCGCGGCAAATTCAAATCAGTGCAATGAGTCGCAAACGGCTTTCGCCCTCCCGCAGTTAACAAATATCTAAGTGCCTCCGAAGAATTTTTTATCTTGTTGCCTTTTTCTCTTTCATACTTCGTGCGTTTGTTACAGAAATGAATTTATATATGTAATAATAAAGGAGGTCTCTGTAAATTACTACAGGATTACCTTATGAATGTTTTGTCTTACAAATGATCGCAATATGTAAATTGAAATCGCCTCAGATTTTGATCCTTGAACATCGGCTGATAATATTTCGTACCTTGCAGGAACTCGTGTTCAACACGTTTTGTACGTACGAAAAGCAATGTCCTACGTTAAGAGTCGTCGCATGAAACTTCCTTGAAGGTTACAAAATATTTAAGTTCCCCTCTTGCGAAAAAAAGAGTTTGTGCAATCTCTGAACTTCCACAGATAAGCAGCCAAAACAACGGCTGTCCCAAAAAGGACATGCCAGCACGTGCGTCGGGTAGTTTGTGCTCACTACATTTCTTACAAGGCCAGTCCCAGTCAAGCCGAATTTAGCCGCAGTAATTTCACCGTGGATGAAAAATTATACATTTAAAATCAATAAAACCGCCGCGGTAAGTCAGTGGTTATGCTGCTCGGCTGTTGATTCGAAAGACGCGAGTTCGATCTCTGCTGCAGCGGTCGCATTTCGAGAGAGGCGAAATGCTAGAGGCCCGTGTACTGTGTAATACCAGTGCACGTTAAAGAGCCACAGGTGGTCGAGATTATCCGGAGCCCTCTACTACGGCGTCTCTTATAGTCTTAGTCGCTTTGGAATGTTAAACGCCATAAACCATAAACCATAAAATTGGAGGGGACATTTAAGCCCCGCCTTAAGGGTACGATGCGATAGCACAATTAATTGCTATATATGCAGAAGCTCATTCTCTACTTTACATTCAAAGATCCCTGGGAGTCCTCATACCCCTTCCTGGCGCCGTGGTGCAGCGGTTAAACGATGCGCCACTGCAGTGCAATGGCAGGTGCTCACAGAGGTGGGCCTTGATTGGCCCAGGTTGCTTTTCCCGAGCGATAAATAATTAATTTAACTGCCACATGCCACAGTGGGCAGTTTTCTCACTTTCCAGTGTACAGCTTGTGATGAAGCCGCAAGGTCCCGTGACCTAGATGGCCCACCTGCCACCTAAGTTGTGCTCTGGGCACCGACTGCCATGGCCCACCTGCCACCTAGATTGCTCTCTGGGCACCGACTGCCAGAGCCATGCTCATGGTTTTTCGCTCACAACGCAGACGACGACGACGACACTGAATTTTCTGGACAACGGGGCCTTTAACGCTGTCGCGTTAATAATGTCTCAGACGAGAGAGTCAACCACTATCAGGCGATCTCATGGTTCAACGCACTAGGAAATGTAATGCTGTGAAAACAACAGTCAGCCGAAATTGATGACGGAAAGCAACAAGGTTGGGCAGCAGGCGCTGGAGCGAAGCAACGCATGCGCGAGCGAAATGCGGACTGGTAAAAAGCTGAAGCGCAGGTTAAGCGACGGAACCGGCAGGAAGATGCGGAACTACAAAAAGCTAAGGCGTGGAATATAAGAATCAGGCGACGGGAGGACGCAGCACTATGATAAGCAGAAGCCGAGGAAACGAATGAAGCGAAAGAGGAACGCAGCTCGCCGACATGGTCGAGATCGCCTAAAGAGGTTAAGAATGCAGAATACAAAGTGTTTCCAAAGTATATTTAACGTGATTGTCTTTAATACATCAGCGGAGTCGAAAAGGCGAATGCATTTTCTCTGAGTCGATTCCACTCATCGCCCCTAATTTTTTTTTTATGGAATGACACAGTGACCTTTCTAACACAGGATGTGTTCTATGCTTGGTTCTCCAAGACTTGGCCCTTCGTCGAGGAAATCCTGGCCTCATGTAACGGGATGGCGATGCAAAAAAAACGAAGCGTGGCGAAGGCGATAGGAATCGATTCCACTCCTTCGACACGACGACGCCTGAACAACACCAACACCCTTTCGACATCCTCGAAGGCAGAAGTCGGGTGCGTACTCGCTTTAACGAACTACAGTTGACGATCAGGAGACGAATGCGAAAAGGTATATTGTTACGGTCTAGGGACACGAGCAGTTGAGCACTGACTGGAGCTGCTCTTGTTCCGCAATCCGACAATGAATGTGTTTAAAATGGTCGGCCACTCTGATTTCGACGCACTCTGGAATGGATTTTTTTTCTTTTTTTTGTGGGGGGGGAGGAAATGGCACAGCATCTGTCTGTCTCACAATGCGGCGGACACCTGAATCGCGCCGTAAGGGAAGGGATAAAGGAGGGAGTGAAAGAAGACAGGAAGAAAGAGGTGCCGTAGTGGAGGGCTCCGGAATAATTTCGACCCCCTGAGGATCTTTAACGTGCACTGACATCGCATAGCACACGGGCGCCTCCCCCCCCCCCCCCCTCTCTCCTTGTGGAAAGGTGCCGAAAGCGTTTGTCTGTTGTCTCTCGTAGGGAGCAGACTTGCGCGATTGTTTTTTCTGCGTTGCTCTCCACGCTACTCGCATATAGGCTAAAATATGATCCTGATGGCGTCAAATTTTCCCCTTCGCTGCTTTAGATCGGACTTAGGTCTAGTTTTTTTTTTTGCTAGCGCTAGAGCCATTTCGGCCATTAGAGAACTTTAGCTTACCGTGCACCACCGTGAGTCTCGGGGCTGCGACGCCCCTGCGACGCTGCGCCTCTCATTCGAGTATTTTTGTGCTGTTCAATAACGATGGCACACGTATCGGCACATTCATTCTAATGTGCTTAGAGAATGTTCGCAGTTCAAGAACTGCGAATCTTCTGTGGAACCTGTACAGCTTTGCTTTGTAGCCGTATGCCTCCGTTTGGGTGGATGGTAATTAGTATATTACTCATTATGATGCAGATATAAAATAAGAAATGAAATAAAACACTGTACAGAATATGACACAGTAAATATATCATGGCACGGAGCAGAGCTGAAAATTACCAGGTTAAAAAAAATGACACAGCGATTTCTGCGCTCAGTATTGTAAAAGCACTTGAGAAGGCGCTTTCAAACCAATGTGCAAGAATACCGTGTTTCAAACGAACCGCGCTACTCCTCCCATCCTCACTGCCGTTCTACGTCTTCAGGATAAGAGGGGAGGGCTGTTTCTCTCGATGGGCGCGAGGTGGTGCTACCGGTACCATTGCGGCGAAGGCGTTTTGTTTCAATTCGACGTTGCGACATATGACGGGAATTCGGATTTTTCCCCTTTCAATAAAACGATATGTAAAGCAGGCTGTCAATCGATTTCTCTCTCTCCCTCTTTATTTCCCTATTCACCTGACCTGGGATCACTAGACACCCCTAGGATGGAGAAAGGCAGAGCAGCGGTCCCAACCCACCCTTCCACGTTAATCCCCCTAATCCCCACTAAACCACCGTAAGTCACCCACTAATCAGCAGAAATTCCCATTCGCGCGAAAACACACGCGAACGCGAAGGCGACGGCGGCAAGCGACGAGCGAAGCAAAATGCATGTGTCGCTTGCCGTGTCGCTCGGATCAGCACCCACAGAAAATTTTGCTTGTCGCCCGGAAGTCCCCCACGCGACTGGCCAATCAGAGCCCCCCAAAGCCGTTTCCGGTTTGTCCACGGTTTGTCACGGGTACATCTCACGAAACCCTACCAGCGCGTCGTCTTGGTCATCGCCACCGTCGAGAAAATATTTGGTTTTGTAGCTGAGAGGCAGACCCGCATGATTTAAATAATTAAAACAATCTACTTGTTGGTTGCGGAGGGCTAACAGCATTTGGAACGGGCAACGCGAGCGGGCGTACTGCAGGGAGAGATGCGTGTCGAGCCGCGGGTACCGGCGCTCGATCCACCGTGCCGCTGCGCTCCAACTGTATATACGTGCAGAAACACTCGCGGCGCGCATTCTCACTGGTAAATTATAGTTTGCTCACTTACAATCAAATTGCGGTGACAGTTTATGGGAGTGTTTTTACTAAGCCGGAGTGCACAGGCACCGAACGAAAGCACACCTCCCCCGTGAATCCGTGATGTGACTTCGTCTCCGCAAGCACGTCGTTGGTTATCTCCACTGCCGCTACACCGCTGCCGTTGAGGAAATATTCCTTTGGCCCTGACTATGAGGCACACTCACAACATTTAAAGAGAGAGAACAGGTTACGGACGTGTTTCTAAGCTTGAGTGCGCAAAGCACGGAGTCCGCTGCACACGTCGCGGGTGCGCGTCGCCTGCCGCCTTCGTTTGCATGGAGGTTGCCCACAAGCGACGGAGCGAGCGTCGCCGTGCCGCCTTGTCGCGTCGTTCGCTCTTTAGCGCACATGGGAGTTCAGGCTTTATACTATCGACTATCCACACTAATCCACCCTAACCAATTTTCTTGGGTGGGCCTGCTTAAAATTTTAGGGTCCTTTGAAATATCTAAGGGGGGTGGGTGGCTTCCAAATACAACCACATTTCCATCTTTGAGAATGTGGTTTAGAATGCCCCAAGTTTTCCCTTTTTCATGGTTATTTTCACCCCATACTCGCATAACGCGCCTAGCCGTCATTCAGCTTCCTCATGGCCGTCTTCGCTACTCTGTGTGCCGTGACTGTCTTTTCTACCCACACTCAGACACAGATGAGTCTCACATGATGTGCTCTCGGTGTTGCCTCCTACGCTAGCAACCGTCTTTTTATCTAGTTTTCGCACAGCCGGGCCACGGAGAAATCGAAATAGTGGATTTCACATCGGTTCATAACAGATGCACTAGAACTACGCTGCTATTGTGTATGTTGCAGCGCTCCATCAAGTGAGGCGTCTTTGCTGTTATGATTTCATTAGATTTGCAAGTATGTGGGAAAAAACTCTGAATTAAGTAGCTTGGCTTCGCGGAAAGGTCGCGAACTCCCAACAAAAAGCTAGTTTCAACGGGGGCTGACTTTCGAGCTGACGCTGAACTACAGCTGGGCGCCGTTGATTATACTAAACCTTGATGCTGTGCAATAGCTCACATTGATTAGGAAAAAGGAATGTACGTTGTATCCCTTGCTGTTGTAAAGCCAGGGATCGGGGTGAGTGCGCTACGGTAGTTCATAGAAAAATTTTGCCGAAAACGTGCTTAGTGGTATTTAAATGTCAAACTCTGCATCTACTCCCAAGTCCTTTGTGATAAAAACTTGTCAACCTTTCTGGTCTGTCATGGTGACGGAGTCGTGGTTCTTGAAAAGAAACCCAAAATAACTGCGCTGACAGAAGCATACAAAATTGAACACAAAATACAAGTGCTGCTACACTGGATTTTTATCAACGCAGTTATTTTGACGCAATCCTATCCTTTTCCTTTTATTAAAGCAGTTCAGAGATGGTACGGGAAGTTTTATTGGTCTCTCTTGGAGAGTGCAAGAAAAGTTTCCAAATAAAGCGTTCATTTGAAACTGAGTGGGTGGCTGTTAAACAACGAGCATTTTTGTTAACTTCAGAATACTGGCTGCGGGATACCTCTTGCACGAATTTTACCTTTGCTGACTTAAAGGTAAAATTGAACAGCTACGTGATTCGCATCCCAAGCGTAGGCGTCGTTATAGAAATAAGGCAAAATGCTTAAGCGAAGTGGGTGGCCAACATTACTGCTTTGCGGGATATTTCAGTTCCAAAGAGTGACCGAAATATTCATCATATGTTGAACATGCACAAAGGAGAGCGTAAATGCCGGAAAGTTCTTCTCTATTCTCATGCGGCAACTCGATGAACACTTCCTTGGTGTACGCGCGAAGCGTCTGCGCCCAGGGCCGTGCCGCGACGGGCGTTGAAAAATGGTGTGCATCTCCATGCTCCTGGCGCTGGCTGGCGCTCCCTCTCGAGCAGGCTGAAAGAATGTCAAGCCGTTAAAAGAAGAGGTTGGGGAGCTGAAAAGATTTCAAGGAAAGTGGGGGGAACCTAAAAGAGCTTCAAGCCGGGAAGAAAATAGACACCGAGAGCCTTGCGGTCCTCCGATTGTTGTAAACCGGACCCCGTTTCCGACGCGCCCCGCTGCGTGCCGCTCGCGCCTGCTCTTGAGTCGCGCAGCGCGCATGCGCAGACCGGCTGCAGCGTATGCCCATGCGCGTATACGCACTCCACCTGTACTGTGTCCATCGAGTTAGCGCTTGAGGTTTGCGAACTCGCGCCTTTGTGGAGTAAGCCCAGAGTTAAAAAAAGCAGCATACACAGCTATTGCTGGACGCTAGCGATTCGTAGCGCGTATTTTTGCTTTCCAGGAGAAATAAAACTCTCACCACTCCTAGAGCTGTGCGCAAAATACTGTGACGCAAAAGAACGCTGAACGCATTTCTCGTTTGCGTTGTAGCGCTGCGTTTGTAGTGTTTTCAGCGATGACGTCATGGCCGCGCCGTCGCCTCCAATGAGGAAGATCCTAGGTTTAACTCCGGACGCCTCTGAAAGACGGCCACGTTTTCTAAACAAACACAATGGTACCCCGGCAAGGTACTTAATTGTCTTCTTCGATCACGTTCTACGTTGCACTTGCGGTATAACATAAAGCTAAACGAGGGCATCTGTTATGAAGCATAAAAGTGTTCTCACAGGGCTGTCTCCTTCAGTGTTTGCTTACATTCTACGTGGCGGTTTCGGTATAACATGCAGCTAACTAGCTTAACGAGGGCATTGGTTTTTGGCAGTTTTGATGCCAAAGGAAGCATAAGACGGCTCTCGCAAAGCTATACCTCCCTCAGCGTTCAATCACCTCCGCAACACCAGATATGGTATAACGTGAAACTAAGTCGCTTAATGGGGGAATCGGTTTTGGCAGTCTTGATTACATAGGAAGCTTAAGAGGTTTCTCGCACAGCTGCCTTCCTCAGCGTTCGATTGCATTATACGTGGCAGTTTCGGTATAACATACAGCGAACACTAGCTTAATGAGGACATCAGCTCTGTCAGCAATGATGTAATAAGAAGCATAAGAAGGTTTTCGCACAACTGTATCCCTCAGTTTTCGATCACTTCCTAAACAGCACGTGCGGTATAACATATAGCTAATTAGCTTAACAAAGGCCTCGTCTCTGGCAGTCTTGACGCCATAGGAAGCTAAAGAGGTTCTTGTACAGCTGCATCCCTCAGCGTTTGATCACGCTCTACGTGGCAATTGCGGCGCAACTATAAGGTAAGTCGCTTGACGAGGACATCGATTCTAGCAGTCTTGATGGCATAGGAAGCATAAGAGCCTTTCTCGCATAGATGCCTCCCTCAGCGTTCACACTCTACTTGGCAGTTGCAGTATGCCCTACAGCTAACTATCTAAATCAAGGCTTAAGTCCTGGCAACCTTGAAGTCATAGGGGGCATAAGAAGGTTCTCACACTACTCTATCTCTCAGCGTTAGATCGCTTTCTACGTGGCAGGTGTGGTATAGCGTAGAGCTAATTAGCTTAACGATGGCTTCGCTTCTGGCAGTCTTGAAGCCATATAGGAAGCACAAGAAGATTCTCGCTCAGCTACAGCTCAGTGTTTGATGACGTTCTAAGTGGCACTTGCGGTATAACGCCGCCCGTCGATAGGCCCGTGCACTTTCCTCCTCTTTCTTTTTCCTTCGACCTCGTGGGTTTAAATCCCAGACAAGCCTATTTTTACCCATGTCTGTTTTATTTTGTCGAGGTTTCTCGTAGTGTGGACGGAAGGCAAAAACTGCTGAAAGAGAGATGTAGCAACCGCATCCGCAAGGGAGACGTTGCTGGCTACTTCAGCTAGAAATGCCCCCTACTCAGAGATGCAATTTCGGAGTCATGAACAACAAAAGCGTTTCCTAAAACTGCGCTAATTTTGTACGCAGCAAAGGTTTAGAGGAGAGACACCGTACTAGCGATACATTTTATCCGCTTATCAATGAAAAATATCCCCACAAGATGACGAAAGAGTGGCTCCGTGAAATCGTGACTGCTTTTTATACGTTTAGAATGCGCGTACAGTGTCTTTCTTTGCGATGCGTACCCGTTGCTTTAGATCACGCGTTTGTAGCCTCCCTCACACATGCTGTGGTCCGCACTCGCGCGTACTTCTAATGTCCGTGTACGTTCTCTTCGTGTGTGTAAGTTTTTGTGTGTCAAACGGCCGCGTTTCGATGGAAGTGAAACGCAAAGGTGCCCGTGTGCTTTGCGATGTGAGTGCACGTTAAAGATCTCCATGTGGTCGGAATTATTCCGGGGCCTTCCACTACGGCACATCTTCCTCTCTTTTTTCAGTCTCACCTTCTTGCCTTCCCTTACGGCGTGGTTCGGGTGTCCACCGAGGTATTAGACAATTACTGCGCTATTTCCTTCACTCAGAAACCAATTAGGATTTTTTTCTTAACCGCACTGTGAGAGAAATTGCAAATTGTTTTTGAGAAAATCAAAGGCGCGGTAACTAATGTTGCATAACAAAGAGAAAGGTTTCCATGTGCTTTTTTTGTTTTCAGTGACTGTTGGCTTCATATGCGCTTTAGTATGGTGCAACGTATTATAAAAAATTAAAAATAAAATGCCCCGGCCCGTGACATCTTCACGTGTCTGTCCTAACAAGCTCCTCAATTCCGTTTCCTTGTCTGCAACTTCTTATAGACCGTTTTTCTCGCAGGTCTTGCCGACGTCAAGATGCAAACGACGTGGGCCATGAGCCTCCTTTTGTTGGTCGTAAGAACTAATTTTGTACTTATTTTTAGGGGGCGGCAGAGAGTCAGCTGCATGAATGAGATTAGGAAGTTCGCGGGCATCAGATAGCCACAACTGGCACAGTATACAGTTAACTGAAGGTCAGTGAGGCAGGCCTATGTCTTGCAGTGGATGTAATTAGGCTGATCATGACGATACTGATTGATTTAACCTTTACATGTTTCTGTTAGGAAGGAACGAGGCTCAATGAATCGGTTGCCAGAGGCAGAGGCTGAATGTAACTTGTCTCAGTCATGAGGCTGTGCAATGAATGACTAGGAACCAAACTAATATGAGCGCCAACGCGTGGAATTTTCGTTTTACATGGTGTGATTAGTAATGTGCAGTGCCTAAGCGCTGCGCTCAGCTTGAATTGGTGCGCCATGTTGTAGATAGTCTGTAGTGAGGCCAACCCTGTGCCGCTTCGGGCCTTTCCGGCCTCATGACTTTCGCTTTTTGGATGCTGAGTCGTAATTGAACCTTCTTAATCACTGGTAAAAAGAAAGTAACTACGTCAATCGACCGTCTTACGTCACACCATTCAGTCAACTCACAAATCATTGACAGTGACGAAGCGACGTACGTATGGGTTCCAGTTTTTCACATAAGATTTCCTCACCTCATTGAAGGCTGAAAATTTGCTCGTTACCCGTTTTGCCAGATGGAACACACGGCACAGATGAATTTTATGGAGGCATATTTGAGTTTTTCATTTTTCTGGGAGAGGAGTTTTGAATCTTTAGGAATGTACAAGAAGTTTACAGAGCAGCCGAACCAGTGTTTTTTAAAAGAGAAGTTGTAGTAAACTTCTGGCAATAATAAATGATAAAAATGAGTGCTATTGCAAACCTCTCCTGATATGTAATCCAACTTGAATAACGCGAAATGCGGATCGTTAAGGAGCCATCGTTAAAGCGCAGCTCTTGAAAGCGTGCACTCACGCTGAAAGCCAATCGCAGAAACTAGATATGACATTATGAAACACAAAAATACCACACAATTTAACGCCCGTGCTAGAGCCTTCTTATACGTTCGCGTTTTTCTTCTCATATGTGGCATTCTGATCTCTATTTGCGATTACAATAGCTCACAGCTGTCATAATCCAGGTCAAATGAGGCGACAGTGCAACGCTATGTGCAAGTCGTCAGCGCCATTGTGCATGAAGTGTGGTTCGTAACAAAAAAAAAAAATCCGTGCGTAAACTTTCCGTTCCTCCTTTGGGAGCTCAAAAAGCGGACACGTGAAAACTCAGCACGTTGATATAGTGAAGTCGGACGGTGCCATCTTGTACCTCTGCGGATAATTTTATTGAAACGATGAATTTCGGATGTTGAATTTTTGTTCATCCGGCGAAGGCCGTTCCCTGTCGGGGATGCACATTAGCAGTGTTAGTATTTGCGGTTGAATGGATCAAACAAGGTAAGTCGTCGCAGACGTTATAGCGGTGCGTCTCGCTGAGCGGTGGGTAGTGTGCAATGGTCGTCTCGCCTCTCTCCGTTGTCACGTGCGGTAGTTGAAAGCTAAAATAAAGTTTATTACTTGATGGTTAATGGAATTAATATCTCCCAAATTATAACTCGCAGTCCCAAATTTTGTGAACGCCCACTTCAAACTCAACACACGGTAGCTTTAGCAAAAGTGTGAACAACTGGGTCACTTGGGACTTGGCGCAGTCAGGGTTTTCTCTCAGATATTTTCGCTGATAAAATATTTTCTAGTGGGAGTTAGTAGGCTGCTGAGGCGAGCAATAAGAATTGTGAATTCTTCTCGTATGCGCACAAGGTGCTGCACAACCTGAGCCTGAAAAGAATAGCAGCTAAGTTCCAAGTAGGTACTGAGTTCTAGGCTCTGTGCAAGTTTTCAGAACTGTGCACCACGGTAAGCTCAAGAGAAATGAGGAAGCCAGTGTACCAACACAGATGCCTCAATATAAACATTGTGCGTAACAGGGGTAGTCTACAGCCTACTCCTGAGTTGTAGCCAGGCTTGCACTGGTTAGACGAAACTGTCTATGAATGCTAGATTCAGAGAATGCGAAGTGGAGCTCAGTAAGAATCACGGCTGTCATTTGCCTGAGCTCCGCAAGGTCTAGAAATTTTCCTGATTGCTGCGTAAAAGCATGAAAATGAGGCGACGGTCCTGAGGTGAGGAGTGCAAGCGATATTTAAGACGCGGCTAAAACACAGCAGTCTTTTCGATATATGTGCATTACCACAGCGTCAGTGCACCAGATTAAGATAGAATATAAAGTTTGTTAGTTCACAATAGACTGGAATCGAATGAATTGTGGCATTCTTTCTTCCTGTGGGGCGCATCACTTCGCGTTCTGTTGCGCTTATCGTACTTGTCACTCATAGATCACTTACGCTGTTTCTTTGGATAAGTTCAAGAGAAGCCTCACGCGCTTTCTAGAATTTGATAAGTGTGCAATTTGTGTTACTACACTCGCCTATGGCGTGTCTTTAAAAGCGAGAGGAAGCGCATGCGCGTTTTATGGCCTGGCTGAAGGCCTGTACATTTATTCAATTCAAGACCAGCGCTCTTAGTGTGTGTGCCTGTCACTTTTTGCTGCCTGTTTGCGCTAAATTGCTTTTATAGTTTTTACATGTTGTGTCCATCGAAACATAAATGTTGCCGCCTTGGGCTGGTCAGCTGCCCGCCACAGCCTCTGAGCCACTTGCGGTGGATGAAACAAAAAGTAGAAGTTACATCCCCTCCAGAGATGTCACTTTTTATTGTTTTTCATCGGTGACAAAAACACTGAACATGTCGGATTAATTCATCACTTACATACACAGCTGTCATTACACGCGAAAGGTCAAGCTTGTGTGACAAAAGGTCAGCATTTCTGCATAAAAATTATTCTGTGAGGCGTTGTGAAGGAACCTTTGTATTTGCACTAGTTAGGCTCACTTTAGAACGAAGTAAGAAATGGCCAGAATAAAACAGGGGACAAAGAAGGAAACATGACGCACTTCTATTTTCAATCGGACGCTATAAACAACTAGGTAGACAATGAGCTAACCAATACAAAGTCAAAGAAATGCTTGCTGTTGGAAATGGAAGCTATACATTCCTAAATTTTAATTCACGGTGTTACTTTGTCTTGTTGCAGATCATTGCAACAGAAGGTGAGTAACGTGAAGTGTGCGTTAGAAAAGGATGATACATTGCTCACAAACAGAAAGGCAGCGACCTACGCTCGGTTCAATGTCTATTCGTGTTCCTATATATGCGTGCGTATACGGGAGTGCGTGTGTGTGTGTGTGTGTGCGTCTGTTTCCGCACATGAGTTCTTAGTAGGTTTTGCCACCTGTGGTTTTGCGACTGCCTGATGGTTCAGAATGGCTTGCTGGGTGATTTCTCTTGCTAATCCAGGAAAACGGCGCAGCGTTTTAAATGAAGAGCTTAACGTAACCCCGGACACTATAGAGGTGAACATAGCAGCCAAGTAAATGCACTTTCATTTTAAACTGCATGTAGGGTACACGCATGATATGGTATCTCTTTAGTGCGTTACAGCGCAGCACGGCAACTCGGACTGGTGGGCTCGAAACAGATTTGGTTAAAGTCCAGCTTTCTTAAGCATCAATTTTATTTTCTTATTTTTATTTTTATTTCGATATACTGTAAACCTCAACCGGGGGTTTTTACAGGGCTGGGGGCACTTCAAAAAATACACAACTTCCAGATAAAACAGTTACAGAACAGTAAGCAGTTGTACAATGAAAAGAATGGGTCTAGTTAAAGCAAGACAAGAAGAAACAAATTCGAGGTAATCAGTTATACAGAACAAAGTATGTATCACCGACATTTTAACAATATTTAGTCAGTTTTGTGGTAATATGATCAGCTCGGTAAGCTCCAAAAATTTGACGACTGTCGGCTGCATTACAATCGAAGCGTGAAGTGCATTCCATCCGCGCATTGCTCGCGGAAAAAAGGAAAAATAGAATGTGTTATTGCAACAAAAAAAAATTCATCAAGTATGAGAAGATGTTTGCGGCGGGTGATTCTGGAGTGGCTTATATGGACGAAATCTTTAGAGTTCTTTAAGGCAACTGTGAAGTATTGTAAGAAACTTCTAGAAGCATGTTCATGGGAATGGTGTAACGATCCGATGCGTAGCAAAACCTTGCTTTTAAAGATAGTCTGAGTAGTTAAGACTGCCTTAGAAAATCAATGGGTAGCGTATTTTTTTGAGAATAAGTAGCAGAAAACTATAAGCACCTCGAGAAGGTATCTGCGAATATATTGATTGTCATCGTGGAACTTTACGACATATGAAAAAATTGCGTCCATAAACAACTTATCGTTGAATGGTTGAAAAAAATTAGTGGTGCTAAGCTTAGGGCATTAATTCGCGAAAGCCAGTTGGAAAAAGCGGCGTTTCCGGCAGGTAAGGTCGGTCTCGTGCATGCATGCAGCAAGGACGGTAGTGCTGGCACGAACATATTTACACATTTTATGCACGCGGCGAGTCAACCTTACGCACAAATAGCTAGCTACTTAGCTTTGCTTTTCTGTTTCGCGCACGTTTACCTACATGGCTTCGCATCTCTTTTCGAGCACGCTTAAGTACTTAGCTTAGACCCGTTTGTGTCGAGCACGTTTACGTACTTGGCTCAGCCTCTCTGCTTCGGACTCGTTTGGCCACCGGTCTTCGCCGCTTCATGAGCCAGCACCACTACCAGCGGTGCGGTCTTGCACATTCTCCTCGGAATTTCCGGTCGGAATGAAGAATACCCGCCTCTGCCGACATGGCGAATCTACGAGCGTCCCACGGCACACACTTTTCTCGAACATCCTTCGTGGTCTCCTCTTCTTCGCACCTCGTCAACGCGGTGTAAAACTCCGCAGCTGACTCTACGACGACTGCAAGCCTTATGCGGCGCCTGTTACATCATACGCTCCACCGCGGTGCGTAGCAAAATCCTCCTCTTCACCTCGTTCAAACACCGCGCTCGGCTTGTTTGTCTTGGGGCTCGAGGCTGCGAGGGTGGTGTGCGTTTTCTTCTTTCTCTCATTTTATTGGTTCGTCAGCATTGCAATGCCCATTATCGCACAGGTGTCCAGCGTTGGTATGTGATGCCTCAGTGGAGAGAGAGAGAGATAGAGAGAGAGAAATTTTTTCTCTCACAGAAGAGAGGAGACAGGGAGGGGGAAGTGGTAAAGAAAAGAGAGACAGCTGGTGGGAGACATACCACGGTTGTCAATCAAAAGTTGAGGGGGGGCAGAGGAAGAGTGGAGAAGGGGTATGGAGTGTCACACTGTAATTACTCGATTGGATCGGGCTAATGCAGCGGGGTACAGTGTGTTACACAGTAGTTAATAGACTAGATACTGATTTATTTTTGCACTGAATTTTATTCTGCATTTCGCTTTTTCTTTTTAAGGCGTAAGCCCCACTTGCCCCATTAAGCGAAAAGCCATGTGTGCGCGCGCGTGTGCGTGTGTCTGTCTGTGTGCGTTTGCGTGTGCGTGTGCGCGTGCGTGCGTGCGTGCGTGCGTGTGTGGGGTGACACGACGGTCGAATTTCGATGGAGGCGAAATTCAGAGGCTGTGCGATGTCAGTCCACGTTAAGAGCCCAGGTGGTCAAAATTTCCGGAGCCCTCCAATACGGCGTCCCTTAAAGTCTGAGTAGCTTCGGGACGTTAAAACCCCATAAACCAAACTGTGTAAACCAAACCAAATGTGGCCTTGTTAAGAATGCCTCAGCGTGTTCCCAATACTTTCGCATTGCCTGACTTATCAATATAGGAAGTAATAGCAGCAGTCAGCAGTCTCTCAATAGGCAAAGCAGCAGGCCTAGACGCAATACCTGTGAGACTTATCAAAAACTATATTGATATTCTAGGTGCCCATTTGTTGCATCTTTTTAATAATTCCCTGAGAAGTGGAGTGTATCCTGGTGAGCTCAAAGCCGCTAAGGTCACGCCTGTCTTTAAAGGTGGTGAGCGGTCCATTCTATCAAAATATAGGCCAATTTCAGTATTAAGTGTAATTAATACAGTATTCGAAAAGGTGCTCTGCAAGCGAATACAGAGCTTTTTAACTAAGTACAATGTCCTCTGTCCAAATCAGCACGACTTCCGACCCCAAAGATCCACTTCCTCTGCAGTTCTGGTCCTTACACAGCTGATAAACACCGCATTACAAAGCAACAAACTGGACGTAGTTGTTTACTCAGACATATCAAAAGCCTTTGACACGGTGGACCATTCGATATTACTACAGAAAATAGAGACTTATGGTTTAAGGGGGAAAGTTTATGATTTAATAAAAAATTACTTTTCTTGTTGAGAGCAATGCGTTGTTGCCAGAAACTATATCTCCGCTCCTCAAAAAATCACACTTGGCGTGCCGCCGGGCTCTGTACTAGGGCCCCTCCTTTTTTCTTTATACATCAATGACTTTATACTGTTTCTGGACTATTCTGAAGCTGTTATATACACTGATGACACTGCGCTATTTTTTACAGGAGATACATTAGAGGATCTGGGGGGCAAAATTAACGAGGAACTTAGTAAAATTTCCCAGTGGTTCGTAAACAATAGGCTCACACTTAACACCGAGAAAACAAAGTATACTTTATTTCACTCAAGGAAAAAGAATATTAGCTGTGATAACTTATTTCTAACCTTAAACGGTACGCATTTGTTTAATGTCTCCCAAACCAAGTACTTGGGTGTAGTCTTTGAATCGGACATGAATTGGAAGCAGCAAATTAAAAATGCCTGCTCTAAATTAGCTTATGACAGTAATATTTTATTAAGGGCGAGGGAATGTTTTCGTGCACCGATTTTACGCATATTGTACTTCGCGTTTGTCCATAGTCACTTATGTTACTGCCTAGAGACATGGGGCGGTACCTATAAAACGTATTTAGAATCAATCTTACGCCTGCAGAAGCGTGCTGTTCGTACGATAACCTTCGCAAAGACAATTGACCCTAGCCGACCACTCTTTCAAGAACTGCGAATATTACCGGTATCAGTTGCATACCAACTAAAGATAGCTCAAATAATAAACACAGTAATAAGAACTAATGAACCAATTCCTCTTAGACTATTTAGATCGCCGCTGAGACAAACAAGAGCCGCCACTAATAATAGATTTAACCTACCGCCTTGTCATAACACTTACGGTCAAAGGCTATTAGAGTACAATGGTGCCCAGATATGGAATGAGATTCCCGATGACATCAAACTCAAACATGATTTTTCGGCCTTATTGAAAAACATTTTTCTTGTTTGCCCAAAACTGTGGGACTGAATGCGTTTGTGCTTGGTTTTGTACATTCATAAAACTATTTTTTGTTGTTTTTCAGAATATGCATGTGCTTAACATATTTGCAATGCCGCTATTGTAGCATCTCACGTCTTTTTGTGCATGTATTTTGAATGTCTGCCATTCTTTAGTGAATATTAGGTATTTGGACCTTTCACTAGCCGGGCTGGCTATGGGTCCAATCAAGTTTTGATGTATTGGTTTTATAAAATAAAATGATGATGATGATTATGATGATAAATCATAAATGATGGCGTCGACATGCAAGCTGGCAACTGGCGGTTAAGTAAATGAATGCTCGCGCGTGATTGCTTAGGGAGAGCAACCTGGATCCCACAAGTTCCACCTGTGGCAGCACCTGCCATCGCAGAGCAGTGGCGCAGCGCTTAACCGCTGCACCACTGTGCCAGGAGCAGTATGAGGACCCCCAGGGATCTATTAATGTTAAGTATAGAAAGACGAATTCTGCATGTATGGGTAATAACCCATTCGCTATCGCGTCATACCTTCGAGGTGGAGAGGGGGTCGCGGTACGGCAGAGTCTGCCATTTTGAAGTTAGCGCGCAGATCATAAGATGTGTGGCGGCGTAGTGGAAGTGGTTACGTACAGACATGCAGAGGTATATAGAATTGGCAGCCACACGGCTTCGGGTTACATCACGCCGCAGAGCGCGGCGACTGCATTCACAAAGTGGGGGGCGGGCTTACGCCTTCTGGCACGTAAGCAATCTTTTTGCATGTAACTATTGTTAACTTTGTTATACTTGAAATTAATGGTTTGGTTTATAGGGGCTTAACGTTCCAAAGCGACTCAGGCTATGAAGGACGCCGTAGTGAAGGGCTCCGGAAATTTCGGCCACCTGAGGTTTTTTAACGTGCACTGACATCACACAGTACACGGGCCTCTAAAATTTCGCCTCCATCGAAATTCGACCGCCGCGGCCGGGATCGAACCAGCGTTTTTCGGAGCAGCAGTCGAGCGCCATAACAATAACAACTTATCCACCACGGCGGCTTTGAAATAATGCAGCATGTCGAATTGTTATGCATCGGTTTTGTACTTACCGAATGCTCCCAAGTTTAGCTGATAAGGCTGAGGCGGCCCTGATGATTAGCAATTATCTGTTTCATTACTGGTGTGAAATAAATTTATTTGATTTGAAGGCATGGTTGCCGTTTACTGCGCTGTCATTTCTCGATCATACCCTGCCAGACTGGTTGCCGAAATTCGTCAGCCACAAATGGTGTCGCCGGTTTTTTTCTGGGAAGCTGGAGATGTCGGGGAAGAAGGCAGAGATGAATGGTAACTGTCGAAGTTCTCGCACATAGTTAGAGGAGGCATTGTTCTTGTAGGCTTAGGAAAGATACTTGTGGTCCATAAATATGTAGAAATCATGGCCTGCGCATATATCGCGGAAGTCGCTTGTGCACAGTATACAAGTCCATGATTCCCATCGGTTATACCGAAGTTCTGCAGTCTTGGAAGCTCAATAATACCATTAAATCGAATATTACGTAAAATGAAGGTCGTCGATGCATCACAGGTGGAAGAATTCCGTAGGGGCATTTTTTTTCCGCCAAAAACCCACGCAAATTTGGGTGTGAACAGCAAATTAATTCTATCACAAAAATATAAACACCAATCTGTTGTCTCTGATTTTCCTGTTAGAAAGAAAAGGGAAAATGAAGGAGGGGGTTCCTGTGCCTGTTATTGATTTAGTAAACGATGTCTTTTTAGTTTCATCTTAATTCGGTGAGAATCAGAAATACAAAACACCATGACGTCAGTTGCAATAAGCACACGGAATTTCTCTGCTACTTCTTCAGGCAGAATGTTTCCAGCACCCATTAAGATAACACAATTAATGATGTAACCTCCCTTTTCAGCCGGACTTGAAAAAGCAAAACAAGACAAATACAATTCGCTCGATGCGCTAAAAGCTGCTTCTTACGTTCTGCCTAAGGATAGAAAACACATGTAATCTTACTTTTAAATAAAAAAGCTTTCAAGCGCAATACATACATTATTTTGCACTGCTGCTAGCGATAAACAACGGCAAATTCTTTTGCCTTATATTTTACGATGCCACTATTTTTTTTTGCCAGGGTCTTGTACATGGGTCAATTTGCAGGACGAAGCAGCGGGGTACATTGACAACCTAAGGTCGTCAGAAGAAATATTGTCATGGGATCTGACCAAAAACTACAGCTACTGGACGGAGGGCCACAATCGCTCAGGAGAGTATGTATATACCACTATTTTTTACAGATGATGCTTTGTGTTGGCAGTTCCGTCAAGGCGTTCTGTAAGCCACAGAATCCCTTTCCTCATGAATGCAAGTGAAATGACACAAAAACATGAAGAGAGCGCGGTCAGTACACCACGGCTCTACGAATGAAGCGACTGGAGCTCAACGGTGATAAAAATCCCTTTAGGTGCCATTTTGAAAAAAGGTTTAATCGGGTGTTACATTTTTGAGCTTTAGCCTTGCTTGTGGGCGGGTTTTGAAAATGGCTACCTGCAAGATCTTTGCTAGTTGGGCACACGTTTATTTTTTCTTAATCTTGATTTGGTTGTCGGGCCTGAGGTCGCAAAAGTCTTTGGCGCGGGCGTTATCTTATTAATTAAGGAGAGCTATTTTCAGTAAAAATAAAAAATAAAGAACTTTAAATATTACCATGCTACCATACGCTCCCCTTAGGTAGCACAGAAAAGGAGCGGAAGCAACTCGCTTTATTTAGCCGGTTGGGTCGGAGCGTTTTGCACTTGAACCCTCGTTGAGTGGCTGAGCGGGACGGACGGTGACAAGTTCCGCTAGATCCGTCCAGTAATTCACTCTTGCTCGCCGTGGCGTACCAGAAATGGTTTTACAGGAGAGGAATCGAGTGTGGACGAGCGGGATTGTATAGGTCCACTGCTCACCTTTGGAGTGGTCTTGTCTGATATACTCCTTATCCCGGGATTTGAAGAATGAACGGGTTAACTGACCTTATTCAAAGGCATAGTGAAGTGAGGCTCATTTTGGAAGCATTACGCAAATTGCTTCTGTAATGAGTGTTTTTTTTTTCTCTCGTTTGTGTTGGTCTGCCACCGAATCGACTCTTAGAGGAAGGCCACCGTTGAAGGCAGGGGCGTTTTGGGAATGGATTCTACGTATCCTCCGATCATGACGCGCATTCGAGGTCATTACAGTGACAAATGAGTAACAATGCACTGAAGCCGATGCTTGTTGGTGGCGCTCCCGTCCACGACGCGACGCGTCTGCGCAGCTATGGTAAACGACGTTAGAGTTTATCCTATGCGGGCATGACTCATATTGTCACCGATAAACGGTCGAAGCACTCAAAACCAGGTTTGAATAAGACGTGCTAGGCGTGCAACAGAGCAAGGAGCTCGTGCGAGGATGAAGACGAAAACCTCTAGCCCCACGAGTGCGCAAGGCATGGCAAGTCCCATCTAAAATTGTTTGGCCGCGGTATGGCGCCACTGGATTGATTGGGACTGTGGCAATATTTCCCAGACAAACCTCGCAACCAGCGGGAAAGCTTTGTTCTAACCTCAAGGAAGCGGTTGCTCCTGCTCACGTGCGTGATTTTGTTAATGAAGGGAAGAGCTCCCGGCTCACGATGAACGAGCTCGGACCCAAAGCAGCTCACGAACGCATTCGTTTTATCCTTGAACTCAATCTTCTGCCACGGCGACTTCAAGGTGCAAAACTATTAATAACTATGCCAATTTCATCCTCCCATCCTCCCAGATGCCCCATTAGATTTAGTCCATAAAAAAATGATATCTATTTCTTTTTGTTTATAAAAGAACAAATGTCACAAAAAATGTCAGTCGCTTACCCTCATGCCAAGACGAGTTATCGGAGCTAGTTGTTTGGCGAAGCGATTAAGATAATTATGACGCCATTCGTGACTGCCACTGCCACCAAACTGCCGCATGTAAAATACAAAAAGCCACACTAGATTATGAAAGATTGGGTTGATTCGTGACTGTGCATCAATATCTGGGATACAGCCTCGGCTCTGAATTCGGTTGCCCAAGTAGGAATTCGCTGTAGGGTGGAGTGCAAGGCAGCGCGTCCGCAGAGTGGCCGTGCCCGAGCCGGCAGCTTTGCCCAAATGTTCATTGCTCTCTAACTTTTCCTTTCTTCCACTAGTATTTCTTTCTCAGTTCTTAATAGTCATGAATACAGCCTTGTGAGCTGAGAAGTGGCATTAGATATGTTAGAGGAGGGCCTCCCACCGCAGTCGGAGGAGTTACGCGAGAGCGGAAAGGAAGCCCTCGATATTGGCGCCCGCGGCGTTGAGCCTCTGATTGGGGGGCGGGGGGGGGGGGGGAGGGGGGGGAGGGGCGTTTAGCAGCCGTAGGAGACGAAGCACTCGTACTGGCTGCATCGCTCGTTGTGCATTATAAACTGCCAGAGATTGATGGCGACTGTCTGCGATGGCCATACTCTCAGGACTGCTTTAAAGGTCTCTCACCCTCTTCTCCCATGGTAACAGCTCTTAACCTTCCGGTAGGCGGTAGCCATCCTCCGGTTACATCGGCCTTCAGCAACGACACTCTCCACAAAATAGAAACGCGTAACAGCTGCGCTTTAAAATGACCGCATGCTTTGTAATGTCAGTGGACGTTTAAAAAGCCCACGTTTTCACTATTAATCAGCAGCCCTGCACCAAGATGCCTCTCATATCCGTATGTCGCGCTGAGACTTCGCCATAATTGTCCCCTGAGCCGAATGGGAGGGGTGGGGGGACATTTTAGATCTGTTGCTCTGTGGTCACGTAATCGAGGTGAATTTAGCAGTACGGGATACAATGGGGAGTGTGGTGCGACTCTCCCTGGCATGATTTTGTGATCACGCACCTGTAGCGTAATGAAAGCATCTTTTTTCTTCTCTGTATGTGAATGGTAAAGTTGTGAGGGAGCTTTATTATAGGCAAAGGCCCCACTCGGGGCAATAATAGGCATGCGCACAAAAGAACTAAACATGATGACAAAATCATGAAAGGGTAACAAACTGAATTATAATTCTACACCTGCATCTTTTTTATCAGGCATCCGATCGTGGGGACAGTGTTGTCATTGACGTGCGACGACCCTACGGCCTCAGAAGGAATAACCATCGAACGTGTGCCAGTGAAACGTTGCTTGGAAGTTTACACCTGGAACATAACCGAGGGCATAAGCAGCCCGTTTGACTTGCTCGTGAACGTTACTGTGCCAATGATCAGAAAGAACAACTCGAGACAAACGTTTAAGGTTCCTGTGGACTTGAACAACGCAACACAAATTGTGAAGAAGGTGCACTGGGTGCATTTGATGCTTCTCCGGGGCCGAATAAGAAGACTGAAAAAGGTAAGTTTATTCATACCCGAAATGTAAATGTGCAATTAAAGCCCCAATTTCTACGATTACCTCGATTTCCCGTACCGAGGACACTCTAGAAACGCATTTGTTGTGAGATGGGAGGAAGAAAGCGCTTGAATGGGGATGGGATGCAACGTGACAGTGAATGGTAAATGCTGACCCAGTGGCTAGTAACGCCATAATGAACGAGACGACCATGAGAATTAGGGTAAAAATAAATATTTATTTAGCTCTTGGGAAAAGGACACGAGCTTTTTCATGGATAAATTCGTATTTATAATTCTGAAAATCATGTCGAACAATAAAAGGTACTTCAAGTGCATCTCAAGTGTTTGCAAGGTTCATGAGGCACGTTTGGCCGAATTCATGTTTCCAAGCGCTTTGAGGGGAAAATGAAATTACCCTTGGAGACAACCGGACAACGTGACCATGAATCCTCCAATGAGATGACCTGAATTGCAAGATTCGCGAGGCACTTTATAGGTACCATTCAAGTTTCCAAGCGCTTCAAAGAAGAAATGAAATTACCTATGAAGCTTGATTATATTAGCTCATTCCTTGATACGTATATCAAAGACTCAAAATGTTTCACCAGCAGGAAAACTAACGATTTTCTGGTTATATATTACGCATCGACATGGCTAACCATTAGAGATTGCCAATTGCTTAAAGCATCGATATTCTTACAAAAAGGCTTCTTCAGCGAGAACTGCTTCTTCAATAAGAAATATTAAAGTACCGTAACTTGAAACGCCGGTATTGACAAGACAGCACACGAGTAAGTATGTTTTCCTGACTATCGTGCGCTTTACCTTGAAATCGATAAAATAAGGTATGCTCATTTTAACTCCAAAACTCTGGAGTAGTCGTGTTCACACAGTACGCGCCAGTGCCCAATTTGAGAGAGAGAGCGCGCTGCAGTTGCTTCCTTTTTGGATAGTGTTAATCGCTATTATTTCAACCATCCTCGAGTGCCTCGAAAGAAAAAGTGTTTTCACTGTGGCGTCTGAAATGTGTTTTCTCATCTAACGTGCGATCTATCTTACCGATGTAAAAAAAAAAAGCTGACGTTCAATTACACCACTGCAACGCAATACTCTCGACTAGCTTAGTTATATTGAAGTTAAATTGTAGAAAGCAATATTTCAACTGGTGACCTCTGAGTTCTAAAGTATAGTAAAATATATGTTACTCGTTCGCCCACGCTGCGGCAAAGACTAACGAAGATAAGGTGTTCCTATGACGGAAATCTGTGCATGTTCAAATCGCTTAGCGCTAGGAAATGGTGATGCGAGTACATTCAGTACTTTTTTACTCTGCCATTTGGCAGGGAGCACTCCTTCCTTGAGGGCAAATACATTGTCATGGACAACTTTTCAAACTTTGCATGAACTTGGCAAACAGCACCCGAAATCTCAGCTGAAGTAGCCGGTCGGCATACATTGTCGGTCTCAAAAGGGTACTGAGGACAAACTGAATCCTTCATCTATTGATAGATTACACCATTTTAACGACATATGCGCGGCTTTCGCTGTAAACGGAGCTTTTGTAAGCTAGAAAAAGCCAAAAGATGTATAACAGATGTCACCAGCAGCGGCCGGCTGGGCAAGTAATTGTTTTCGTGCGGATTTCAGAGCTATAGCTAAACTGCCATTAAGTTCAAAGCGCTAATCACGGACTTCTTTTCGGCGCAGACGTGACGAGAGTGAATCGAAAGGAGGAAAATTGTCAACTGCAACTCTAAGAAATAGAACCGACTTTTGCGGCTGGACCGGCATCAACATACCCCCAAGAGAACCACAAAACTGATTATTAGAAAGAGCGACAGTGTGACTGTGTTATCAGTGTTCCTTTAAGGTGTGCCATGTACGTGCAAAGCAAACCTGGAAAGGAATCGTGCTCGTATAGAGATGACAGCGGCCTGAAGAATGTAAGACGACGATAGACATGGAACGAACCATGTATGCGTGACTCACTTTTATGAGCATATATGAAAAAAACTATTTTAAAAGTTAACAAACTTTCATGAACGCTACACCAGGCAGTCCAAGTGTTCTAGCGCGGCGCCGCAGCGAATAGATCCGGCATCGTGCATACATTGAAAATTTAGTTCAATTACGTCCCGGAACTGAAGCGCACGGACCTCTAGATTACGGCAGCATTTTGACACTAAAGGGTTGTGTTCCCACAACCACGGTTGCCACATGACACGGAGCCTTTCTAGGGGCTTTAAAATGTGTAAGAATCAAATGGGGCATTAAGTCTGCGTATGACTATGGCATTGCCATTGTGTTCGTCAAGAATATAAAACGCAGAAACGATTAAGTTCCTATAAGTGGTTTTCTTCGAAAGAAAATGGACGGCTTTACTTCAACTCCATATTAAAAGTTCTTGTGAGACACACCAAAGAAGATCTGAGGATGTTTATGCTGCGACACGAGACTGTCCGATTCTGGACACACAAACTATTTGTGCGAAGGGTTGATGGCTTTGCTGTCAGTTGCATTCTTACTTTTCTCACAGTCTTCGTCCCAGCTTACCTTTTCTCAACTAAGCATGAAATCTTATAACAATGTAATTTTTCTAATATTTCACTTCTTGCTTTACAGACTTGTAACTTTTCTGCGGAGATAACGTTCAACGGAAGGTTTGCCTACGAATATTACAACAAAACGGGAAGTTGTTCGGCATACAAAAGCGTTCCTGTTGGAAACCTAAGTGATCCTCAAAAAGGACTTGAGTATAGCGATGGGCAGTTGAAATATACACTGAAAGGAACGTACGAGCAAATTATATGCCGCAAGAGGACGAAGCGTGGCAAAGAAGAGATGTAATTTTTTTGTATGCAAACACCCAGGCGATCCTGCGCTAGAAATTTCTGCTGTGTAGTAAGAGTTTATGAAATAAATTGATAGTAGAATGCAATACAGAGGAAAACAAGCACGCACACGCACATACATATGCACACAGACGAAAAATAAGCAAAGCATACAAGACATGCAAGACAGGAGGGAAGCCATCACGCACACGCACACGCGTTCACATGCGTACACTGGCCCAAAGCTAAGTGCACTATTTCCTCACAAACCTTCAAGGAAAGAAATAAAGTTCTAAATTAATAACAACATAGAACGCAAGTAAACAACAAGAAAAGTGCTGTATTTTGTTTCTACTAATATAAAGGACAATATTTAGAAGGTAAACCATACCGTGAGTGCATATGTATGTGGAAAACAACACAGCACACCTGCGGTGCACGAAAAATAAAAGAAAGAAAGAAACATACCGTGAACAGCTTTCTGTGACTTCGGTATAAACTGGAAACAACAAAAAGTTATGAGACTGCATTCAGTGCAGTGCAATCAAGAGCCACTGTAATTCGGCAATCATGCTCTTAATGAAGCTGTGTCTACCAGAGTCTATATACGTAAGCGGTTAACCTGCCAGCTAGTAAACCTTTCTTTTTAAAATGTCATAGCAACAAGTTATTCGTAGAAACTCACAGCAAGAATCTGCTCACCAAGCAGTGTTAGCGAATTGCTTATCTTGACACAATCAAATCCTTACTTTCCTTCAGGTCCTTCCTTACTTTCTGCTCTTCATAAAAAAATTTGCTTTTCTGGTTTGATTAGAACACTTCAGAGGATACCTTGCTAGACACACAGCGTTCGCGGAACAAGGTGAGACCCGGTTATGATATTCTTCGTTCCTCAACGCGCTCACAACCTTGCATGTGACGCCCGACATGGCTAACTTCAAGGAAAACACGGATTTGTCCTCTTCGCGAAAAAGATAGTGTTTATTCGGAAGAGATTCTTTATTCGGAGTGGTAGGGGACGAAATGTTGAAACGAAGCAGAAATTGTACACCCTTAGGACCTCATGTCACTGCGTGGGAGAGGCTACCAGGGTGAGGCAGCGGCTTTGACGTAAGTGCTGCTCTGAAGAGCTCATGAGCCAACAACACGAGTCTAAAAGTCGTTGCCTAGTGGTAGTATGTTTAACAACAGAAAGACAAAAAGCTGGTGGTGAATATACGGAATAGCCGTGCTCACCCGCACAGTCGCAAAGCTTCTATTCCTTTTTCTTCGGCACCGAGAGTTTTAATCGTATGTTTTTAGCTAATAACATTGTGGCTCGTGAGCAATAGCAACAGTCTGTACCCACCACAAGCATTTTTTTTAAGACAGTAAAAATAGTTAACCTTGCCAGCAGGCCTGCGCTATGACAATTGCGCACTCTATTTGCAGCCACATTCTGGAAACGAACTTATCGAGAATGGAACGACATAATTTGTTCCTCCTGCTCTGAACCCCTCCCTCTACTGCTCTGATAAGTTGATGGAGTTTTCGCTGCTTAGGAAATTGTCAGCGAAAGTATGCAGAAAATGTAAATTACCTGCTGGGGTTTTTGAAGAACAATAATAACTTCGTCACTATCCGTGCTGTGTCCGACATCATCAAAATAGGCTTCTTGGAATTCAAGCGATCGCAGCTGAAGATAGGCATAAGTATTCAAGATTCGCACCAAAGCAGGCTCATATAGAAGTTGTGCTAGCTATTGACAAAAAAAGAAGAAGTTTCTTCTTGTGCCCTTTAATTTACGAGCTATAACGTCTAATCTACGAAGACATTTCACGAAACAGTGCTGTTATGACAAATGGTACGTCTACCGCAGCCGATATCTGGAGGAGTAAAAAAAAGGTAAAACACAAGGTCTGATGATTATTTCTAGCAGGTCACAAATGAAATTCGGTACGGAAATTAGAACTGCACATCCTGCTTCAAAGCGTGACCAAACACTTTGATTCGCAACTACGAAGCACTCGCTGTCTAGTACAGGCGTGGCTGATGCCTTTTTATATGGCGAAGAACTCCATAATAAGCATTTTGCATATGTTGTAAAGCTTAATTACCACGGCTTGCTGTTGCAGTGCATGGCAACATAATGTCCATGGTTTACAATGAAGCATCCATAAGATTGATATAAATTCAAACGGCCTACGAGAACAGCACACCCATCTTATATACGAAAATGCTTGCTTTTCATATTGAAAATGAAAATTGCTTTTTGGGGAAAGGAAATGGCGCAGTATCTGTCTCACATATCGGCGGACATCTGACACACAGACAGACAGAGGGACGGACGGACAGACAGACAGACGGACGGACAGACAGACAGACAGACAGACAGACAGACGGACGGACGGACGGACGGACGGACGGACGGACGGACGGACGGACGGACGGACGGACGGACAGACAGACGGACGGACGGACGGACGTACAGACAGACAGACGGACGGACGGACGGACGGACGGACGGACGGACAGACAGACAGACAGACGGACGGACAGACAGACAGACAGACGGACAGACGGACGGACAGACAGACGGACGGACGGACGGACGGAACAAACTTTATTGTCCAACGGATAAGGTGATCTACCCACCCCCGACAGGCAGGTCAGGGGGCGAGTGCCGCTGCCTTAGATACAGGCTCGGATGTTTTGGGTCCCAGCAATCTTTCAGCCAGTTGGACGAGCAGGAGCTGGAGCTCAGGGCCCGAGCTGCGCAGCAGGGTCTCCCAGGTGTCCCTGCTGTCTTATTGTGCGTCGCCCCGGGAGAGTACGGGCATTTCCATATGTGGTCGAGGGTCCCTCTCGTGCCACAAAGATTGCATTTATCGCTCCTGGCCTCGGAGAAGATGTGGTTCGCCATAACCAGGGGCGGGAACGTATAAGTTCGCAGTCACGTCCACGCGACTGCTTGCCTGTTGTCTAATTTCGGATCTGGCGGGGGTGCCAGTCTACGCTCCAATCTATAATGCGGCGTGATCTCCCCATATTTTAGCATGCGCTCTCCGCTCTCTCGGTCATAGAGGGGCCCTGTAGCGGCTCAGCGGTAGAGATCTCGAGCCAGCTCGTGGGCCGCCTCGTTGCCGGGGACGGCTTCGTGCGCTGGAGTCCAAATCATTTGAATTTTCCTATCCAACTTTCTCTGGCCTAGGATTCTGGCCGCTAAGGGCGAGATCCTTCACTTGGTAAAATTTTGTATGGCAGTCTTGCTGTCACCGATGACAAACTTCGCTTCCGTTCCGACGCAAGCTAACGCAATCGCAATTTCCCCGGCAACTTATATGTTTCGCCCGCGCAAAGTGGCAGCTGTCATGGCATTGCTCCGGCCGCTGACGACCGTTGCCACCGTAGAATCGTCACCACCCCCACCGCTTCTGGCGGACACTTGTACCGCGCCTTAAGGGAAGGGATAAAGGAGGGAGTGAAAGAAGAAAGACGCGTTTTATGGTCTTGATCTCACGGGTCATTGCCGGGTGGATAGCTACCAAATACGATATAACGCGTCTTTTACCTACAAGTTCTCCTACCGATGTGGCAGATATTCGCCTGGAAGACTTTATCCTTCACCATAATGCTTCAGAGAAATTACTCGCCGAACGAAGCCGCTACAGTCTGTGAAAAATCTTTGGTGATATCGTGTGATTCTCTTCAGACGGCACAACTTGGCCACAGCTCATCATCCCCAGAACAATGGCTTTACTCAATGCCTCAGCCGAACACTGTCTCAGTGCTCTCTCTTTAGGTCTTAGCCGACCACAGTGATTGGATCATTGGTCTGCCTTGTGTTACTTCCGCCTACTGCTCTTCCCAGCACGACCATCTCCGGCTTTTCAGTGTTTTGTCTATTGTTCAGTAGGCACCTATATGTTTACCTTGGGGCTTCGACTGGTCGATATCGCCCTCTGCTCTCTCATCTACGCGCGCCTCATCTACAAAGGGAGGGGTGGCGAGCCAGGCCACCCCACCAGATGCAGCCCTTCACTCTAGTGACGTCACTGGCCTGAACTATGTACGTGCACCTCGCATGCAGTTCGCGTTTATTTTTTTAATGCGTTAGCACTGCTACAATCACTCGCTCAAAACCTGTCGGTCTGGTGTTGTATGATGCTTTCAGCCTCCAGAAGGTCTTCGTCCCCTACCCGTCCACCTTTGCCTTCGACCCATCTCCACCCTCCAGAATCTTCACCAACCAACAAACAACATAGGTCTCTCCCCGGAAGCGCACCCACACCAACCACGCACCGCAGAAAACGTCCACTTACTGCTTAATCGCCATTTCCCTCCATCCGCCTTCATCGTCCGGAAGCCTTCACCTAACGCCAACCAACTCACCTCCACTCTACTCAAACTTCGCCAACAACGAACACCCACCATCGTCCTCCCGATGCCCTAACCCAGCCACTCACTTCAACCCTCCAGAATCTTGGACACACGGGTGAGTACGCAGCACTGGAGCATAAAATCGAAGGCGAAATACAATCAAAACTACAACGAGAAGACGATGCTGCTAAACAATAGTGCTGTCGCATATTTGTCGCATCACCTCGTATGGTCACCTGTGCATATTTATCTTTTGAGCGGCAGAGTGCTCGGCTTGCTGCTGCATTGGAGATCTCAGGTTCGACGTCCGCATGTTGGTATACATTTTCTCTCCTATTTTGTCGCTACGCTGCTATTTATTTTATAAGCCAAAACTAAAGCCAAGGGGGTCTTAACGCGATAGCGTTAAAGGCCCAGTTGTCGAGAAAATGTGGTGTCGGCATTGTACACGCCGTGAGCGAAAAATCACGCGCATGACTCTGGAATGTGGCGCCCAGAGAGCAACCTAGGAGGCAGGTGGGTCACCTAGGTCCCGTGACCTTGCAGCATCGTCACAACCTGCCCACCAGATAGTGAGCCAACTGACCAACGTTGCATGAGGCAGTTAAATTAATGGTTTGTTGCTTGGGAAGAGCAACCGGAGTCGCTGAAAGCCCACCACTGGGAGCGCCTGTCATCGCAGGGCAGTGGCGCTTCGCTTAAAAGCTGCACCACTGCGCCAGGAGTGGCATGAGGACTCTCAGTGATCTATGAATGTGAATTAGAGAATGCCTTTCTTCTATATATGTGGAAATTAGCCCAATAGGCTATCGCGTCATACCCTAAAGGTGGAGCTTAAGTGTACCCCCCCCCCCCCCCAATTTTTATTTTCAGTTTTTGCTGAGTAGCAATGGTTAAAAAGAAATCTTCTGTCGCCTTCCTTTTTTTGCACAATTAAACCACACTGTTTTCTCTGATGTGAGAATTTTAGGGCCAGTGCATCAAAAGCCTGTGCTACTGCTAAAAAACCCCCGGATTTGGTATTTGTCCGTTGGACCCAAATTCCCGGGCTCAGTCCCTGCCGCGGAGGTTTCATTTTGCGGCAGCAAGAATGCAAAAACGTTCTTGTGTTGTTGAATCACAGCGCACGGTAAGAACGCCACGTGTTCTAAATTATGCCGGAGGCAGGGACGTATCCAAGAGGGTGACCGAAGGGACCCCCCCCCCCCCTCCCCGAAGTCTCGCTCAACGCCCCCCCCCCCCCCCTCCCCCCTAAAGCAGTGTTTTTGTTAGGCGTGAGCCCTGGCTAGATGCCTGCCTGGAGGGCTTCAATACGGCGCCCTCAGGATGTTAAACCCTACAAACCACAGGTTTACGCTTATTTAAATTTACTACGATCTCGATCATTTAGGCATGGTGTATCAACCCGATGTGCAAATCACCGAAGATTTGCAGACTGTTTGTGGAATGAGTTTCAGACGAAATAGTTTTCCTCAGTACTGTACTGAAAATTTTGCAGCAGTGCGCTGTGAATTTAATAGTTGAATGAAAGCGCATTCTCACTGATCGAGCATTACTTAATTGTGGGCTAATAAAAAGCAAGTGACATCGCCAAGGCAGCCCTGTTCTGGGCTCCTGTCCACGAGGAGCGACTTCGCGCAGATTTCTTTCCATGTTTTGCAGGAAAGAAGATTTACGCGAAAATTCGCTCTTTTTTGCTGCCACGATTTCCTAAGAGGACGCACCGCGCCATCTTTCGGGCAGCCTGAACACCTCGAGGTTAAAGTCTTCATCTGCTCAACATATGGGAGCACTGTGAGATTTTTCATATAAACTCTCTAACTTTAATTTTTCGGGCGCAGTAGTGTCGATATTTGCGCTCTTTTCGGCTGCTTATTCCTCCACGCTGTGTCGCTAGCAAACGCATGGCTTGAGGAGACTACGAGTTAACGTCTCTGGAGGGGTATAAGCGTCAACACGAGTAACTTAGGCAGTGATTTGTGAAAATGAGGGCCAAGTTCCGGCAGCATCAGATCTCTGGGGTCTGAACTGACCTTTATGCATATTTGCAGACCGGGCTGATTCGTAACCAAAGCCATTCTTAACTAGGACAAAGGGAACTGACGTTTCACATTCACTCAAAGATGATGCTGAAGAAATTGCTGGGTTTTGGCATTAATTTCCAATTTTATTATCAGCGGCTCACAAGTGCCACACGTAAAGCATAGCTGATATCAGGCTTTCAAGGACTGCCTTGAACTCGGAGAGGAAAGCCCACATCGATAAAGTTCTACCTCCTTAATAGGCTGATTGCAGCCAGTAGGCAGTGAAGTTGATAATGAAGTCGTTGTTAAATTTTAGGGCACGAAAGAAAGGTGCCATTGAGTAATGTCGCATGTCCTTATGATTATCGAATTCAAAGAGGGGAAAATAGCGGCGGAAATAGATTTTTACTTGTTTAAGCAAAGATGACGGTTATGAGGAGAGCTGTACAGAGGGCGAAATCTGGATAACTTCGACCACCTGATTTTCTTTAACGGGAGCTGCAGTCTGAATGCACTTGTCTTTCCGCGTTCTCCTCTACCCATGACTCCTATTCGCAGCTGTCTACAAGAAAGAAGAAAAAAAAACCGTAAAGACGAAATCGAAATAATGGACGCAGATCAAAATAAGCGCGACAAATTGGCCTTGTGAGCTCAACCCCTTAGGTATTTCACGTTTTGTTAATAAATAAACGAAAAAATCAGCCGATATGACTTGTCGAATAAACTAAGTTCTAACTTTTTGTAGAAACTGTATACTTTTTCCTCGTAGCACTATGGTTCCGCCTGGATTTACGGTAATCAGTAACTTCTTATTATATTGCAGATATAAAATGAAAACTGCAATAAAGCATTGCACAGAATGCGACACGGTACAGCTATCATGGCACGCAGCGGAGCTGAAAAGTACCAAGTAAAAAAATATGACACTTGGCGGTTTTATGGGATGTTTTCGGTGCCTATTATTGCTCAAGTACTCGCCATAAGCACTTTCAAACCAACTGGGCTACCTCCACCCATCCCCACTAGTTTTCACCTCGGCCTCTACGGTAGAGAGCTCTTTCCATCGACGGGCGCGAGATGGCACTACCTGTGCCATTGCAGTGAAAGCTTCGTGTTTTGGGTCACCGTTGCGGCACATGACGGGAATTTCGATTACTTCTGAGCGAGTCATTTCCTGGACGGGCGCTAGATGGCAATAGCAGCCAAACTGCAGCGAAAACTTGCTTTTTTGGTTCGCTGTCGCGGCAGATGATGGGGGTTTTCGGCTAGTTCCGAACGAATCACGAAAGCACCCCACACACGCGCAGTACAGAAGAAATCTAACCACCAAAGAGCACCTGGATAAAAACTTCAGCTTCAACAGCGAGGGGTTAATCGGAGAGTATTGTTTCTTTTTTTTTTTCTGAGCGACGCAACCGTCTAGATATCATAGGAATTCATCGCGACTTCGCTGCACAACACCCTCTACGCAACCGCTTACTTATACCTACCGTCCCGCGGGCGCGAACGCTGCCGCGGCGGCCGCATTTCGATGGAGGCGAAGTGCAAATGGCCCCGGCCCAGGCCTTTATCCCCGCCCTTGTAAAGGCCTCTAAAAGGCGAAGGAACGGCTTCTGCTCCGCCGGTATACTAATACTTTGCGGTATACAAACACTTCGACCCTTCTTTCTCGGGCGGCTGTCCGCATTGTGCGGAGAAGTCTTTGGACATCTATACCACATGGTGTGGGCCTGCCCCTCCAATCCTTCTATCCCCTCTCATCCCAACCCCACCCGGAAGGACTGGGAGGTGACCCTGCTCGGCTGCTCTGACCTACAGGCCCAAAAGGCCCTGGTTGAGCGTGCCTGGGCAGCGGCCGACGCCTCTGGGGTCGCGTACTAGGGATTCAACCTAGCGTTTGTGAGGGTCGACCCCTTAAAAGTCGGCCCAATCATACCTCCCTGCACGTACTGTTTCCGAGCCAATAAATGACTTTCATCACCACCACCACCATGCGCTGTTTGATGCCAGTGCATGTCAAAGTTCCCCAGTTGGTCTGAATTATTCCTGAGCCTTCCACTACGGCACCTATTTCTGTTTTCACTCCCTCCTTCCCCGTTACCTCACGGCGTGCTTGAGGTGTCCAACGATAAGTGACACAGTTACTACGCCCTTTCTTTCCCTCGAAATGAACTTTCCCTGGCATGGACGGCGTACCTTGTCGACACAACCGCCTGGTTCGCTTCGCCGTGATGCGCGTGTTTTCGCTCCTTCACTTACAGCTGCTGTATGTCTGTGCGTGACAGTGATGTTTGGCTGTTTGGTACTGTGGTTTGGGGAAACGGAAATAGCGCAGTAACTTCCTCGCTTCTCAGTGGACACCTCAACCGCGTCGACAGAGAAGGGAGAAAGGATCGAGTGAAAGAAGAGAGCAAGAGGTACCGTAGTGGAGGGCTCCAAAAATTGGTGGACGCTTAGGCTTCGTCTTTAAAAGTGCAACGCGACAGCGTGTTGCAGCGTTGCCAATGAGTCCACGGAACGCCATCGCCTTGCCCTTTGGACAAATCGCTCTAGGCCTCTGAAAACAGCACAGACTCTGCTCCACACTAGCGCTCGTAGATGGCTGCGGTTCCATCACACCTGTTCAGAAGCGAACGACACTACTCCGACGCAGAAAGGTCGCCTAGGCGCGAGCCATCTGCCAGGCCAGCGCCGTGCATGTCAAAGGGGGTTTTAGTGGGTGCCACATGTTGGAACTACGACTGCACACCAAGACCGGAGGAAATTTACCGGAAACGCATCGTACTCGCTTAATTCCGACATCCGTAATTTACATGCTCATAGTTACTCATGTACGCCTCAGTACACATCTCGAAGATAGGTTTCTAAGAAACCCGTGAATTCACTAGACGCGCCTTTATTCGTGTTCACACGTCGAGCCTCGTAGCGGAGTGGAAGCTTCCACGACTCGAACGGCAGAGGCTTTGGTTCGATTCCCGACCTAGATCCCGGGATATTTGTTCATTGAGTGTGTTTACCCTCCTATTTTTACGAAGCCCCCGACTATTTCTGACGTGCGGTACCGACTGCTACGACTACTAATACTACAATGTCGAACGCTTTTCGACCGAACGAGCTGTGCACGCTGTCGCGTAATAAAATTGAGAGCCTTGACGAGATAATCAGGTGTAATTTGTGTATATCCTCTTGTGTATACAGACTTGAGTTAAAAAAAAAGAAACCTTGAGCATGGCTAGAAAAGCGCTATAAATAGTTCGAAACCGTATCATTTTTTTTCTCCCGATTTTCAAAGTGGCTGTAGTTTGTGGAGTACGAGCGTACCTCATTTCCACCAGCCTGCGGCCAGCGTGCGAACGCCGCCAGGCGAACCGCGCGAGCCACCCGGGAGCGGAGGAGGACACACCTGCTTCCCCTCCCGTTCCTGGATGACGCCGCGGAGGCGCGCTGGCCGCTCACGTAAGGGGAAAGGAGGCATACACTGCTCAGAGGAGAGCGAACGATTGCCGCCCCGAGCTGTAATCGGGAGGATTAAAAATGCCCGATTACGCGGGAAGGGGAATCACGCCGCATACCGCCGAGGAAGCCGCTTCGCCTGCACCCTGGTGCTCACCCCTACCCGTGAGTCGAGCGACGACCGACGGCCACGGTAAGCCTCCTGGCTTATACCCCTTTCACACGGGCATTTCAAAGGCCCTCGAACGGACTTTCTATCGACTCAAAGGTGATAGAATGCTGCTACACGGGCGGTTTGAATGGCCATCGAATCAACGGAGCAGCGCGGAACTCCATCGAGATCTATAGGGCCATGGAGGAAGGAAGGAGTTTTCTTCCTCCATGTATACGGCCTTCGAGCGCTTCCCAAGGTTGCTAGCGTTGCTTCGAGCGGCGCCAAGCGCACTTTCGTACGTGATACATTCACGGTACAAAAGCATAAACCAACATTATTCGCCTAAACTTTAATGCAAGCAGTCTGTACAATACTTTCAAAATTGTATCAGTCTGGTTTTAAGCGCATTAAGCGCATCAATTTTGCGTTGCGGTCTTTGCGTTGCTTGCGCACTTAGCGTTGACAATATGGCGACGCCCTGGCCGCCCGGTTCACAGCGATAACAGCTTCGTCGCTAATCCCTCAAAGCAATATCCTGTTCTAAACTGTTGTATTCGACTTCGATTTGCCCATTCTTACCCTCGCATAAAGTTTCAAGCGAAAAATAGCTTTTGTTCTTCAGTTATCAAGGTGATTTCTCAGGTGTTAAGCCTGACTGGCTTGGTTTCGGCTCGTCTTGTATTAGAGTGGCTACAGCAGTGTCTGCACCTATCCGTCGCGTACGTGCAATGAAAAGGTTTTAAGCGACATGCGCGTATGCGTGTACTTCAGCATCTAGTATACATTTCTCAAATATTTTTTGTTATTTTTGCAAAATCCAAGTAGCGATTGTGGCGCCACGCAAGCTTGGCGTAAGACACGAGAACCATTTCAATGGCCATTAAGATTTGCCGTGTAGCAGCGACACAACTCCTTCGAGTTCGATGGCGATTGAGAATTTCGAAGGCCCTCGACTCGATGACCATTGAAACTGGTCGTGTGACAGGGGTATTAGTTGTTTTTCCCGGATTGAACATTCTTCCGGTGAGTAGTGCCTTTTATTTTGTGTTTTGTGCTGACACTAATAAATAATTTCTAACGAGCTCTGTCTCTCCCTACTTCGCCCGAACTCTCCGTAGCTGCAATTGGTTTCTCTACGGATTGGGAGACACGGGCTACGTACAAGTGACGCCTTTGTGTGACTGGCACGGAGACTGGTCTTCCCCGCCGGTTGCCCACATGGTGGCCCCCATAAGTTGCAGAAAAATTCTCTTCATTATAGGAAAGCTTTATTCCCGAAGAGAGGAGGCGACTTGTGGAAGTGCACTCGATAAGTGCTAAAACCTCCTACTTCCTCTTCGAACTAGAAAAGTTTCGCTGGGAAAACAAAACGAACATGCACGAACGCAGAGGGAAACAGTGCCAAGTTAGCACGCGGCACAGGCGAAGCATGCAAAAGCACTAGTGGACCCGAAACTCATTGTGTGTCAAAACTTCGTATTTTATTCTTCCATTCTGCGCTGCGAAACACGTGCCGAGCAAAATATTCTTCACCAGCGTCACTTTCACGTTGTTCCGTCACTGCCTATTTGCGTCGCTTCTTTGTTTCCGGAGGCATTCTTGCGTCCCAATGCGCATTGAATCTGGACGTCGAAAGAAAAAAAAGAAGAAAAGAAAGCCAGGACAAGGCGCACGCTTGTGACAAAGACGAACAGCGAAGACGCAAGCCGACCTGCTTACCAAAAAACCAAAGTGACTGCTTTAGCGCACCACCGAGGCACGTCGTGGAAAGATTTGTGGAGTCGACGTGTCAGCTCCGAGAACCGTGCGGCTCAGTGGCTGACTTTTGTTGAAAGAGCACTAGAACTTTTGCGAAATGTCTGCGCGAGGACTCGACGGGGAAGTAGCGCCGAACTGAAAAAAAAATAGTGAGCAGTTATACGCCAGGGACTCAAGCGCGCAGGCGAAGCTCTGACAAAGTGCCACAGCTCTGGCTGATTTTTGTGCCATTTGTGTTTGTTATTCAAAACCGTCGTGGCACACTCAGGTTTCGGTGATGGCGGAAGACTGCATCCCAGTGCGCTGGCTTGAGGCTAGCATTGTTTTTTTGGTGTTCTCAATCTCCTATTCTTTATTTTTGAAGGAATTCATCTTTACTTTAATTGGCTGTATGGAATGCTCTCAACTCAGAAAAATTGGCGCAGTTGCACGCTGTCGCGAGTTTTAGTAGCAATTGCTACATTACGGTAGCATTTCGAGCCTTCAGCGTGGCGGCGCCCCCCCCCTTGTGGTTGCGCCGCCACGCTGTCACGTGGTTGGTCACGTGGTGCGGAGCAGCTGCCGCCGGCGCAGCGCCGTGGCTGATCACGTGGTTCGTCGCGTGGTTGATCACGTGACCAAGTTCCACTCGGCCAGCTGAAGCTATCGTGTAACTCCAGGTTTAACCAGAGCTAAACCACCGCCAATTTTTTTTACTAACTTGTTTGCTCTGCTTATGTTATCTTATAATATTATGGAGGAACACTAAATTGCATAAATATATTGAACGATGAAACCTGCCTCATAGACGCCTATTCGGTTTAACTACGTTATACCCCGACCAATTTTTGAAGCGAGAAGCTTCACTACGCTAGTTAAAGCAGTCGTCGCATAGGCCGGAGAATCACCTTGAATGACCTTCAGCCCAACTACGTTAACCGTTTATGACCATATGTGGCACAGTTATGGTGTCGAATCCTTGACCCCTGACCTTGACCCATGACCTTTAGTTGAACTCTGGCTGTTGACGTCGTGACACCACGTCATAGCCACGTGGTTGTGTGGACATACTCGTATATAGAACGGCTGTCGCTAGCGTGTAGCGGAGCTGCAATGGACGAGCCTCAGACGCATAGCAAGCGTGCTTGCTTTTCGCTGAATTCCAGGATTAGCCAAGTTAAGCCACTGCCAAATTTTCAGTGCGGGTTTGTTCGGAGGAGCGTCACGCAAGCTCCAGCCAATGGGAGGGTGACCTTGAGGGTTACCTTGGCACCCTCAAGGTACCTTGCTTTCGCACCGCTTGCGTTCGCACGTCTACTGGGTTTAGCTATGTTAAAACCTTACCATTTTTTTTTCTTGGGCGGAGATCCCAGCTTTTAACCCTTCTCCGCTCTAGTTCAAGCAGTCACGTTTTCGGCGCTAAGTGGAGGCTTTTTTTTGTCATACAATGGGCGCGCTACATTTTGGCTTCCTGAACGCGCAGTCTGTCCGCCTCTGCCTTTTTATCTGAAACAGTCTGCACCCGTACCTACGCTCAGCTCCCGTTCTCCGCCTTCTTGCTTCCATTCACTATTCCCTTTAATCCTCCCGTGAAGCCGAGTCATCCCGTTGTCTCCTGGCAGGGTCTTTTCCACAAAGACAACAACTGCTCCAGGCTCCCGCTAAAGGCGGTAGCAACACTGAAATAATGGCATTAGGGGCAGCAACAAGCAGGCCCGCATCAAAGTTTGGATTTGTGAGCGCTGAATAATGCTTTTATACCTTCAAAAACAGGGCGAAAAGACATTTGTTTGTAATTCACTTGTTGCTGAAAAGACGCTCATATTCCTTACTTCGTCTCTTTACTTCCTCGTTACTTGACTGTTGACTGCTCAATTTTGATTGTTTGGTTGGCCCGCTCTGCGGCTCGCCAGCCGATGCTTCCCGGCCGCCTTCGATCAATGTTTGTCCCTTTCCAGAAAATTAAGAAACGCAAAGTGAAATGTTTCGATTTTTCTTAGATGTTAACAGTTTGTGAAATTAATACTGCGATCATTTTATTGCTGAAAGATAACTGAATAGAAAGGAAAAGAAAGAACAACCACATGCAGCGGGTGGAATCGGAAGGAACAGCCTCAAAATTTGACGTATGGTGGTCTACTAACTAAACTATCGCGGTGGCTGATAAATCACCTACTTTTCGTGGGTGATTTATGTAGCGTGTAACGCAACTTTGAGAGTGTTCGCCAGCACTACCCTCGTCCATAGCGGCGGGCGTGTTATGTCCTGTATTACTCAGAGTGTCACGTGGATCATGATCGAACGATGCGGGCGGGAGATTTGCGAGAACTCTCTTGGCTACCTATCGCATCAAGACTGCATGAACGCATTCCCTCGTTAAGCTGGTGAGCAAAGGTAGTGAAATGAGTGGCTTGTTATGACATATGTATGAAAGAAGCCAACAGTCACTGAAACCAAGGAAAGCATAGAAGAATGTGTACATCGCATTCTGTTACTTTTCGATACTAAAAAATGAAAAAATAATGATGTACTCATCTTATTGCTTACAAATAACTGATTAAAAAGCAGAAGAAAAAAAACAGTGAACCTAAGTCCAGAAGTAGCTTCTCGCTTGCATGCATCTTCTCGTGAGCCGTCTATGGGCGCCGTGCGAAGAGGACCCAGCCTTGACGGTTCTTGACAGATCGTGTGTTTCTCCTTAATGATATGCGCATACTTACTTAGAACATGCTCTCATATCCTAGCTCTCATACTTTCCTCGAGCTGCAATGTTCTTTTCCATGAGGAAAAGGCCTCTTTGGACATTGTTCCCCTGCTTGCTATATCTTCAACACTCATTTCCGTCCCTGAATCTTCGCTTACTTCAACTTTCTCTCCTCCCTATTAAAGAATTCAGCTTACGGTCCAACCAAATTTATTACGACTGCTGAGTTTTCATTCCCTCGTCTTCCGCACCAACCCTCACCTGCTCTTTGCTGCCGACATGGTAAATTCTCAATCAGGCCATTCATATGCAAGCGTAACCATCTCACGCACCACGGTACCTTTCGCCCGTCCAGAGAAAGAAATTATGCGACGTGTGTCCTAGGGCCCCATCGAGTGAAATCTCTCCCAGCGACGCAACGACTAGTCCCGCTATAGCGTGGGAAGTACAGATGTCTACCTTTGAGTGGTTATTACAGCGGATGGTCACGAAAACGACGACAGTGCGAGGCATGCGAGGGACGCGATTTATGCATGAGGCTTTGTTCGCAGTTCACAGATACAACCTGGGCACCGGGAACAAATATTTCTTTAGACAGTATATAGACTGTCCTTAGACTTCTGTCTACAAACTCTATGGAATCTCTATAGACATTCTGTAGACAATCTATAGATTTATGGCCATACACTTTTAGTACACTTTTTCCTATAGACAGTCTATAGATTATGAACAAGCAAAAACAAATATCTATAGGAAGGCAATGGAGTCCATAAGAAGTCTCTAAACTGTCTATGGAGCATGTTTGTAAGGGAGCGCTGTCTACTGGTCTGCTGCACCGCCGCTTCCGAGTCCTGCTTTTTTTGCGCTAGTCTGTGGGCGTCACTTTGTGAGTGAATTTTACGCGCTGCTGACTTTTGTTGGAAAAACAAGCCGAAAGATGAATAACATTGAGTAAAGCAGAAATTTGGGCAAGTTGGTCAGCGCATGTTTGTCTTTACACATCAGTTTCCACGTCCCGTCTTTGTTGCGCTGTTTCAAAATAGATGAATAACAGTTTGGCAGTAGTCGGCCGGGTTGGGCTTCTACATTCTGCTTTCAAGAAAAGCGAGCGCCAAACTCGTCAATGTAAATCTGTTGATATTGAAATACTTCGTTCTTGCATACATGGTTTCGTGCAGGACTCCCTCTGGAGTAAACAGCCAGAAGTTCGCAACCAAAAGCTGCCTACTTCTTCTTAGGGCTAAGGAGAGTGATATCCGCGTAGGGCGGGGAGAAGATGGTCTCCAGAATATGCCCTGTGACGTCGCATTGTGCAAGTATGCGATTCATGGAGGTCTGGCATTGGATGCTCTAATATGAGTAGTGAGGAGAGGCAATGCAACTGCCATAATCACTTCTCCGGCCAAATTCATGGTTTATGTTCATTGTTTATGTTCAATTTTTACGGTTTATAACATTTAGTAATTTTTTTCTGGAGTCTAAAATGTAATTGTCCTATGTTGTCGGTGAGAACGGACACTTGAACCTGGCTCACGTCATTTGTACTTAACTGAACACCAGTTGGCTCTTTGCGCAATAGAAAATAGAAAGGAAACGTGGTAGAAGCAATTCGGACAACCTACATGCTGTCGCAACCGGAGCAAAACACGTAGGACTGCAAGTGCTTCGGCAATAAGCGTGGCGTCAGCCAAACTGCGGACGGTGGTTTGATATGGTTGAGCTCATTTTAGAATGCGGGTAATCCAAGACTTTGTGCAGTGGGAATATATTGGAAAATTAAAAAAAAAGTCAAGAGGAAACTCTTCCGCAGCGGATCAGCTGCCTCGGAATTTGAGGTTAAATCTGCTATAATAGCAACACACCATTGCGCGATATTTGGCGAGAAGAAAGTATATCATTTTGTTTCATGCTCAAGAATGACTAACTCTAAATGTAGAAATTAGTGGAAAATGTTTACGCTGCAACTTCTTTTCGTCTGCAGTCAAAGCTGTCATATGCCACGCTCTTAAATACTTGTCCACATCTTTTTATCACATGGCATTGTAAAACTTCTAAAGGTATGCAAACTTTGCATTTTTTTGTACGTGACAATGAAATAGGTTACATCGACAATTCTTCCTTTCAGTATAATTCAATTTTAAAAGAACCACTGCTAAGTTTCACTTTCTACGAACAGCTCCTTGCTTGCTATGCCCTCCTGTCAGACGACTTGTAAAAGCACTCCAGTAAAAAATGCACAAACGCTTTCAAAACCTCGACGCTTCAGTTTTTTTTTAGCTCCTTTGTCATGACAGGTCTTCAATATTTTCTTTGCTTTGCACATGAAGTAATCACAGACAAAAACGAAAGGCAACAATCGATCCTCTAAGGATCTTGCGTCAATCCTTGTTTAGAAAGGAAGATTTAAATCGAAAGGAAAGCATCCTTCTGAAATGAATTTTTTCACCTGCCATTAAAACATGCTTGGAAGCTCTATTTTTAGAAAGAGATGAAATTGCACGGGAAAAATAAAACAAGATCTATACCGAAGCCGTCGAAACTTTCATGGAGAACGGGCACACCTTGGCTAGATATGAGGAGGAGCTGCCGTTGCTTTGTTTTTATGTATTTGAGCGATAGTTTTGATTTTGTCCGACTGACCGGGAAAAAAATAAACAGGTCGGTAAGAAATTTTCCCCCTACGAGCCTGTCACAAACAGAAGAGACTGCGGCGAAACTAAAATTTGGCTTCGGCCACTAAACGTACAATCGGCCGCTCAAACCCATCAAGATACACGAGCGTGTCATTGCGGTAAGGGAAGCAACGGCATGCATTCATAATATCCAACCATCTGCGTCTGAAACCTTAGTGGGAGACTACACCGGCTGAGGGAAATATCCACGATGGAGAGGCACACGATAAAAAGTTGTAGGGTATTAACGTAGCTAAACCGAGTACGCGTGCGAATGCATGTGCGTAGCCTGTTTGGCTCATGGCTTTGCTTTGCTGGCACGTCTGCCGACGGTATTAGACTCAGGTTAAGTTTTTATCGAAATAAGGCTCATATGACCTGTTCCCGCCGCAGATGGAAGTTGATGAAGACGATGCGCAATACACAATGCGAGAGTGCGTTGTAATGTAACACGAGGTGTTATCGGCTGCGGCGATAGCGCAGTGCCCCCGTGCGGTGGACAGCCAAGCTGATCTGTTCGCGCCGCCGCGGGTTCGAATACCAGTCGGCGCAATATTTATTTTATTTCTGCACGAGCAGTTGCTATGCTAGGTTTTGCCAAGGGCACCTTCAAGGTAAAGCTCCAGACAAAAGACAGTTTTAGCAGAGCGTGTTTGTGTCTACGCTCCGCTCACGGTACCCGCTCAGCCTTACCGGAGCGTTGGCTGTAGAACAGCTTTTTAGCTAAGCGGAGGCAGACAGGCGAACTGCACGAGGAGCTCCCTGGTGATAAAAAGTGGAACCAGACAATAAAAAAACAGCTTTATTTTTCCGCCGCACTTCAAAGAAATAATTTTGCTCCAGGGGATTTTATAACATGTGAAGGGAAATATATACGTTGTTTTTGGACAGACGTTTGTTAACTTTCTTATTTCTGCGTATTTGCGCCCAAACGCAGAGGTTGTTGAATAGGTTTGCCGCAACCACCTCGCGCAAAGGTCACAAATCTTCATCAGCGCGCAACCTCTTTCTTCTAGGTCTGCGGCTAGAGGCGCCTGTGCGTTCTGCAGGAGTTGCGGCGCATGCGACATGTGTTGAACCGGCCGCCATGTTGAACTAGCACGCAAGCGCGAGAGCAGAAGGATTTGCGTGAGCCACGCTCGTCGCACCGTTCCGCGCTCCGCTAGCACTGCGTACGAGCGGAGCGGTAGTGCCGGTCCGCTCGCGCGCTCCCGTCTGAGCGCTTGGCGCATGCGCAGTAGCGCTCCCGCTTGCTGGCTGAGCGGAGCGGAAGCGCAAATACGCTCTGCTAAAACTTTCTAAACTCGGTGAGCCGGTTAGACCTCGTGAAGTAGTGCTTTGCACTAAAAAAAGCACTTCAAAAACAAACAACAAACATACAAAAGAACAAAAGGCAGCACTGCGAAGTTTGAGGTAACGAGCTAAGGTGTCTTCGGAGGTGTAAATAAACATACGACACCCTGAGTAGCAGTGCAGATATGCTACGATTTGGCAGTCGTGTTTAATTAGAGCTCCAGGAGAAAAGCGGCACAGAGTGGTGCTGCTGCATTCGCGTGAAAATTATTTGATACAAAGGAAGTTGAAGACGTCGCAAAAACTTTTTAGTTTGGTGTGCGGTTTCCTAAGGCAGCGCAAGGAACTTTAATTTTATCGTGTCTTTTGCTCGTTTGTGGCCTCTGCTAGTTTTGTCGAATAAATCACAGGAATTCTTTTCATATAAGTAACGCCGAACTTGCAGAACTGCAGTTATGGCTAATGAGATTGAAAACGTGCGCGTATGTCTTGTGTACAAACCACACACCTATAATTGATGCGGCCAAGCATTCGTATTCGACTACCTAAAGTTCACTAACACTATTTCAATGCAGAACTTATCGAGGTCAGTACTTATAGGGTAGAATGAGCCAATACAATGCAAGACAAATGGCTTAAAAGTTCTGTGGCTATGGTAACTCACGATTGATATTAAAAATAAACGTCCATGCGCCATTTCCGCTCATAATTATGTGTATCGCTTCGTAGAGGTGAATGACACTAAAAGGCGCGAGCGTCTTAAAAAGTTATCTGAGGCTAAATGACATACGTTCACAACTACCCTTAACAGTGGTAGCGTTGTTCCTACATCAACTCTGTTTCTCCGTCTGTCGCGCCCGGTCGGCGCACAGGTTTCCGTCACGGTCACAGACGCTAAAAGTTATCTGCAGGGAAGCCGCCAGGAAAACAATTAAAGAGGATCGCTGGTAGTGCAAGAGCTGTGGTGGTGTGAGTGCTTGCAAAACAGATAAATGCAGCGTAAAAAAACGCGGGACGTGTCTTCAGCGCTCGGAAGTTGGACGGTGTCCTGTGATGCAAAGCCCGCTCCTCCAGCGTCGAGCAGCGAGGAGTGCGTGTTGCTTTCCTAAAAATCGACTGCGGGACTAGCTGGTGTGAGCTGTCCCACATTTTTATTTTTCTTTCGTACTCTATTTCCGTGTGTTTCGTTTCAATTAAAAAGCAGTTTTCTTTTCACTTTTAGGGTTTTTAGCCCCTCTAGACTGGGGTGTCATTTTGTTACAAGCAAGCACATCCTTTGATGTAGCTCTGAAAGCACCGCGCACTCTGTCAGCCGGCTTCTTGCAGCTGTTTCTGATGTCCACCAGCCTTTCTCGCACTGTAACAATCGGGAGAAATACATGAAACTGCTACTAGTTCAGTATTTATTGAATATTGTTACATCCGTAACGTTCAAGTCGTAAGCCAGCGAACAAGGGTACCGAGCAAGCTATGTTGGTGGCAGCTGGAGCGGGGAAAAGAAACTGAAGGGAATATTTCAGCTCCGGATTAACGGTATGACGCCTCAGCTTTCACGGATTAATGCCTATATATGCGGAATTCGTCATTCTCAACTTTACATTCATAGACCGCTGGGAGTCCTCATAACACTGCTGGCGCAATGGAACTGAGGTTAAGCGACTCGCCACTTCTCCGGGAGGTAGCTGTCTCATACCCAGCCACCACTGGGGTTCGTGAGAGACAGGTTGCTCGTTCCGAGCAGCCCCTTGGGACCAATCATTAATTTCAGCTGACATGGTTGGAAGTTTGCTCACAATACGCTGGGCAGGCTACTGCCTGCCCATTGGGAAGATTAAGTTTCCACCTGAGAACTTAGGCAAATAAAATGCATATGCACCGAAGACGAAACGCAAAAACAAGTTATCGTTATCTGCGCCATAAAATTACAGCAGCTCATAAAAGAACACAGCGAACGAAGAACACGGACACAGCGCCTGTGTCGTTCATCTCTACCTCGTACTGTGTTTGCGCTATTCCCCGTTTTAGTAACGTTACATCAACTAGCCCTCTGCAACAGCCTCGTAAAAGAAGCCTAATTTAAGAGATGCTTAGAGGAAGGCAGCCTCTACGAACGTAGAGATGCGTTTCGTTATGTCACTGCATCGAATACGTACCTAAGGGCGTCAAGTGAGATGTGTTAGCATGCTCGACTTTTTTCGAATAAGAAAAAAAAATTGATAGAAAGGAACAAGCACTGCAAAGGGCGCGGAATTAAAATAGGATTGTTTGAAGAAAACGTGAGTCATCTTTCGCTATTATTGCAACATAAAAAAAGTCCAGAACATGTCGCCTAGTGAGGCGGCTACGTGACAGCGATGATGAATGCATTCGAAATTGTATTTCACATTTCATGTAATAACAATACTGCCCAGCCTTTTTCTAAATGGGTTTTACACTGCTAGATCTTCAAGCTAGTAGATATATCGCTATGGTGTTCACGTATGAGAGCGCTGGCACTCTCTGTCCAAGTTGTTCTTGTGCATGGATGCTAAACCACAGTGCATGCCATCACGTATTCACAGGCGCCAATAAAACTTAACTTACACTAGCCTAAAAGAAATTTATGAATGTGTTTTACTCGTCAGGTATATACAGTGTCGCTTATTCAGTCGTGCATTGACCTGATATGAATACTGAGTTCTGATACGATACGTATGAAACCATTTGGCACAACGCAGTGAGCTGCGTGAACACCAGTGCGTGCCTGTTAATTCAGGTGTAAGAATAAAGTAAGTGCAGCTTACTTTTTTTTTTATAACGAATGACCATAGCACAGTAGTAAACAGACTTTTTGATACAAAATCCAAACCGCGAAATGTATACTTTACCCGCAAAACGCCGCCTACACATTAAAGCCTCAGATTGTTTATTTAGGTGAGAATGTACAGTATGATAAGTTTGTCTTATGCGAACGTCGCCTATGATTGTGTATTTTTGGAGGTTTTTTTTTTTACCGTATTGAGGACGAAAGCATATATCTAAATGTTTTTGCATTCATACCTGGAAGCGACTTCTGATTCGCTTTTTAAAATACTCGTACAAATCCCACACAACTAAAAGAAAGGTCTTAAAAAGTTTAAATGGTCTGTAATCGTATGAAAAACGCAGCTGAAAAAAAGTTAACCCAGAACGCCTTACATAAAAGAAATGCAAGCACGAGTGTCACTGCATGTCTTGAGAGAGCTTAAAGGAGCCTGGAGTCGGGCAGGAATTACAGCTCTTCGCTACCTGCTTCCAAGTTCTTCTGCGCGTTTTAATGCGCCTCTGCGTCATCCTCGTGACTGCCTCGAGCCTGGAATTGGAGCTCTTTTATGGCCATGAATGCCCCACGAGGCTCCGGTGAGGTTCTCGGAAGATACCTCGTCGTATCCAAAAAAAAACCCTGCTGCACACGCAGTCCAACTGCGTTCCTTCTAACGATCAGGCTCTAAAGACTAGGAAAAAAATCAAGAAACCAACACTGGACAGGCTAGGATTAAAAAACGCAGAAAAGCCGCAGAAGTCACTCTCCAGCGCGCGAAAGTCGCTGCGTTACGTGCCTTGCTCAGCTTTTGATATGTAGGAAAATACAGGACGACGGCGTACTGCAGAGTTATTTGTTCGTTCTTTTGTCTTTGGGAAAAACCATTTCTGCGAACTTTCTTTGTGTCTTCATTGCGCCGAAAACGTTTGTGCACCGCAGTGTCTCTTCTCTTCTTTCTTTTCACGTGTCTGGATGCCTTCGTGCTTTTCCTCTGGCTTTGATGGCGGCAGGTGCTTTCTGAACATAAAGGATAGAAAAAAAAAGAACAAAAAGTTTCTATGCTCTCGCAAACGAGTGTGTGGGAAATAAAAGAAAAGCAAAAATTGTTTAGCGCTCGATGCGGTGCATTTTCTAAGAAGTCGGCTGCGAAGAGTTCTTAGTGGAGGTAGCCCCGATGGGGGCAAGTGATTTTAAGAGCAAAATGAAAGATAAATAAAAAGAAATGAAAATGAAAGAGATAGGGATAACGGTCCGTGAGGGAGGAAGAAAAAAACAGAAGGGGAGCCTATTGGGGACGATTTGACAAAGGTTCCGGGAGCTGGCTTTGGAAGCTCCCCGACCCGACATCCGTTTGGCGTTCCTCCAGACCTCCCACAGTTTCGCAGGAGGTGCATTTCCGTTTCCGGTCGTTTCCGGCTTGGCTTGTCGTGCGGCCGTCCTCCACTTCCGCGTCTGTTTGCGTGGTTTGTCGAATTCTTTCTTCTCGCTCGTTCTTCTTCGGCATCCTCTGTTTGGGTGCCTCAAATAGGAAAGTAAAGGGAGTAGTGCCGCGTTTTTTTGGAAAAATAGGGAAAGGAGTTTGCATTCTTTATGTCACGCACCTTTTTTTTGTGAACAGTTCTGTCAGCTCATTGCAAGCAGAATAGAATGAGAGTACTGCATCTCTTTCGTTTATAACTTCTTTCCCTCTAGCCAGCATTCTATAGGTCGAGTTGTTTTCTTGGCGAAATAGCGCAAAAATACAAAATAAAACTAAGAAGAAGAAGGACGCATCAGAGCTCTTCCTCGTGACACAAGTCCGGAAGTGGAACTCTGTGAAGCTAGTGAAGGAGTTTTATTGGTACGTGTGCGTTTTCAATGGCAGCCGAAGTCTGAATTGGTTGACAAAACCGCCATTGTACGGCAGATTATAAGTGCTAAATACTTATGAGAGTAGTATCATGGCGTCAACAGATTGAAAAAAAAACAACTACTGTGCGAGGGGAATGAATGTCAAGTTCAAAAATATTGAATTCCTGATAGGCCGTGTTTTTGCTCACACTGGTATCCCCCTAGACTTGAATTCAGCAGGGGCGTTCGCGTTTGTAAAGTAATACATATTTTTATTTTTTTACAGTTACTGTAAGAGTGAAATAAGCTCTTACAGAAGTGGGCAATAAAATAGAGAGAATATAATAAAGTGAATAATATAGCGGGTATAACATAGGGGAATGGGGAACATGCGGACTCCAGTACAATGGATCATGACAAGCAGAATGAAAACACAAATATACAAACAAATCGTCTGTTATCAATGGATACGTGCGCTGAGATATATAATTAATTCGTCACATTCAAAACACTAGTAAGGGAGACCATGAAAGGATACATTGAAGTGAGCCCGTTAGGCAAATAACATTAAAAAAACAAATTGAAACATCATAGCAACATTCTATTGGCTATTTTGTGTTTCAAAAGAATTAGTTTGAAGTTTTTCAGAAAGCTGTTAGGAAAAATGTCATCTAAGAACTCGCAAAGTAGACTGTTGTACACTCTATGGCAAAAAACAAAATCAAGAATTTGTATTCGTTGCATCACGCTTGAATCGTCGTGATGCATTTTTCATGATTTTTATGCCTTGAACTACGAAAAGGGGCCTTAAAATGCCCATTTTTTATTAATTTTGATTACACTGCTATAAAGTGAAAAGAATTTTCATGAAAACGATGCGTCGCCACAGGCAAGTGTACGGATGCTCGCTTTGAGCATGTAGAGACAGTGCACTATCATAGCGTGAGTACCTATAAAAAATGAAACAAACTTCCTGATTTGGGATTTTGTTTGTTTTTTGCTCAGGTGTAATTGATTATGGTTCCATAATAATGGTGCTGTACTCAATAGTGGGTCTAATTAGGGTGTTATAGGCTGTTAGTAATAAGGGAGTAATTACTCATTAACATCCACTCGAGCGCAGCCGTACGGCTACAAAGGATAGTTCTACAGCTTTCTCAGAAAATTCGCAGTTAAAGAAAAATTCGTCCTGGCCCAGGGTTCTGCTGCACCTTGGGGGATTTCCCTAAACATTTGACCAATAGTCTGTTAGTGCTATGCGAAGAGGAGCTGCTGTCAGTTCATAGGAATAAATCCAAGCGGTTTGATCGCTTTTACACGCGTGTTAGTTGTAAGAATGTACGTTCTAACATTGTTTGTGCGTAAATGTGACGCCTAAATATTTGGTCATATCTACCCTAATTATGTTAGACCGTGATTAACTACAGGAAAAATCAAGAGGCACCTTTTTACATGTAATTGTGAGGAAAGAAGTTTTGTTGACATCAATCTCAATTCCCAATGATTCGCACCTTCTGGAAATGTTATTTCCAGAAGAATATAGTTTTGCTTAGTCTTCCTGTGTACGTACTCCAGTGTACAGCACGCAGTCGTCTACGAAGAGTCTTACTGAAACTGCTGGCTAAGCGCAGTTTTGAATATCTATAGTAACAATGAGACGCTGCGGTGGCTCAGTGGTTATGGTGCAGCGCTACCGATCCGAAAGATGCGTGTTCGATCCCGGCCGCGGCGGCTGCATTTCGACGAAGGCGAAATCCTATAGGCCCCTGTACTGTGCGATGTCAATGCACGCTACAGAATCCCAGGTGGTCGTAATTATTCGGAGTCCTCTAACCTCCAGTACGGCGTCCCTCATAGCCTGAGTTGCTTTAGGGCATTAAGCCCCATAAACCATAAACACTTGATATAATGAGGAAGAGAATAAATCCCTGCGGCACCACGAAAAAAAAGAAAAGTTTAGTCATGCTGATTTCGCCCCGCTTATTTGTAAGTCTTGCGTATGACCTGTAACATAAGAGGCTATCTATTTGATTACTTTAGAGTTAATGCCAGTGGCACCGAATTTGTCAGTTAATTTAGAATATATTATACCATCAAATGCTTGCCCAAGATCAATCAGCATGACACCTCCTTGAAGTTGGGAATCAATCACTTCAGCATAATCGTTTGTTATTTCTAGCAGCTTGGTAAATGCTGACAGGCCCTTTCTGATGCCATGTTGTCTGCTATATGCCATGTTGTCTTTTTTTAAATATATAGTGTGATTGATTTGTTGATGCTATACTGCATCAGCTTGTAGAAGAAGCTAATTAGGAAAGTGGGCCTAATAGTGAGTAAAGACAATCTGCTGCCGCCTTTGTGAACTGGAATAACTTTTTCACATAACCAGTCGGAAGGGAGGGCATCGACGTCAGGAAAATGTGTGAAAATTTTGTGCAAAAGCGTCGCCAATTGTTGTGCATATCGCTTAAGAAATATGTTTAATATGTTGCAATAGCCGCGGACTTTCGGACATCTATTTGTAAAATAAATTAATAATACCAGGCCTTGAAATCATATTATCCGGCATCACTCATTCAGGCTCTCAGGCTCACTTGTGACAGAGCTTGTAGCGGATTCTCAGGTAAAGACAGACTGAGAATATTGACTGAGAGAGTTTGCGATAATCTGGGCGTCTGCAACAACCGTATCTTCAATTTCTGACGGGTATACTTGGAGTTCTGAGTTTGATAAACTGCAGAAGAACCGACAACTGAGCTTGTCCGTCTTCTTCTGTCTTCTCTGTGTCTGTCGTCGCTGCGCTGTTTTTACCACGGCTTAGAGTTTGATAAATACCGCCGTAATTTTCCTGGATCGCATAAGAACATTAACTTTATTTCATTTTGTGATCAAACATTATGTTAGTTGTCCAGGCAACCAATTTACTGTGCTGCGAATGCCGGCTGATTATTCCAGGGAAATATTTAAGGGTAGAAACAAAAAACAAGAATACGAGAGAAAAATTTTGAGGGGATCCTTATGGGCCCCATCTGAAGGGTATTGCGCGAGATCGTACTGGCTTATTTTCTATATCTTCAGAAGGTCATTCTCTACTTTACATTCGTAGAACCCCGGGAGCCCTCATACTACTCCTGGCGCAGTGGTGCAGCTTTTAAGCGATGCGCCTCTGCCCTGCGATGCCAGCTCCTCCCAGCGGCAGCCAGTGTGCGACCCAGGTTGCTCTTCTCGAGCGACCAATCATTAATGTAACTACCACCTTCCGCGGTGGGCAGTTTGCTCAATATCTGCTTGGCAGGTTGTGATGACGCCACAAGGTCACGTGACCTAAATGAGCTAGATCAGCCCATTGCTGACCGAGCAAAATAGTTTTACATGTTCAATTTTTTTCAGGTTTATCTTGCATTATGCAATACCAATGCTTCTCCTGGTTATGTTCTCACTTGACTTCCACTTTTTATGGCCGCGTTTGACGCCTAATCAGCTTGATAACAATTTCAGGTTTAACTAATTAACCTTTTCAAAAGTGGTTCTGTTTTTTCTCCTCAAGTCATGATTTACCTATTATTATATTATTATATTCAATCACACGCACGTAGAAAAGTATTTGTGTGCGTGTCTGGTTAGCGTGACAATGCCGCAAAGATTTTATGCGGCGCTGCATTCTTTCGAGGAAAAATGAAGCACTTTTGTCATTTCAGCAGGACGAAGTACCGTGCAGCAAGCTTGATGACTTCAACATTAAATTAATGAAATCTATAAGGCACGCTATTTGCGGAAATTGTAAAAGTAAAATTTGTGGCTAGTGCGGTAATGATAATTTACACTGCAGCGGAAAACAGTATACCGATGATTTCTAATGACTGGATGGATAAGTGGAAATGTACCACGTAATACGAGTGCTGAAGTGAAGGCAAGGCCAGAGCCCAATACAAATCGCCCGGACGACAAACCCTTTTTGTATGCACAGCAGCAAAAAAAAAATCTTGATAACATTCGTAACTGCGAAAAGAGTCTGTGAGTTAGCTAGCAGGCAGCAAATCAAATCACATTATGCATATTCGCCGAAGACCAACCGTAAGCGACCTCTAAATTGATTTAGCGTTAATTTCAGTGTTTCCTTGGTTTTCGCCATCAGATACAGGTATTGATAATTACTTAACCTAATTGCACTTCGGGCAGGAGTTTGACCAATTCACCGTAGAGTTTGTCATTTACAAGTTCGTCCGATTTATCAAGGAAGTTTTGTAGATGCTATAAAGCGAAGCACTCTGGTCACAAATTTGAGCCATCCAACACTGGCTTGCCATTTGCTTGTACATCATGTAGATTAGATACCGTCTGTGAAGGAAGGACTTATTCTATCATACACGTAAGGCCTTAATGACGAATGTGCTGCATAATATATACAGCCTAATATCTAACATTTTTTCTTCCTGCAAGGCATTGATAGTCGAAGTTCTAACGCAGCAGCGCAGAACGAGAAAGATGTTACTTTGCTTTGTTCTTCGTCACCTCGCAAGCAAATATATGCATATTCTTCTCATTTGTTTCCTGATAGTCTGGCACGCTCGCCCATATGGTACTCTCATTTGCATTTCTTTTTCATCACTCGTGAGAAACTACATCAACGTGGCTCCCCAAGGATAAGATAAAGTTAGGAATTCCGTATGGAAGTTTAAGTAGTAAGTTCGCGACGAGCACTTTTTGATGCTTTACCATATCTGAAGAATATAATATGTATATATATATATCGCCTCGCTCATAGCATGAAAGAACAAGCTAGGTTTCAGTTGGTCTGATGTATACTTTAGCTTCTATCTTTCCACTCGCAAATAATATAGAATGGAATACATTGCGACGAACATGATTGAAAAACACAAAAAGTGTCGTTACGCTCGTGAAGAGCACCGACAATGTAGACGACAGATAGCTTTCATCTAACGAGATGATTCGGAAGTTGATTGCGCCTACAGGAAGCTGGAGACTCATTGCTCCTTATTCGTGAAAACACAAAAAGTGAGGCTGACAGAGGTCGGACGAAGGAAAGAATTATCTCAAAGTAAAGGTGCACAAGACCAAGATGAAGGGAACAGCAGGAAGGAAGTATGCCACGTGGATCGTATAGCTCTCCCTTGATCGATGCCAGCGTGATGCGCTGGCAGATATCGACTTTGGGGTATCGGAAGACCCCCCAGCTGCCGCCCGCTTTCCCTTTATCCTTCGCTCCCTCGCTGCGGTTTTCCCTCCTAGCCTCTCTAAGTACGTGCCTTCCCTAACTTTCACTGTGGTTGCCACCGAAGCGGCGTTCCTTCCACGTAGTTCCTCCTCGTATCTGTGGGGAGCAGCCATCGTCAATGGATGCACCGGGTGCTTTGCAGCGTTTGGCCTCACCATCTGCAGCCGTCACCAGCCGAAGAGGAAGAGTGGCTGGGTTGACAAGGATGGGAGCAGTCGCAGACATCCGTCCTGCATCCATCGCATACTGATGAAATCCGTGTCGGGATGTTGCCTTCGAGTGAAGCAAAAGCGAGGAACATGCAATCACTCGCTGAAAGGATGTTAACGAGTATGAAATTTACTGTTCTTCAAACGAACTGGGGAAGTGACGGTGCTTTGAATAGCAGGACATACTGAAATATGAGTTTATGATGAAGGTATCTAAACAAATGATAATGTACTGTATCATCTATGCATCCATGCTCTCTCTCTTCTTGATTCTTCCAGTTCGCGCTAGAATACAGCACTTCTTAAGTTGTACGGTACGTCTTGTTAGAGCCGAAACCAGTACTACCATGCTCCCGTAACCGTACGAAGGAACACCTGATTATTCACTATCCCGTATACTGCCGAAAACATACCCAGACATTTTGGTAGTTTTTTATGAACGAAAGTTTTTGTATACGGTAAGATTTCACTATAATAATAAATATATCCGCAGATCACCCCTCAGTAGATTGGCATTTTCTTGCTATTAATAATTTTGCTATTGTCAAAAACTTCCCTATTGTTTTTTATAGCCGTCTTAGGTATATTAGATGCGAGTGATGGTCAAAGGTTTTTCTACTCGTTGGAATATTGGACCATTATCTTCGAAATTTCTATAACAGTACCTTACAATATACCCAGTGCCACGGTAAGAGGGTGCTGTTGCTATGTCGTCCTTTTCAAATGTGTTATGGGACTAAAGCCACCACACACGCAATCAGTAAAAACATAGCTTAACAGTACGTTTGCGCTTGCGTCATTCTAAAAGACGCGATACACGTCACCTTGAGCTGGTGTTATTCTTCTTAATCTGATGGAGTTGTAATAAAGTCACTGTTAGCTTGCTTGCATGTTTTAGGTATAATTACAGTGATTTAACCGTCTAATCGCCAATAATAATACCTAGTATTCAAATAGATAATGATAAAAGTATAATCGTGGAATGCAACATGGCTGGTGTACTATACAAAGCAGAAAATTTGAAACCACAAGGCAATACGATAATTTTTCAAGACTGTAATGTTAGAATAAATGTTGAAATGACAAGTATAAACTTTTCGGCAACTCAATAGGCTTGTAGAATTTACTAGTTCATATTTAAACACTTTTTCCGGTATGAATATTCATTCACGTACTATATACAATGCATTCTCTTTCAATAAAGATATTATTAGAAGCCAAGAGCGGTATTCTCTGCTTTTTTAATCTTGAAAGTTCAATATTGTGGAAGGCTTTCCTTTTTCTAAGCAGATGAAACAAAGACTGTCCTGTCTCAAGACAGTGCTAAAATTTATACAACGGAGATTTTATATAAAGACGGTAAACAAAACAACGTCCTGCGTACTTTAAAAACTCAATGCAGACAGCAGTTTGCACATGTTCCAGGTCCTGTCACGTTAATAAAAACTTATTCGAATGAGTGGTGTACTGCTCAACACAAGGTTCTTTCGGGTTAATAAAAATTGAGACTAAATTTAATCGCCCGTTACTGTTATTACTACTCGAGCAGTTTTCTATTCACTAAGCTGGAACTCTTGCACGCAACGCCTATAATCATAACACAAACAGTTTCTAATACTCAGTGATGCTCTTTGTTCCGAGAGTTACTTTCTATAGGGCCACCTGTAATGGGTGACCAGGAACCGTTCTGATACCAACTATAACCATCTGAATTGCGCGCTTTTTCCGAAAATAATTATCGTAATAAAGTGCCTTCTCTGCATACTGTGCCCAAGGGCAATGCAAATCAAACTCGTTTGTATCAGTTACGCACGCTATTAAGATTGCAGCAAGGTTGTTCAAGGTTTAGGTTTAGGTTTGATTAGTTTTTTTCTTAATTTTCTTCTTCCACAGCTGCTCCCGCAACAACGAGGTAAGCCAATTTTTTTAATAGAGAAATAGACTTCGATCTTTAAACGGTCCTACGCTAAGAAGTTTTATATTAAATATACTTATTTGAGCAGTTAATAAAGGGCTCTTGGTATCACGTACTTGTATTAGCGTTCATATAGCAGTTTAGAACTAAGACCCCCAAAATCTAAACGACCAGCCTAGTCGTATTATCTTTCCTTCGAGGAAGTTCAAGCGATCAGCCCTCCCTACATTACCATCGTACCTAACTAGCTGTTTCCTTAACCATGCTTCCCGCCACTCACACTCTAATGTGTGCGGAACTATCAGTGGTGTTATTTCGTCAAATTGAAACACCTGTAAAAAAAATAACAAATTACATCCGAGCTCCTACTAAATACGCAAGCCATGGAAATTACCGTATCATATCCTCGGAAGATTTCCATGCTAAAACGCAGCCCTTTTCTTGTTGCTTCAGTTCAAGAGTCTTGCTCTCACAGTAAGCCTTATCTTTTTTCTTGGTTGTTATCTTGCCCGCGTTACGCTAAGCGGCCTCTGGCCAGCGGTATTTCTGGGGAAGGATTAGTTTCCTCGTCAGCCCATCCACTGACAACCACGACGCCCCCGACGCCTGATGGCGCTTTTAGCAGGCGTCTTTATCCTAATTAGAGAGGCCCTAATTACGAACCCGCGCTAAGCCACTGCCTCCTCGAGGGCGTCGCAGATGATCGCGTGGCCCGGTCGTCGTTGTTTTTGCGCTTGCGCTCGGAGTACGGCACCAGTCGCCATCTTCGCATGACCTTAATGCTTTCCATTTTTAACGCTGTTCCTGCTCCTGTTCGCTGCTTCTTACAAAGAATCTTCGCTGAAGGTTTGCGATGGGGGGCGAAGTCTCGTTTCCTAATTTCCTCCGCGTAATCAGAGCAATTAAGGACGAGAAATTTTTCGACGCGAGACTGGAGAGAATTAACCAGGGTGATCGGTATCAGGGAGAGTCGATGCGGCCTAAAAGAGAGTCAGGGGCATTGCTAGTCGGTACCATTTTGTCTGATCATTGTAACGGGAAAATATTCTCTACACTTTCATGCGTAAGTATGATCATGTTGAGGCAAATGTTTTAGGAACAGACCATACCTATTGCTATTTGCCCCTGAAAAAGACCACGTTACGGTAAACTGCTCACTTGCAATAGAAACAAAAGTGAATTGAAGGTTGGATTTTCTTGAGTAGTGCTTTGCCAGGGTGTTGGTATAAAGCTTAATACCTGGTCGAAATGGCTGGACCGCTTTTCTTTCACCGCCCTTGGGAATAGTTGTGCGCGTGAATAATTCTACACGAGGCTTTTATTTTATGAATGATGCGCATTTTTTCTGCTATATATTAGAGACAGGAGAGAGAGAGAGAAAGAGGAACCCTTTAAAGGAAAGGAAGATAATTTAGCCGACGTGTAAAATCGCTGGTAGAGACGAGACTTTGTGGTATCTATAAAAACTGACGATGTCTGCTTATTTATTACGCCATGAAAAGGTTATAATGAGTTGGAGATAACGGGTGAACACGGGGAAGATAATTATTTCGATATAATAAAATACTTGGCAGTAAACATAGCGTGTGAAGAAAAAATATGAACAAAGGAGATGCAATAAAAGGGGGGGGGGTACGTTGACATATGTTGCGTCTTCCGTCGCATAGTTGTTCATGTCCTATGAGAAATGTCGTGGTAGAGATTTTAGGACATGTTCTGACCCTTTGGGTTTCGTTCATTGCCGCGCGCTGGCATCCACAGGTATTGTGCTTCTGTCGTAACGTAGTCGCTTCGGTCGGGATTTGATGCCGCGTCATTGGGCCCAGAAGCCGAGAGTTATTAAAAATAAGCCACTTCGGCGAGGAGTTTAGAATGGAGGCAATGCCTGAGAGAAAGATGGGAGTACAAAACAACGTGCTAGGCATATATCGTGGTAGAGAGCTGACATAACACAGTATAACGCAAAAAGATTAAGGTTGACGTCTGACAGTAGCAAGTTGAATGAGCTGCGAAAGAAAATGCTTATTCTTGTAGTTTACGTGATGTTGCCGATGTCGATAACGTAGACTCTGTGCTGGTACACGCAGTGCAACAAAAACGTCAATTACAAAGATTTATGGGATGGTACTAGCGAGAGAAGAATTTGAGCCCACCCACTCGCAGTGAAGCACGCTGGCGTCATTGGTGTCATTTGCGCGGGCTCTCGGAACTAGCTGCGCGGTGATTTCAAAACGATACCTCAGAGAGACTGCTAAAGCACGACAAACATTTTTAATTAACGTGGTTTTAGTTCCCTAAGCCAGTGTTCTTCAGCCGCTGTCACGGCTAGGAACAAAGTTGAGCTTGCGCGGTAGTAATTAACTCTGGCAGGCTTGCATCAACATTGCGCGCGGAGAGTTCCTGGCGCATGACTTTGCTAACCGAATTACGAGGTCCTCAATCAACGCAGCAGTCCACGCGCTAAGCTCGGAGAAGTGCCTCGTGCTTGGCATCCCCTCGCTAACTTGATCGGTACTGTGTTATAATTGCAAACTTTCAAACATTAGTTCTTTCGTCCTTCAGCTATCTCTTCTAAGCTAAAAAAGGATGGCTTAATTTTCAGTGCATAATTTTTCTCGTTTTTTTTTATTCCTGTCGACACAGTTTTTCTGTGACATCTTTATTCTTCGCGTTACCGATGTGAGTCCACTTAGTTTTACCAGATCGGAACCATGAGTCGCGAGTGTGCGGGATACGCTCTGTCGCTTGGCACCCAAACGCTTATAACGTAGCTGCAATGCGCGTAGCCTATAAATCGATACATTCCGATTTTGAGTTATTGGAGAAGCGAACAGAATACAACAAAACAAAACGGGAATGGAAAGGAAAGTCCGGGAAGACCGTCTGTATGCTCCTGTTTCCTTATCGATTGTCTGTGTCTCCAAGAAAATGAGCATATATGCGGACGCTAGTGCGACCCTTCTCGTCGAGTGTCGAGCCGCGTTGCTAGTGCACTCGCTGGCTTGTGTGCGCAGCTTTTACGTTTACTGGTGTCCAGTCAAGCAAATTTAAAGAAGAAAAAATGAATGCAGTCCGTGTGTAAAAAAAAAAAAGGCTGCGCATTTCAAGCAACTAAGCAATACAGTATATACATTACAGCACAGCGCAGTATGTAAAATACAGTACATATTATGCGGATATACAATAAGAACATCTGGAAAACATAAATATCAAGCCATGGTATATTAGAGTACATCTTCTCGAGCAAGGCATGCGGCTTTATTAAGATCAGTATGCTTTGCTGATAAGCCATGTTCGGTTTTTGTGAATTGGCGTTATCACGCTTCCGCAGTTAGCGGTGAAATAGTAGATGATTGTGGCAAAAACTCGAAATTTTGCTTCCTGGCTGCATTTCACTTTTTAACGCACAATATAATTATTTAGATATTTGGTTGACGTAATCTGCCGCACATTCACTACAACTTTACTTAAGACTAACGAGATTGATCTTTACCAAGCACATAAAAATTGCGGTGAACGAGAAAAACAACCGAAAAGCCGCGAATTTCTGCACGCTACATTTTTCAGCCCTCTGCAGTACAACCGACCAAGCATCCTAGGTAAGCTGAACGATTTATTTGTTTATTATATTTACTTGTAGAAGTTGTGCAAAGTTGAAACATGTATGCGCCTGAAGTTTTTGGTAGAGGATTATTTTAACAGCAGGTATGCATGGGGAAAAACGCGACACCGTGCTTTTCTTCACACCAAAGACAAAGAGAGATCAAAGTAAAACGAGTTAAAACTTTTCCGGGAGGGCTCCTCACCCTAAGAGCCCTCTGGCATTCCCCTCCAGCCTATAGCCTGAAAATAAGCTGGATCTGTTCACCTGCTCTTGTGACCAGAAGGGCGGTCTCTACGAAGTCGGGGGTGGGTAAATTAATGAGCGGGACACAGATAGGATGTGGGCATGCCCAGATGTTGTGATAGAGTGTGGGCGGCTGGCTCCGCATGTGGTAAAGCACGAAGGAAAGAGGGTAGGGTAGAACAAATGGGCAAACTGAGAGGATGGGAATGAGTCCCTTTGAAGTTGGCGTCAATGCCAAGAACTAAAGATAGTGATTTTAGTGCTTTCCACAAAGTTTTTTCCCTGCTTCACCGATCTCTAGATTGTTCCAAACATGCAGAAGGAAGACTGAGCGCCGTGGCGAGAGTAATAGGAAAAGAGCTCTGATGAGCATCAAATAGCTTCGGTGCTACCAAACGTTTTGGTATCCATAAAGGTGTCCAGCATTGAAGAGTAAAGAATATGAGAGAATGAGAAGAGCAGGAACTCCGCAAAGATTGTAATAACCTAAATGGCGCACTCTCTCCAACGAGCTACAATGGTTGCTTGTGCAATATATTCTCACAACGGAAAAAACTTTATTGGCTCTGACTTTTAATCAAGTCTAAAACATCGTGTGCACGTAAGGTAAATCAAACCAGATCTCATGTCCATTTGATTGGAACGAAGTGAAAGAGCAGTAGTCTTCTAGAAAGGGAACAAAAAAGGGCAGAAATTAAATAAAAAAAAGTAGCGTAGGCAGGATGGCTGCATAACGGCTTCGTTTGTAACTGTTCATGGAACCAAACAATGCCGGGCTCGCTCTGAATACAGCGTTTATCATGCAGATAGACTCACATAGATTGCGTATGTGCCCATGGAGCAAACCTCATGTGAATTGCTTGCAACGGTGCGCAATGTATTGATTTTAAAAGGGCATTTCGTTTCATCCCATCAACGGTCTCGTTTAGCTCACTGGATAGAGAAAAATGCGACACGTTGAACTTTACAATATAATGTAAGTTTACTTTCTACCACTTAAGCTGGCCTATTGGTATTTATTGGGAATATTCTAGGGCGGCATAGAAAAATATTATTGCTTTTTTGATGTTTGTAACAATAAAAATGGTATAATTAGCAAATTTCAGTTGTGTCTTTCCCCATTCTCCCATTACGATTGTGAAGCATCCCAATGAATCGCGGCTTGTAAATTCACGTTATGCCTCCTGCGTTCTCTGTCTTGTGCACCATATTTAGCCCTGTCCTCAATATTAACATGCAGCTTTTGAGCAGCTCCTCAATTAAGCTGCTGCCCGTTTTTTTTAGAACAAAGTTTTAGGGTTCAATCTTGACCCATCTTAGTCAGCAAGAGGATATGCAGTCATTTGTTTTTATTTGTATAGAAACTATAGAAATGCACCGAAAAATAAATCTTTCGACTCTTTGTGCAGCTTTAAAAGCGAGATAAGCATACATGAAGATGACGCTGAAAATGTCAACAGCAATTTACATAACAAAAAATGTTCTCTAAAGGCAAATTATACATTGCGCGGCACATTTTGATGGTAAGGTAACGTGCAGTGAAATAACGAAGCCGGTATTTAATATATGAATATTATTTTAGGGTTCTTAGTCATTTTCAGTACACCTGGGCTTATAAGACGTGGTGTACACAGCGCATATAAAGACCTATCTCACTGTCGTTTAGCAAACTGACCTTTACTTTATCTGATACGTTTTCTGTTTGACGTAACATCTTCCTGTGTGGCGCGCGAATCGAGAAATACATATTCAACCATTATTCACACCAATGTGAGCTAACCAGAAGAACAGATACTCTTGGGGTGGTGGAAATTTGGAAAGCATGATTGAAACAGTCATTGATTTTGTCACACGGTCAGCGTTAAGGTGTAGTAGACTACCTTTGTGTAAGATGCCACAAAGAAAAATAAAAATCTTCTAAAGCCGAACTACTAACTTCGGCACCCAATAGGACAAGCCAGGCCCGTAGAATATAAAGACAATTTGATTCTATCGCTGGTCTTTATTCCCTGCTTCGACGGCTTCTCGCCGTTGACTTGTCTGGCCCCCTTCATATTCACTTCTTATTTTTGATTGGTAGAGACGGGGATACACCACTGCCGACTGTTACAATTGGCGTCGCGTCATTGGTACAGTCATTGATTTTGTCACACGGTCAGCGCTAAGGTGTAGTAGACTACCTTTGCGTAAGATGCCACAAAGAAAAATAAAAGTCTTCTAAAGCCGAACTACTAACTTCGGCACCAAATAGGACAAGCCAGGCCCGTAGAATATAAAGACAACTTGATTCTATCGTTGGTCTTTATTCCCTACTTCGACGCCTTCTCGCCGTTGGCTTGTCTGGCCCCCTTCATATTCACTTCTTATTTTTGATTTGTAGGGACGGGGAGACACCACTGCCGACTGTTACAATTGGCGTCGCGTCATTGGTTAGTAGTCACGCAGAAGTGATCTGTCCGTCACGTCTTCGTCCCCGTGATCGTGTCTTTCTCTCCTCTGGATGACTTACAGCGAAGGCAATGACACGCCATTTCGGAGAGCTAGCGGTGATGAGATAAAAATAATGAAATAGGGTGCCACAGGACAAGGAGCCGGAGGAGCAAGAAACTTTTGTTCAGAGAGTTTTCGCTCCCTTTCTATATCATCAGAATGGTACGTTTGCCTCGATCCGCTGTAAAAATGCATTTCTGTGAAAGCCTAGAAGGCTTCTTCTTTGATGGCGTCCGCAAGTCAAGAGGCACAGAAAAAATTTAAAGGGCGAAAGGAGTCCGGTTTCATCCAAGGTCTGGACCGCGTGGAGGTGAATGATCCGCAACATACACGCCATTCGGCTGATTGGTCGCCTCAACTGACAAGTGTCCACAGCGGCCCATGCTGTTCTTTTCCGCTGCCCAAACGGACGGATGACTTTCGACGATCTCTAAGTGACCCGCCCTGAATAAATAAGATCCGGACGTTTCATTCGAGAGAGTAGTGGCTTCGAATAAAATTGTGGAGCTTGGCGTTTGTATGCTGCCTTTTGATTTATGAGTGCAGTCTTGTTTAAGAAAACGCTGAATATTGATGGATGTCTGCAAACGCGACGCGTAAAATATGCTTTCGTAGACGAAAGCCGACACTTTCTGCCACGACGCTGAAACGTACTTGGGTATAGGTGGAATAAAACTGGACACACCTCCATCACAGTAGGTCCAAGCGTGACCACCTCCTTGCACGCCTGTCGTGAGAAGACATTAGACAAGAAGTATGCATGCCCAACGCAGATTTGAAGCATTTATTGTGAAGGACGAAAACACTTATACAATTGGAGAGCATATTCGAAATAAATACTTAATTACGCTTCCGTGCAAGGTAGCCAACCGGAAGCATTTCTGGTTAACACCCCTGTCATTTTCCTTTGCTCTTTATCTATCTATCTATGACGACATTTTACGCTCTTTTAAACTGCAGAAAAGGGCCCTAAGACTGCGCCACAATTTCGTTACTAAGTAAGTTGTTCAGAAAAATTCACGGCAAGCTATTTAAAAACAAACTGCGAAGTCTCCAAGCCGCTTGCTGCTTTCTTTAAGGCAACGTGTCTGCCAATACTACGCTTTGTTGAGAGTAATGTTTTTATTCGCGCACATACTCCAAAACGCTGCGGTTGATGTTAGGAGCGTTCGCCAAATTCCTTAGGTGCAAAAGCAGCTCGCCTTCATGCCTTGTATGAATTTATTGGTGACTTCTTGCATCTTTTTATTTTCTGTCCAAAATACCACAGACAGAGAATGCAAACTGGGAAGAATTAGCGGCAGCGATGAAAAATAATGAGCAACGACTATCTGAATCTCCAGTGTACTACCACTAACCACCGAGAACCAGCATCAGGCTCTCGATGGTACCGCAAAGGCTGTAGCAGAGCGCCAGTTCTTCAATTTCAACCCGGTTGAAGCTGTCTTAATTGAAAGGAGTCAAAATCCAAAAACGCCGGTGTACCGAGAATTCATTCAACCTTAATGGATAACATCTGATAAAAACACCCAGTCGAGTAGCAAGCAGTAATTTACCAGATTATAACGTTTTGATAAGAGGCACCAGGCGGCGCACGTCTCTGAAAGCACTTTTCGAGAGCAACGTGACCGCAACGCCTGGTTACGACTGGTTGGGTTGGTTGATCCACCAGTCGGTTAACTGAGCACCGCTTTGCGTAACAATTAAATTGCCGCTGTGCAAAGTTTCAACACTGTGACTGCCTCCTTGTCTTGCCTTCTCATATCTAAGCTGCAGTTCAAAGTCGGATTTATTTTGCCTGGCATCGCGAATTGGTGCCCCTTATTTTCGAACCTGCTCTTATAAACTGGCGGCGTACGCTAGAGAAAGGAAACAATAAGAAAGACCTTTTTCAGGGCGTAGTCTATCCACAATAGTAAAAAATTCCAGGGGTGCACTTCAGTCAGGTTAGGTGCAGTGATGCGATACCATTTCTCGTACTGCGCGTCCTTCCTCCCTCCTGCACGTCCACCATTTCGACTCCATCATTTCGCCTACGCGCCTACGCGCGCGCCATATGCTGGACTAGCGCCGTACATTGCGAGGGTTTTTCAGCGGGTGCCGCACGATAGCGCTACGACTGCACTTCAAGCAAGGACGAAATTTACCGGAAACATACACCTTTAACTTAGATGCTCATAATTACTCTTGTACGCCTCAGTACGCCGAAGATACGTTTCTGAGATCTCTGCGCATTCACTAGACTTCATTATTTTTATTCAGTTCGTGCGGACATGCTCTCTACACAACATCCGTCCACAGCGCATGTCCACAGCTTCCGGTGACGCCACTCATGAGCCAAGAAATGCTTTCGCATTAGTATATTGCATGATATTGCGCGAAAGAGTAAGGAGTACACTAATATTTCTCTGTAGCTAATGCTTTCTGTGCTCTGCCGTTTGTGCTGAACCTGCGATCTGAGAAACAGTAAGACATAGGTGTGCAACCACTCTGCCCAATAAAAATAGCTAACAGGCAATGCGCGTTTTTTATATTTTCTTTCAGAGTAGCGGACGTAGGCACATAAGCACATAAAATGCTTCGCGCTGTACCCACAATCATACAAATGCGATTTATAAACTGACCGTCACGTATATACGGAGTGTAAAGACGAAGAAACAAAACATGGGGGCAGAACTCAGTGCACTACAGTAGGACACAGGCAAATACATGACCAAGCCAATGGTTCGTAGACGTGTCCCCTTTGAGAATGGTAAAGATTGATATTATTTCATTCTTCCACGCTTGGTCGCTCTCTTTTGTATGCTGAAGAAGAATGGATGGATATGTTTTCGCTGCATTTCTCATTGAAGCGAAGAACGGAGGTCTCGCTCGATTATACGCCTCTTCCAGTTTTCGTTTCAACTCCATCAAGCATTTTGAAATCAATTGCGCTGTTTTCTGGGGTGCTGCCTTTCTGGAAATGAGGCGTTTCTGGTAACTTCGATTCTACTCCATCATACTGCTTTGAATTTTAGCTCTGCTATTTTTTCGTACAGGAGAAGAATGCCTATCTTCTATAATCTGCCCCTTGGGCTTCCGCGAATCAATTATAGTTCTGTCTTTTTTTGTTTCTGTAGTGAGAACAATTGAATGCGGGTGTCCTATTCATACAATAATGAGACTGAACGGAACTTTAGAAGTTTTCTGCTTCTGTGTCACAGCAATGCGAAGTTCACTCTTTTAAAGAATAATGTAGAATGAACGAAGAAATTCACATTTAAGTAAAGTTGCATGAACTCACCGGAAAAAAGAGCACATCGCCTATTTACTAAATAGTCTAAGGCCTCCGTGTTTATTCGCAATTGTGGCTTAATCTAATAACTTGTGCAAGCGGGCTTTTCGAGTTTTAAAACGTCTGAAATATTATATTGTCGGAATCGTTAAAAACAAAAACAACAACAGTTTCTCCACTATGAGATGTAGGGTGGGCCGCTCTAGGTTCAGGCACGGAAGGCAGATTTCGCCTCGATAATGCCTGGATCCCTGAGTTTCGCTCAATGGAGCCGAAAGATTCTGGCAGTTATTTCCAGCTTATTTGAACTCATCCACCTTTTTCTGCTTCCGTGTGCCAGGTAGTAAGTTTTGAGGAAAAAAAAATGGAGGACGCTTTAGCTTCGTCTTTAAGAGTGAGACGCGACAGCGTGTTGCAGCTTTGCCAAGGAATGCACGGAACGCCATCGCCCGTTCGACTCGACGCGTGGCCCGTTGGACAATTTAAGGGAAGGATGTCTGTCTCACATATCTCGGTGGACACCCGAACCGGGCCGTAAGGGAAGGCAAATGAAATGAAAATTGGTTTTAAGGAAATAATAATAATAATAATAATAATAATAATAATAATAATAATAATAATAATAATAATAATAATAATAATAATAATAATAATAATAATAATAATAATAATAATAATAATAATAATAATAGGTTTTTGGGGAAAGGAAATGGCGCAGTATCTGTCTGATATATCGTTGGACACCTGAACCGCGCCGCAAGGGAAGGGATAAAGGAGGGAGTGAAAGAAAAAAAGGAAGAAAGTGGCGCCGTAGTGGAGGCCTCCGGAATAATTTCGACCAATTGGGGATCTTTTAACGTGCACTGACATCGCACAGCAGATGGACGCCTTAGCGTTTTTCCTTCATAAAAACGCAGCCACCGCGGTCGGGTTCGATCCCGGGAACTTCGGGTCAGTAGTCGAGCGCCCTAACCACTGAGCCACCGCGGTGGGTGTGTGCGTGTGTGTGTGTGAAAAACATTATTTCAGGGAGGAAGCTTGAGGTAGCCGGAGCAACCTCTCGCAATCTCTAGGTGGGCTCCTCATTACAGGAGCCCATTGGCGACCGCCGCGACTCGGGCTCGGTGGACCAGGGCCTTCTGGCTTGCTAGGTCCGAGCAGCCGAGCAGGGCTGCCTCCCAGTCCTCCCGGGCGGGGTTGGGTTTGGGGGCGAGGTTCGGGGTTGACTGGCATGCCCACACGATGTGAAAGATGTCCGAAGACTTCTCCGCACACTGTGGGCATTCTCCTGTACAGGCAGGATCAAAGTGTTTTAAAACTGCCGGGCACAGCAGCGTTTTGGTGTAAAGGCGGAGGAGTGTGCGTTCCTCCACCTTTGTGAGGCCCTTAAGGCTTGTGATAAATTGCATGGCCGAATTGGAATAATTCAGTAATTTCTCGAAACGTGAGGGCCGGATTGGGTTCGGGATCCGTATCCAAAGGGTCTGAAGGCGTTGCCCGGAGAGTGAGCGCGCGGGCGGCGGCGTCTGCCGTTTCATTGCCTTCGAGGCCCATATGAGCTGGAGCCCATACAATCGTTCGACACGCGGGGGCCCCGAGGTAGTTACTGTTTTGAAGGATGCGATGCGCAAAGAGAGGAATGTACCCCTGTTTAATATTTCTGCAGGCCCCTCTCGAGTGGTGACGATCACTCGCGACTCCTGGTCTGCGGCGGCTAACGCGATGGCAACTTCTTCCGCATGTGTTATGTCTTGAGCTCGGAACGTTAGGCCATTCACCACGATTTTTTGGTGGACGACTGCGGCCGTGTACCACCCCTCATGGTGAGGGCCTGAGGCGTCCACGTAGAAGATGCCATGTTTGTTCCCATAGTGACGGGCCAGTGCCTCCGCCCGCGCAAGGCGCCTGCCACTGTGGTCGTCACGTGTCATGTTGGCCGGAAGAGGGCGTACGTGCAGGGCGTATCTCCAGATTTCAGGAATGCGTACGCGCTCTTCCGTAAGTGTTGGGTGGTGGATGTGTAGTCGGGCTAATAGGCGGCGACCCGACGGCGTTTTTGAAAGCCTTGTGTATTGATTTGTCAAGTGCGCCTCCCGGAGCTCCGCGAATGTGTTAACCATCCCCAGGCCCATGAGACGCTGGTTGGATGTGGTGATCGGGAGATCGAGGGCACGCTTGTACATCTTTCTGAGAATCACTTCGAGGGCGTTCTCATCAAACTTGCGCAGGTGGAGGTAAGGAGTCGAGTAGAGGACTCGACTGGTCACGAATGCATGCGCCAGCCGCAAAGCGTCTCTGCACCGTAACCTCCCGCGTTTGTTGGAAACCCGGCGGACCATCCGGCCCACCTGGTCCCCCACCTTGCGCAGTTTTGCTAGTGTGGTATCAGCCCGCCGATGTTTGTGGATAAGGAGACCAAGTACTCTAATCTCATCGTGTTCGGGTATCGGGCCGCTGGCCAGAGATAGTTCCATTTTGGTGGCGCACTGAAGCGACGGGCGAATGTGCACAAATTCGGATTTGGACGGTGAGCACTGAAGGCCGCAGCGGCGAGCGTAAGCGTCCACGATCTCCGCCGCTTGCTGCAGGTTGGCCTCAATGTCTTTAACCGATCCGTGTTTGGCCCAGATGGTTATGTCGTCGGCGTACAGCGCGTGCTGGATGCCTTCGACCTTCGCCAGCTGAGCCGGGAGTTTCATCATGGCCAGATTGAAAAGTAATGGCGAGAGGACCGCACCCTGTGGGGTTCCTCTCGTTCCCAGTTTATATGGGCCGTGTTCTTCGTCTTGTATTCGGATGAAACTTCGTCGATCCGAGAGAAATTGCTTGATGTATTGAAACGTGTTATGTCCACAGTTCGTTTCGGAGAGATGTTGCAGGATGATTTTGTGTGTGACATTGTCGAAAGCCCCCTTCAAGTCAAGGGCGAGTACTGCCTTATCGTTGAAGGGATATTCGACAGGGTTGAGAATTTCTCGGTCGAGTTGAAGCAGAACATATTGAGCGGACCTCTGCGGGCGGAAACCGAACATGGTGTCTGCGAATGTATGTTCATTTTCCAGAAACCCAGACAGCCTATCCCGCGCCATGGTCTCCATCAGCTTTCCCGCGCAAGACGTGAGGGAGATGGGGCGGAGGTTGTCTGTGTTTATGGCTTTGCCGGCTTTCGGAATGAAAGTTACCAGGGCGGTCTTCCATTCAATTGGTAGAGGTGCCTCACCAAGCCAGATCGAGTTGATGAAAGCGAGGAGGGCTTCGTAGGCGGGATCGGGAAGATTAGCAAGCATTTTCACAGTTATCTTGTCCCTGCCCGGTGCCGTTCCTCGTTTCATTTTAGCTAGGGCCGCCTTGAGGTCATGCAACTGGAACGGTTGATCCAGATTCGCGTTCTCTGAACCTGCATACGAGAACGCGGGTCCTCCGGGATCCTGCTTAGTGCAATGATACTGGTCGCGCAGTTTTCATGCTAATTTTGATGTATTTCCATCGAAGCTATGAATAGCTCGTTGGAGATGTTTTTGTGTCTCGGCGCGAGTTTGAGTCGGGTCAATTAGGGCGCGGAAAAGGCGCCACGCGCTCCGGCTCGACATTTGTCTGGCCGCCGTGTTGCAGCAGTCTACCCAGTTCGAGTCGGCGAGTTGGGCCGCGTACTCTGCCGCTCGCTGGGTGAGCTCGGCGATACGAATTTTGAGCTTTCTGTTACGTTTTTGGCGGCGCCATCTGCGGACGAGGCTGTGCCGCGCCTCCCAGAGGTGCAGAAGGTGGTTGTCCACCTCCGGAGTGGCCTTCGAGAGCTGAATTTGTGTTTCCACCGAACGAAGGTGTGTAACCAATCCTTGTGCCCACGCGTGGTAGCCTTGTTCGGGGATAGACGCCGAATTGATGTAGTTTTGCCGGAACTTATTCCAGTCTGGAAGCCGAGCTTGTGCGTGGGGTCTTGCCAATGGTTTAGTCCTTACGGTGGTATTGATAAGGCAGTGGTCACTACCGAGGGTTTCCTCGGTGTTGATCCATTCTGCGTGTACAATGTTTTTGGTAAAGGTGAGATCCGGACATGTATCCCGGGTCACGGAATTACCCAGCCGCGTTGGATATGCAGGGTCAGTGTGAAGAGTCAGGCCCAGCGTGGACGCGAGTTCCGCTAGCTTGCGTCCCCGCTTCTCTTCACGCACGTATCCCCATAGTGTACTGTGGGCGTTGAAATCGCCCACAATCACCAGGGGCTCCCTGCCCGCAGCCTGTAGAGCGCGGCTAAAGAGTGCTGCGAACGTTACATTTTTGAGTTTGGGGGAACAGTATATGTTGAGTACGTGGAGTGGTGCATCTTGTTTCTTGAGCGGAAGAAGTGTCACCATCGCATAGGAATATTCTGTGTAAAGTTCCAAGTCAACTAGATTAGCCGTATAGTTTTTATGCACGCAGACGCAGGAAGAGGGGTCCTGCTGAAAGGGGATGTAATTTGTGAGGGTGACGCCACTCCCTGGCTCCTGGAGGGCAACCACCGCGGGAAGAGAATCGAAAGTTGAAAGGTAAAGTCGGAGATCCGCCCTCTTTGCGCGAGAACGGAAGCCCCGACAGTTCCACTGGACAATTTGGACGGGGATGGCCGAATTGGTTCTTGAGGAGCGCCTGATCTTAGGGCTGCTCGTCATGGTCATTTAGATTGAGGAGGGGTTGTACTGACACTGCTCCGGAGCCAACACTCGCAGGAAGGGGCGTATCCTTCATACCAGGGAGTGAGCAGTTGTCGTCGTCGGCTACCTCGGGGGTGCGTCTAGAAGTTTTGTGAGGGCGGCCGGGTAAGGGATCGCCGGGCCTGCGCGAGGAGCGCAAGGAATTCGCAATTTGTTGGGCAATCATCGCGGGGATTGTCTCTTGCAATTTGGAGATGGCGTTTACCATCATTGAAATTTGTTTTTCTATAGCGGCGAATCGGGCCTCTGTGGCCCCGAGGCGGGCCTCGAATGCGGCCTCCAAACTTGTTACCGCCTTCGGTACCACGAGCTCACTCTCCATTACCTCAGCCGCGGGAGGCGAGGGGGGAGAAGAAGACTGGTTGATTTTAGATTCCAATTCATTAATTTTCTTTAGCAGCATCTCATTTTGGGCCCTGAGTGCTGCTATTTGATCTTGCTCGGCGCTATGCGCCCTTGGAAAGGGAGTGGAAAGAGGGGAGAGAGAAGCAGCCGCACCCGAACCGATCACCTGGTGGCCATTTTTGACGGCGTTGACACAGGCCCTGGTATCACCGCGCGTTTCTGTCGACTGTTTCGCCAGTCCGCCGTGTGGTGGCGACACCTTGGATGGTTGTTTTGCAGAACCTCCGGTAGGTGGGTTCTGGTTGTTGGAGACTTCCTGGCCATGCTGATCGCCGGGAGGCCCAAGATAGCGGCTTTTCTTCTTGGACGCCGTTTTTTTCTTTTTCGTCTTGGGTGTGCGGAATTTTGCTGCACAGTCACGAGAGTTGGTGGCATGGGACCCACCGCACAGAGAACACCGGGGAACACAGTTGTGAGGAGCCCGCACCCCCTCCACTAGCGGAGCTTGGAATCCGCAGAGTCCACAGGTGTTCGATCGCAGGTTTGGACACGCATCAGCGCGATGCCCGACGACCCCACACTGGCCGCACGCCGGGATAGTTTTGTAGTAGTTTCTCACAGAGACGACCATGTTGTCATAATGTACGTAACGGGGCTTCTCCTTACCCGCGAAAGTGATGCGTGCTTTGTTGGATGTCCCGAACTTCCGGATTTCCAGGATGGTGCCGGCGCGCCAGCACACTCGGTCTTTAAGAGTTTCCGTGGTGTCCGAGTTACGGACCACGATCACGCCGTGGCACATGTTGCCGCCGTCTTGTCTTAGGTAACCCCGAAGCTGGATCGACCCATTGTCGGAATTTACTGCGAAGTCCCCGATAAGTTGGTCGGCCGCCTCGATGTCCGGGGTATGCACAATGATGAGGTTTTACTCTCGTGAGGGTAGAACGGAGATGGCGCGGGCCCGTTTCAACCCGAGGTACGCTGAAATGGCAGTGTCATAGCCGGTTTCTGTGAACGCCTCGTGAAGAGAAACGCTTTCTCTGGGCTTTATAACTATGACGTAGTCTTCAGGTGTCGATTTGGGCATTGGACGCGGCTTCCACTTCGAGAACGCCTTGTCCTTGCTTCCCGTGGCGCGCGTCGCGGGAGCGTTCACGTTTCCGACCGACGAACCGGCGGCCGGGGCGGCGCCGAACGCCGCCATCTGGGCTTTGTCTTGGGAGCGGCGTGCAGCCGCTTGAAGCAAAGCTTGACTCCGGATTTTGGGAGTAACCGTCGAATTTGAATCTCCGGTGGTGGGCACCGAGGTCCACAACATCGCCTCAGGGTCGTAGCCGCGCACTTCTTGCGCGGAAGTCGCCATCTTGTCCTCGGAGGGCAAATTCCACCAGGCCAGGCGTTGGCGACGCCGTTAGGCTTAGCGACGGCGCCGACGTGGTCGGTCGAAAAACTGCCGTAAATTTAGAGAAAATCGGCCTACCTGGACGAATTCGGAGTCCAGGTGTTCCGCTTCGTTTTCCGGCTCGTTTGACGCCAGTTTTGCCGGGGTAGAATGATTTGGGACGTGGCCCCAACCGAAAATCGGCGGAGCCGAAGAGACACGTCTGCTCACATCGCGCGCTCGCAGCGTTCCGCTTCTTTTTCCGGCTCGTTTGACGCCAGTTTTGCTGGGGTAGAATGATTTGGGACGTGGCCCCAACCGAAAATCGGCGGAGCCGAAGAGACACGTCTGCTCACGTCGCGCGCTCGCAGCGCCCCCCCCCCCCCACCCTCCCCCCCCCCGCGGTGGGTAAAGGAAAAGGAAATGACGCCTGTCTCCAAATTCTCGCTGGACACCTATACCGCGCCGTGAGGCAACGAAAATCTCTTCCCTTACGGCGCGGTTCAGGTGTCCACCGAGATGTGCCATTTTTCGCTCACGACCAACGCAGCCGACGGCACCGGCTTTTCTGCGACACGAGCTCCTTAACGATATCGCGTTAATAATAACTTCCAAAACAACAGCGGCGAAGTTGGGCGTGCAGAATGCAAGGGCGGAGGAAAACATAAGAATGGGAGAACGTTGGAACGGCAGAAGCGTTTTCAGTGACTCGGGAAATAGACTGTGTCTAGTGCCGCATATGTCTATTTCAAAATACTCCTAAACACACTCACTACGGCGGTGTTACATGGGGGGGGGGGGAGGGGGGGGGGCGGGCGCAAAGTACACATTGAAGTGTGACCAGGTGTGACTAATATGTGAGACAAAACAATAAAACCGCTAGAGAACAGAAGAGTTCGATAAGCTACTAGCATCAAAGTGTGGCCTGAATACAGAACACATATTAAAAGAAGCAACATAATAAATGGTTGAAAAAAAAGATAAACCCAGACGATGAGCAAAAAAGAAGTAACAGATGAATTACACGCCTGTTTACTAAGGTGGCGGACTGGGCATGTTGGTGATTCATAATGGAAATGTACAGCGCAAATACAGACAAGGACACAAGAAAGAATGACATGGAACACACGAGCGCTGCACTTAGAAAGGCGCCCAATGTAGAAGAAATATAGTTCACTAAGGTGGCAGACTGGGCATGTTGGTGATTCATAATGGAAATGTACAGCGCAAATACAGACAAGGACACAAGAAAGAATGACATGGAACACACGAGCGCTCGTGTGTTCCATGTCATTCTTTCTTGTGTCCTTGTCTGCATTTGCGCTGTACATTTCCATTACACGCCTGTTTCACTTTTTTAAACCTCGTGGAGTACTTTCGCACTCACTTCTGTTGCGATATTAGACGGCTACCGGTGGCAGTCAATTATGACTTTAGGTATGAAGGATTTGACACAAGTAGAAGTGCGGCATGTGATGCGTTTGATCTTGTAATGATAGTCACGGCGTGGGAAGACCGCTTAGAGTGAGCGAAAGAAAATCGTCATAAAGCAATGAATGGTGAAAAATTTTGCAAATGAGGGCTAAGAGAGCAAGGCTACAAGGATGGGAACGTTTATGAGATGCAAGGTGATATATTAATGCCGTGACGCTAGTAAAACGTGAGTAATGTTAAAAAACGAGAGCAGCCTGGTTTTACAGAGATTCGATGTAATCTTTGACGTAGGCTTGGTTCAGGTCCCCATACGGGGTATGGTGCATTCAATTTCAGATTTATTCAAGGTTAGTGTAAGGGAAGCATCGCATCTGTGCAGGAGCAACGTTATGTTCTAGAAGGCCTAGAGAGCTGTTGGCAGCTGCTAAGCAGAGGTTACGCTGATAGTACCAGGTAAAGTTGGGCTCAAGGTCTACTTCTAAGCGTTTGTAATTGGAAGCTGACTGAACTGTTACGTTAATGAGAATGCATGTGGTTTAGATGCGACAGAAACTTCTAGATTAAGGAGACATGTTTTGTTTCAGAGCTGAATCAAGCTGATTGGCCACTAGGGCGCCAAGTGTTAAGTGAAGTTTTAAGTGAATCGAGGTCACTTTGTAAAGACTGTCAGACAATGTCACTTGTAATCTTACGGCACAAAGCACTTTCATCACAAATCTTCTAAGCTTCAAGAATATTAAATCTCGTAACTTATTATCAATATTAGAAACAGCAAGGGTCCATGCACACTGCCCTGTGGTCACCAGTCGCTCAAGTCACTAGATGTGACTTGAGCGATTGAATAGTGGGAACCATTAACACAGGGAAACTGAGCACGAGATGAGAGGAAGTTTTTTATCCATGATAAAACATGATGGTGAATATTGAGCTGTGATAGCTTGAGTACCAGCAGCTGCCTAGTGTGGGGGACCTGGTCGATTGTTTTTGGAAAAATTGAGAAAGAAAGTGTCGACCTGAATCCGGCGTCTGCTGCAGTAAATGATTCTTCGGTAAATCGCCAGGGCTGAGTGTCCCATAAAATTTATTGCGGTTACCATGCTGATATATAAACATAATGTTGTGATGTTTGGGGATAATTAATGATTTGACGGTGCGTGACGCGTTGAAGGAATTTATAGATGGCGCAAGTCAGTGAAATCGGTCGAGAGTTAGAGGTTATATGGGAGGCCGATCTGAAAGTTGTTATTATTAAGCTACACTTCACACTTGACGGATTGAGTAAGATGATAGGAGTAGAGAGAAAAATGAAGACTTGCTAAATGGTCTGAAATGCGTTTTCGAGTACTTTTTTATTATTGCCAAGATAATTTTGGCTGGTAGGGACTTCAAGGTTACTTAACAAAGAAATAATACTATTTTCGATAATGTTCACTTAATTCAGGTTGGCAAGACGTTGCTGTAACTAAGACGACGGGGTTATTCTGAACATTCGTTAGTAACCTTTATCAATTTTTTCATGTATTTCTCATGAAGTAGGTAGGCTGTTAGCAACTTCTTGCCTATGCAAACAATTTTTTGTTTTCATTGCTTTTCGCAGCCGGTGATTGAACCAATGGGTACGGTTACTGTGCTCGATGACGATTAACAGTATGAACCTGTTAATGAAGTTCAGTGCGGTAAGTTTTGAAGAGTATTCAGTTCTGGTCAACGAAACATCAGCAGCACTCAGGTAACAACCACCCCAATAAGAAAATCTGGTAGGCTTATGGCAGGGTTCATCACATGGCGGCAAAAATATAAACCAATGCAAACACTCTATTAGAACGGCCCTACAAACGCTTCCAGTGCAAGTCAGGAGTTAGGTGAGACTTGGTGTGCAAGTTCTCACCTAGCATTGAGGACACTGTCTTTCTTTTTCGTTCTGCTACAGTACAATTGAGAAATATCACGTGCGAAAAATTGACAATTCATAGGAGAAGAAAATGGAAAGTGGGGAAGCAAGGAGGACAGTGCACACTATCCCTTCGCAGAAGTACAAGTCAATGCCCTCCTTGCCTTCAATTCCAGCCACAGCGCTCACTTCGTAATAGGATTCATTTGGGCACCTTCGTCCAGGATCCTTTTTTTCTCATTCCTTTGTAAAACCTTGCAAGCATGCCCTCTACCCTTTCTAAATTCTGTTTTAAAACAAGGTAGTAATAACTAGTTGGTGTTCATCTAATCCCTCCGTTATTCCAAATGTCATGGACGTTTGGGGAGACCCGTACATTCTGTATTGTGCTTAGCCAAATGCGCCCTGCAAAGATTTCTTACAAGAAGGACACCCAGACGTCCTACATTTTCCAGTTACTCTCACATCAACAAAAAATACATGTAACTCCAACTATTAAGGTTGTGTAGAAGGAAGACTTTTGTTTTCGGCGGCTTCAAACTCAACGCATCTTTGGTTCATGGTTATTACTGATGGTCAACATTAACTAGATGACTTTACGAGTGGGTATCCTGCATTGAATTTAAGATAGCCTTATAGTACGACTCGTGATGAAGTCTTCTCAGCTTCAACAAACCGTTCACAAGCAGTTTTGAAGCCCATGAAAATGGAGCTATTAACCAATTATTTCTCACAACGAGCACTATATTTAGTGTTCTGCATTCTACGGCCTATTGCATGTACACTGCATTTATTTCGGCTTTAGTGTTGGGGGTTTTAGTTCGTGTTTAAGAGATCTATACACAGCCTACAGCTAGGCTACAGAAAAATTGGCGAAAGTACGTCAGAATTCTGCAGTACTTTAATGCAAAGCGAAAGCTACTTATCAGCAAATCTTTGCACAGTTTGTTTTTGCAATCATTTACACATTTATCTTGGAATTCTTTCTGCAATTCTTTGCAAACTTTTTCTACGATTCTTTACAGTTATTTACGTTGTTTTTATTTTATAAGAAGGCATGTTTATGTTCATTTTTGTTTTTTCTTCGGTTCCTATTTTTATTGTTGTTCTTGATTTATTTTTAATTCTTCCTCTCTATTATTTATGTTTTTAATTGGATTGTTTTTGTTCATTTCATAATTGTTTTCGTAATTATTTTCTTATGTTTATTTTGCGCTCAGGGTTCTCCCAAATGCGTTTTGCATACCAACACGACCTTGAATAATGGGAGGAGAATTTTATTATTATTTGGTGCTCCACTGCCTCCCAAAGGTCGCTTTGCATAGCGACATGACCTTGTAGGACGGAAGCAGTAGAGCTTTCGCTCTAAATTCACTGACTAAGAAAGTGGAATCAGTTGCTCTTGAACACGGTTTCAATGCCGGCCACAACTGTAATCGTAACAGCCATACAAGTAAAACATTTAACAGCACTGGTGACGATATTAATGCGCCATGTTTCCAATAGCGACTGAATGGGACCATCAAGGGGCCTCGCAAAAGGAAAATCAATCAGCAGGGCGGAAGAAACAAAATAAAAGCGAGTGACACGCCTATATTTCATAGGATAATTTCTTAGCATCAATTATGTGATTTTTAATTGCGCCGCCGGTGCCTTCGCGCAATTCGCGCTAATTTATCGTTAACTAGGAAAATGTGTTGAGCGCCTGATGGAAAGCCATTTGGCGCCTGTCTGCAATGAGCCGGGAACCTTCACCTGCCTTCACCCACCTTGATGCGTTCAAGCTTTTGAGGAGAGGCTTTATTTCTGTAGTTTTGTTACTGTTGTAAGCTCTTGCAGAAAGCGTTCGTATGATTTTTGTCCTTTGCCTCATTATGAGCCCTTTTCCGAGCGTGCCAGCTATCGACGTCTTGGACGGGCTTTACGCGAAAGTGTAAGGACCCCTTCTGCAGAACACCCGGTGTCGGCGTTGGCATCAGCGTCGGCGTTCCTGTTTTTACCGAAAAATGCAGATCAGTCGAAAAAGTGGAGGCTACAAGAGACTGCCGTCGATGGCGCCTGCCACGTCAGCGACGCACCGGATCTTCAGCGGTCGGAGCGACCGCGAGCAACGCACCATGTGCACAGACCGTCGGTCACCGTCTTCCTCCTCACCCTCATACAAACATGGACCAGGCCACGACTTACGTTACTAGCGTCGCCTCTCAAGCGAATTTCGACTACGCAACCAGGCAAAATGTGTCACATCCATATATCGCGAGGAGTCCCTATACCGCTATCAGCCTAGTGGCGCAATGGCAAGCTTCAAGCCCGACTAAACCAGTTCGCATTCCGCAACCCGTCATGCACAATCATACCAGCATCCTGCTGTCACTATGCTTGCGCATTGGAATTGCGGGATACACACACATGCATCGAGCAAAGGCAGCCAGGCAGGCGGTCGATCCTGCGCAACATACTACCCCCCCCCCCCCCGCTCCACCAACCATAGCATAGCATGCAATAAAGAAAAAAAAAGCGCAGTGGACTACTGCGTTGGCAGGGGGCTGTTGAAAACAGCCACTAGTAGGGAGGCCGCTTGTGGCGGACTTGTTATTTCTGGCTATAATACAAGGAGTCCATCTACTATTAACTCGGATACAACGAACGTAATCCGCGTGACGGTCAGGTTTACTATAAGTGTTTTTTTTTTTGAGGAAACGAAATCGCACAGTGATTGTCCCACATCTCGGTAGATACCAGAACCGTGCCGTAACGAAAAGGAGGAAAGCAGGGTGAAAGAAGGAGAGAAAGACGTGCTTCAGTGGAGGGGTGTGAAATAATATCGTCCTGGGGATCTTTTATGGTCACTAACATCGCACAGCATACGGGCGCCTTTTGCGTTTCGCCTCCATATAGATGCGGCCACCACAGCCGCGTTCGACCGCGGGGACCCCGGCTCAGTATCCGAGCGCCCTAAGCGCTGAGCCACCGCAGCTCGACAATTTTGTGTGTTAGGCGTTGTCCTAATCTTTTCAAGATGGGCCAACACGCATACGCATCGTTAGCCCCTGTAGAGAGTGCATTGCCGCAGTAATACTCTGTATGTGAAAAAGCCAACTTTCACTTAACTGAAGGTCGCACGAAATGTTCCTGAAAAACATGATTCAACACTAAAATGAGGTACGCGCTTCCGTGTGTGCGTGGATGCTTGCGCGTGTGTGTGCGTGCGTGCCTGCTTGTGTATGATAGCATTCACCCTCCTGAAGCAACATCCGTTGGCTGCACCTCCGGGCACCTGCCCGTTAAAAAGGCATCGCCCACCGGCGAGTCTCCACACCACGCGACCAGTCCCCTTCACACTACGGGAAGTCATCACCCACAACCAACACCTATCCACTTCAGCCCTCGGGACACCTCTACGGGAAGTCATCACCCACAACCAACACCTATCCACTTCAACCCTCGGGACACCTCCACATCTGTATGTGTGTGAGAAGCCTCAAGCCTTCGGACGCACAGTCCCCAGGAAGCAACCTTCCGTTGATGCCGGGAGGTGCACAGACCGGTAAAAATGCATCTCGCACTACCCACCTACCCTCCTCCTCTCTACCCTCCTTACGCTCCGCCCTTCATTCTTCCCCAAAATCTGCCACCTAACAGAACCCTATGGAAATCCGGAACAAAAAATGAACGTCAAAATCAAATTGTAGAAGAACGGCAAATTGATTGAGTTGGTAATCCATAACCAGCTTTATTCAACAGCGCCAGACAGGAGGACATAGAACAACAACAAGACGAGGCAATTACGCCGCTGAAAAATCCAGTTGCAAGTCCAGCGCCGTGTTTGTATCTTTTTATCCTATGTCCCGCTGTAAAGCGCTGCTAAAAGAAGCTCGTTATGAAATCAAATTCAAAGCGAAGTGTACACACAATACTTCTAACGCAGGATGGCCGCATCGCATCGTCATATCACCGGAGCATTTTTAATTTCAATTCGTTTCTGTTATGGCGCAGCCCACTGATTGACAGACACCTATGGTTACGGGGCGCAGCGTTTCTTGAAACAAAGGGGGATAAATGAATGAAAAGAGCATGGTTGTGGCGCTCAGCAATGCGACGAGTGCACCTAGCATACGAAACGACCCCGAGTGCCCCACTTAGTACGTAGTTATGAGATTAGGCGGCGCTATTGTCTAGTTCTGTCATCGGTGGTAAAGGCCGGTTTTCAAATCTGCAACAGGGGGCACCACTGTGGCATGCAGTTGAACCATAATACGAAGTACCAGCTGCGGTGGCGGCAACCAAGAACAATGAGACCTCCGGGTTCATAGAATCCACTTGCAACTTAGCAACTTTATGGTTTATGATGGTCACTTGGACAGTATGTGTGGTGATGTGATTAATGTCCCGCTCCATGTGCGAGGAGAAACACTGAAGGCGAGAGTATGTTTAGTACAAAGGCGTGAACGTTATTTTGATTATTGAACATTGTTTTAAAATGCTACGTAACGAAGTGTTGTAAAGAGCGTCGGGAGGCTTTCGAACCCTCCACTGGGAGTCAACCGGGAGTCCCACAACTCTTCATTTGGCCCAGCAAGCAAGTCATGAAAAAATACCGGTAATCTATACGAGCGTGGTTGGTGGTGGAAAGGAACCCACTCGAAGACCAGCGGTTCAAAACACCGCTGCTTTTCAGAGTGAGCACTGCCGGTGAGGACCAAGCAATGGCTTCGATGTCTGTAATAAAAATATTAGGTTCGGGCAACCTAAAGAGCAACCACTTACGTATAACAAGCTTAATCCAATTTGAAGATAAATGTAGAGGCCTGAGGGCAATGGTAAGTTTACCACCCGTAAGTGGCGAAAATGAAAAAAATGAAGGGGGGGGGGGGGGAAGCTACATAGCGACCCACAGCAGGAGGAGCGGACCGGGGGAGACTCCCCTGATCTCCTCTGGGACGTTAGCGGAGAGGATGGGTGAAATGGATGGGTTGTATGGTTGTCGGGAAAAGGGTTATGGGCATAGGGATGGGAATGGGGACAACGAGTTTTTTGCTCTGATCCTTCGAATGTCTTCTCTGATTGCTGGCCTGCCTGGCCAGGAGAGAGAGGGCATCAAGATTCCCCAATGCTGCGGCCACTAGAAACAAGCTACCACTGGCAACAAGCTACATCAACCTGGAACTAAATTGTCTAAAAATGTCGAAAAGATGGATAAAAAGAGTAGTAAACTAGATCCGCCGAGGAATAGTATGTCTTGAGTCATTTCCGTTGGAGATCCAACCTGGGGCAGAAGAAAGGGTTTCTATTCCCCAAAATTTGCAAGCGCCAGTTCGTAAGTGCCGGGTTAGGCCAGTAAGGAGAGCTATCAGCGCATAAAAGCTAGCAAATCTTGGTGCTCGAAATCTATAAAACGTGAAGTGCCTCGTCTGATGTTCACTCTCGAGGGGTTTTGACAAGAAGTTTGCCTAGGCACGTCAGAAACAACGTTTCTGAAAGGAGGCCCTCAGTGTCGTCGCGCCGTCTTTTTGCCTATCGTCGTCCTGTTCCCCACTACGTGTTGCAACTGATGTGAAACGTGGGCGCTTAAAGCCGGCGTTGCGTGAAATTCCTTAGGAGCGAACATGGCCTCCGATGCGAAACCCTAAAGTTGGTTCGTCGGCGTTCATGTAGCTGGCGCAGTTGGGCGGCTAAGTCGGAGGTTAGCCAACGCTGTCTGACTGCCGTTCGAGTGGACGCAGTTTACAAGCTGTTTGTGCGAAGTCACACAGGGGGAGGTTGTGTACTGTGAAGCAATAGGCAGATACACGAAAGTGACGTCGGACCTCTTGTGTAAACAACCAGGCCAGCATGTCCTGCCTTTTCTTGTAATGTTCATTGCATTTCCTTCATTTAGAGTCAATATGCTGACTAGCAATATCACAGCACTTGCATCGCTCCCGAGATAAAGAGCGCTTTTCGGACATAATGTGGATTTTTTTTTCATTGCTGTAACAACGGTGCGATGGTGATAGTCGGAGCCTTGGCGCGCTGGCTTGAATGAAAAGGAGGCCGCAGACTATTTATGACGGATCCCAAAGACTTCTAAAACCAGCTATTAACAGAACGCATTACAGGTGTCGCACTGATGCGACGGCTGGCCTAGACAACCGCCAAAAGTTTGTACCAGGGACTCCGTGTCCCAATTAAGCAGACTGGCGCGCCTTGCGCCAGAGAGATTCTTTGCCTAGACCACCCAGGCCTATTCTGGTACTATTCTAATCTCGCATTCATGGCGTTTTAAATCCTTCGATAACAAAGAAACGCAGGTGGTCGCCTCCTGAGACCCGCCCTAGTAGTGCTAAACGCAATAAAATCCAGATAAGACCTAGTCATGATCCTTAAGAGTTGGAAACAACCTCATACCCAGGGCCCTGCTGATAAAAACAAAGAAACAAAAATGTGGCTGGCGGTTAAGCAATGCTAAGCACGGAATATTGTGCGAAAGCACTGCTCTTTGCAGGTGGACACCACCGAAAAGTACTTGAAAGCGCGAATGAGGAGTACACTGACCGAGGGAGTCAGTTATGCGCGTAATAATTTCTTTAATTGTCAATACCAATTTACCCAAGTATGCTGGCGACCGATGCGCAGTGCCGCGTTTCTGCAGCAATGTTCTCAACGCCAACACGCATTGCTCTTAAGATTGGGAGTTATTCAGAATGTTCCAGGTGTGATCATGTGATGAAACCTTACATCGGTACTTTAGTGGTTGCTTGTGCAATTTTAGGAAGGGAAGGTAGCACAGTACAACCATATACGCCGCTTTCTCGCGCAGGAGAAAAAAAAGTACCTTTCTTTTCTTTTTAGAGCGAAAACCTCTACTCCTCCAATGCCGAAGTGAGCCTCAAGGTCATCTGCTCTTAAATTTGACCTCTAACGGGAGGCGTGCCACATGTTCAAAATCGCGCGTGGCAGGTGCCTCGATCTTCATCATCGCCGCCAGAGCTGCGCGCTGGGCAGTCATGTTCGCCGCTGCGCTAGGCTGCTGCTTAGTTGTTCTACCTCGGACAATGGCACGTGATGCATCACGTGATTTTTATATCACTGAAACAACTTGTTCTCGCTCAAGTCTTGAAAAAATAAAGACGAACCAAAGCTAAACTTGTCTAAACATGCTTAACAGAGCTTTCGCTCTGTATATCGTGGCTCAGCTGAGGTGAGCCACAACCACTTTTTTTACCTTTTTTTTTCTCTGCTGCGCGCTTCTCCTGTGGGGTAAACAAGGGACTGATTTTAATTTATTTTCCTTTAATTCCGCCTATCTGCTCCAAAAGAACTCGGCGCTAAAAGACACGCGCCTTGAAATGGAATAGCAGGTAAGGCGGCGGATACGGTGCGGTTCTTTAAGAAGCGTCATCGATACGTCCTTCTACCTTCACATTGATTTCTGGCAGTTGATGCTCCAACTGGAACAGCACAGCGGGGAGAGACAAAAAAGAAGTAACTATCAAAGAAGTATCCTGCCTGTTCCTGCGCTTTCCTTACAGGTGGTAGAGAGCAAAACAAAAGATGGAAAGTGAGAAGGCAGAGATCAGGTAGTCCCTGGATCGTGACTCGAATGCCATCGTGACAGAAATCAATGATTTTCATATATTGTATTCAGGTTGTTTTTGAAGCAAAAGGAATCGAACATTTTCTTTCTTTTCCTTTCCCTTCCCCTTACGTGTGAGGCATTAAATTACTGCTAGAGCAACCAAGTGAATTCACAGAACCGAAATTTATTTTCTCTGTGGCGTGGATTTTGCTCGTTGTTTGCTGTTATGCTCAGCAAGGGCTATCATTTTTAGACACAAGCCAATGTATCGTGTAGCACGTGGTCAAAATAGTACACTGTGACTACGTTATTGACTTTTGACTGCTGGACATCGTGTGTTGCTCTTTAGAATTTTGCGGCGCTTACTTTTCACGGAACTTGTTGCTGTGAACCACGGTAGCTGCATGTTAATCGAAAACACGGCGTATGCGTGCCGATAAGTGAAACTGAAGTTGCAATTGAGGTCGTTTCTGACTAATAGATTGAAGGGCCTTACTATTACTGCCAGTGACTGCACACACCTCGACCGCCTCACGAGTAATATGGCAGTGTTCCGCAAAGCAGGGCTCCAGCTCAACTACTCGCAATGCCAATTCCGTCGCTGACAACTGACCATTCTTGGACGGCTGAAGACGCCTCAGGTATACGCCCAGATCCCGCTAAAATTCAAGTCGTCAAAGATTTTACCCTACCATCATCGTGAAGGGATATGCGCAGCGTTGTCGGCCTGTGCTCGTACTTCCGCCATTTTATATCAGATTTTGCCGGAATCGCTCGCTTCCACCGATCTTCTTATAACCGACACCCCCGTTTACCTGGGGCCTTTCCCAAGAGACCGCATTTTGTTCGCTCATCCGCCTGCTCTCCAATCCGCTCATTTAAGCCGATTCCGATCCATCGGATCTCATTGAAGTTCGCACCGCTGACTGTGCATACGGAATCGGCGCCGTGCTCGCCCCACGTGACCTCAGTCACGACGACGGCATTGCCTCCTTCTTTCCAATGCCGATATAAATTACTGAATTTCTGAGCGCGAGTGCTTCGCGCTTGTCTGGGCAGTCGCCAAGTTTAAGCTCTGCTTCTTCAGCTGTTCTTTCTCAGTTGTCTAGGACCACCACACCATTTGCTGGCACTCTTCACTAAAGGACACCACCGGTCGTTGCGCTGTCTCCAAGAATATTCGTACACCGTCGTGTACAAGTCAGGGTGTCTCCACCAAGACGCTGACTGCTTGTCTCGCTATTCTGTGGAGACACCCGATCTTGGTAAAACTGATACCATGCCTTGCCTCTTTGCTATCTCTGATCTCCTCAACATCGCAGTCGAACATCGCATCTCCTCAAAATCGCCGTCGCGACCAGTCTACAACGCTGCGCGAAGCCTGACCAGGAACCCCTCAGCTACAAGAGCTGACACAAAAGAACCCCTTGAGGTCCAAGCTCGGTCTTCACGTCTTGCCGAATGTTGGCGCCTCTTTACATCGCCGCGCCAAGCCTGACAACGCAACACATAACAAGATGTAATATGCTCTTATATAACCTACTCGGAAATTTCCAAAGGCAGGCGAGGGAACTGAGAGAGAGAGAGGAGGCGCCACAGTACACTCTAAGCTACGTCTCGCTTCCCCTGCTTTCTCGAGAGGGCTGGAATTCTCTGGAACATTTGTCCGCGCCCGCCCCTCTTCGACAAGGTCGCGAGAGGAGGAGGTCCCTTGCCCCTGCGCTGGGATACAGTTACAGCCGCGAGCATTCGGGAATGTTATTTTAATGCGATATCGTTAAGGAGCTCATGTCGCAGAAAAAGCCGGTGTCGGCGTTGTGGGCCGCTGTTTTTGGCGTTGTAAAACGAAACATGATAATCTTTAAATAAAGATATCTTGCGGAGATGCAGGGAATCAAACCAATGTTTTTCAGGCTGCGAGACGAACACGCACAAACACGCTACGAAGGCTCGTGGGTTCAAACTGAATAAAAAGTGGATCTAGTGAATGCGTTGTAGCCTTTGACTTCGTGAAGTGTCTTTGTGTCCTGTGCGTACATGAGTATGCAAATTTTGAAACGAGACCCAATAAATACCGCGTTTACTGCTATGAGCTGTATGCAAAGAAAAATTTGTATTCCTATTTCTGAAGCAGGAACTTCAAAATCTTATCTCAACTTCTGTGACAGGCAGTACGAAACTTTTACCCTTATTGCATAGTTTGATGTCAAGAAAAACCAAAAGGCCTGCACATGAGCAGTCGAGCAGCAGAATTTTTTGAAAGCTCGCATGCTTAACATAGTATGGCAAGTGCACAAGGACTTGTTCTTCATAAAACTAATTTACATATTTGAATAAGCACGCAAGAACGCGCGTTTCCTCAAGATTTCAGAAGTGTGACTTAGATTCCAGAAGTGTGACTTCATTAATAAACATTTTTTTCTAGGGCCCTTTCCGTCCTTTCCGTCCCTTTCATTTCGAGTCACATTAACGAGCCCTCCAATGACTCAACCCGGTACCACCAAGTTATTTTCTTTTATTATCTTTTCTGACGAACAAAAACTTTGGCCCAGTTATCACTTCTCCCACTGGTGCACGGTCTTTTCGACGATCACAAAGTGCAGGAAATTGTTTTTGAAAACTGAACTAATCATACTTCTTTTAACATTTTGTTCGAGTTCTTTGTTTCCACGATATAATCTTCAGCTTTTCAAGCACACAAAACTGAATTAAGCTTTATTCGTATAAAGACATGTTTAATTCAATTTTTTTTTCACCTGCAGCTTGCATCCTGGACACTCAGTTTTATTGCTATATTATCTTTTTTTAAGCGACAACCCCTAGTGCCTACGAGACCTGGATTTTCAACGCACTTCGTTTTTTTTCTGAAAGAAACAAGCGCTGAGATTGATTTTCGCGTTTTCTGGAATCCGGTGCCTTCACTCTATATTTTCCACTTTTTTTAAATGTAAACTTTCTAATATTTTACTTTAAGAAGCTAAAAAGGGAATTTTTTCGCTAAAGTTTCGCAACTGCGCTCAGCCCATGCTATGAAGAGAACTGTGAAAAAATGACTTGCAATTTATCAATCCCTTTGTTTTGTTACGGAACCTTTAACCTTTCTTTCCAAGCAAGACTTTTGAAGCAACTGCATCTGCTAGAGTAAGAACAACCCTGACATCTTTTTTTTTTCTAGTGAGATTTTTTTATAAATAACATAAATCAGATACCACCAGTAATATATAAGATGTATAAAGCATTTCAGGGCATATGACAGACATCGCTGCTAGTATGGTTCGGGGTAAATAAAGAGCAATTAGGAGAATATTCGAACGTGATTGCGTTGGCGCAGTGCATACTGGAGGACATGTGAAATTTAAATGCATTTAAATGCACACACGTGAAATTTAAATGCATCATTGAATGCATTCTAAAATTATTCTACCATTAAAATGGCGGCTGTTGTGTGCTTTGAGCAACAGAAAATGCGCATTCCTCGTTTTTTCATTAACCTTGTTTTGAAACAGTTTCTCTCTAAAACGCAAGAATGACATCGTTTATTTGCATTAATATGTGCAAACTGTCAATTCCATAGTTTCCAAAAAGTACGAACAGCAGCTCGAAATATTTGTATATTCTTCACGCAAACGTAGAAACACTCGGTAAATGTCGAAAAAGAATTGCATGACAAGCAATTCAAGCATGTAATCAATATGCAGTGAGATCTGCAATAAAATTTAATCGAGCTTAAGTATTTTCTTGAAATATATCGTCTAAAAAATCTCTAAAAAATTGGTGTCGATTTTTTTGAACAGCAGCTAACCCAAGCGTTAAAGCAACATTTTGCTGCCACAATGTTTTCAGGTCAACAATAGCTTCCGCTAAATAACTATTGCGGCAGTTATCGCTTCAAGGCAGACAATATTACTGTACACTCTAACCGAAACCAAAGATGGCGTTGCATGTCCAAAGAAAGTCCCCTACCTCGATATACGAAGCAGCATAAGAAAAGCAGATAGACAAGAAGCGACACCGCAAAAAGCACTATTCCCCCCCCCCCCCCCCCTTGTTTATGATTTTCCCATTCCTGCGTCTGCGATGCCCTGGCCAACTCCAACGACGTGAGACGAGATGCTGGCCTACTAATGCAATATTAGAAAACATATACCGCAGCTGTGGCCTAGTTGGTTGGGCGCCCGTCACGGCTGCGGGAGGTGGTTGGTTCGAAACCCACCGCCGGACACCCACCGGTAAAAATGGGTACAAGCGGCCCCCGTCCTGACGCTCGGATTTCTTAAGGTGTGTTTGCTTGGGAGAAGCTCCGTAAAGCCCGCTGCGCCCCTTGCGGGCCAAGCCACAGTTTCGAACGGTGGTACCCCTTCGGCCAAAGTGGTTAGAAGGTTCGAACCTTGAACTGCTGCATCATTGAACTGCTGTGACTACTACTGCATTGCTGTTTTCTGCTGTTCGTACCACGTTGGCCGAAGTGCCCTAGCACCTGTAGCAGGCTGCGAGGTCGTTTGAAACTGGGGCTTAGCTCGCGAGGGGCGCAGCGGGGTTTACGCAGCTTCTCCCAAGCGAACACCCCTAAGGAAAGCCGGGTGCGAGGCCGGGGGCCGCTTGTACCCATTTTTACCAGTGGGTGTCCAGCGGCGGGTTTCGAACCAACCACTTCCCGCAGCCGTGACTGGCGCCCAACCCACTGGGCCACGGCTGCGGGCCACGGCTACCACCGGAAATTTCATCCCGACATCTAGCCTCGGCCCTCCACTTCTTGATCATCCCCCATGCACATACACCTCGTAAAGTTCGAACAAACGCTGAACTCATACTTTAATAATAATAATTGGTTTTTTGGGGGAAAGGAAATGGCGCAGTGTCTGTCTCATATATCGTTGGACACCTGAACCGCGCCGTAAGGGAAGGGATAAAGGAGGGAGTGAAAGAAGAAAGGAAGGAAGAGGTGCCGTAGTGGAGGTCTCCGGTATAATTTCGACCACCTGGGGATCTTTAACGTGCACTGACATCGCACAGCACACGGGCGCCTTAGCGTTTTTCCTCCATAAAAACGCAGCCGCCGCGGTCGGGTTCGAACCCGCGAACTCCGGATCAGTAGTCGAGCGCCCTAACCACTGAGCCACCGCGGCGGGTCTATCGAATAATGCGATTTGCTATTTATCTCCTGGCCCTCGTCGCCTTCATTACTCTTACCGTCGTCACTTATAATTATACGTATTGAAGCGCTGCAAGATCAGATACCATCTTGCCAAATGATCCTTACTTCAAGGCGCAGCAACTTTGATGTCGCTACTGAATTTTCTTGGTGTCCAGTTTTGATGCAAGGCAAAGCGAAACATTAAAAAAGAAGCCAATGCATAATATGAAGATTGCTTCCATGGCACTGAACAAGCGGAGGAAATTTCGAGCAGTGATCGTTAGGATGTGCTATCGGCACCTTCCCAAAAAGCGCTTTCAGGTATCGGTAAGCCAGTTCAGCAGAAAAGCCACTCCTCCAGTTTGTATAGGATGTAAGCCGTTCTCTAAGGTATTTTGACAAAAATATGCCTGCTTGTCCGTATGCGTAAGAACTACCATTCCTTATATCCTTGAAAAACGCGCAAATTTCTTCGACTGTTATCTTAGGTTCACTCTTCATCGTAGTATGTGGCAGTGAAAAGCGATTTCTTACGCCTGGCCGGTGAGAAACTGGCTTTGAGGAAAGAAAACGGCGCAGTGGCTTTCTCACTTATCAGTAGACACCTTAGCCATGCAGTGAGATAAGGGGTGGACGAGAGAGTGAAAGAAGCAAGATAGAACGAAGAGAACTCTGAAATAATTTCGATCGCCTGACGACCTGGCGCTTGTTTGCGTCTAGCCATTTCCGTTGCTGTTTGCGCTGAGAGGGCGTCGGGCAAGCTGGGAATTATACATAGGCACGTATTCCGATGTCCATGAAAACTTTCTTCCATCCACACGACAGAGCGCACACCCTGACCTGAAGCGGAACGACGTGCAGAGTATGGATTGTATTCGGTGCTCCATTTTATTTTGTTCTGATATTGTTGTTAGGAATGAGAGAAGCTTTTGCGTCGTTTAAAATAATAATTTTATTAAGGTCATGGTAGAGAAACACAGGCTTTCGTTCTTTATTAGGACTCATTTGCTAGGAGCTTTCCCGCAGGGCATCACAAAAGCAGTGGTTGACTATTCCCCATTTCACAAGTTTTGAACGTGACGAGATGTAGGGCAGCAGGCCTTTCTTAGTGCCAGGTGCTTAACTTAGGCAAACATGCATATCTTCAGAGAAGTTTGTGTGCTACCAGTTGTTTCCAGCAGCATGTGCTCTCCTTCCTCTTGTGAACCCGTCTTTTGTGCTGTTTTTTAAAAGTAATTACATAGTTGCGATTCCACAAATTCTTGTTGGACCGTAATGAGAGATGTGATGAACGAAACAATTCGTGAGTTTGTATTAGATTGGTTGGAAGGAATTGGAGAAGGTGTTATAAAAAAAAGCACTGCGTGCGTTGCGACTTCTGTTCGCAACCTGCGCTGGTGTCCGAAGAATCGTGTGCGCTCCTCCAAAAATGAGCTGTCGCCAACGCAGCGCGTCGTCCGTTGGGTTGTCGCTCATTTTTCACAGCTATGGTTGGATACCATTCATCTCTGGGAAGCACCGGCATCATATCCGCAGCATTTCCAAATCCAGGAGAGCGAAGCACGTCCCCGAGGTACTTTATTCGAGTGTCATTTCTGCTTGCACTCACACGTGATCATGTATCTACTTTGTGCGTGCAGCTCGCAACTCGTACAACCGTAGTTGTTCTTAGGTGGGGCACCCGTTGTCCTTGGGCGGGGCACCCGTTGGCTTGGTGGGGTACACGTGCTTCGAAGCGCCTTTTGGACGCTCTACACTCTAAACACTAATAAGCGTGCATCGGAGTAAAAAGGGAGTTAGTTGACCTCTACCACACCCTCTATTAGGGGTTCCACATAACTGCAGCGTAAAAAATTACGATCACAAAAAAGGGGAGAAACACATACGACACGGACAAACGCTGCTCTGACGTATGTGTTTCTCCCCTTTTTTTGTGATCGTAATTTTTTACGCTGCAGTTATGTGGAAGCAAAGTAACCAACTTGCACAAAAGCTCGTTTTACTAAATCTATTAGGGGCAATGCTGCGTGAGCCCTGCAGTAGATTTCAAGCATTAAATACACGGAATGCTTACACTTGGCAACTCAGGCATATACCCACGCCAAAGACCACTATCTGGAAGCAGTTATCAGAGGAAGGAGGCGTTTGAACGCGGCACCGGAGGCTATCAGGTCAGCAAATAGAGCAGTTTGAAACCTCGGCTATAACACTCATAACAGTCACAACGTCGCATGCTTTGAAGAGGGAATCTGTTACCATTGCCAACTATAAGTATTCAATAGTTTTAGCGATAGAGATTGTGGGCGTTTTAATTGGGAGAAATAAATACGTTCTCCCCACTTAACCGCGGCAGACACTGTTCAAACCCGCCAGACCAGACCCCGTGATCGCGTACACTACCGAGCGCACGCCGACCACGGCGGGCCTTGCTCTGAGGGAACGAAGGAATGACACACTGGCTGACGCAAACAGATATTTATTGCTATAGCAACAATAACACCAGCTAGCAACAAGTTACGCTAATGAATCGAGGTCGTCCGACTCACAGGCAAGGTTATGAGCGAATGTTCGCCTACGCTAGGGCAATGGATACTCGGAGGCCGGACGGGACGAGATACGGGAGCAAGTCTCCCCGCCACTTCCTCGCCTCGCTGGCGAAGAGCGGAGCTGCGTGCTAAACGTCCGCTCGCGCCGACGATCCCAGCCGAAGAGGCTGCTGTACCCGCACACGCGCTGCGACGCTAGCGCCCTCTCTTGTTAAGCCCCAACTCGATGGACACATCCTACGCGTACCAGCGGAGCGCCTACGCGCACGGGCGTACGCTGGATCCTGTCTGCGCATGCGCAAAGCGCGACGCGCGCGCAGGCGCGAGCAGGGGCAGATATCTGTCCATGTCAGATATCCGCGCCTGAGCGCGCGCGCTTGCGCGCGCGTCGGAAGCGGGGTCCGGTTTGCAACAATAGGAGGACGGCGGGGGCTCTCGGGGACTCTTTTCTTTATGGCTTGAACCTATCCCAGGTTCCTGGAACGTTTCTTCGCGGTTTAATACCCCTGTCACACGGCCAGTTTCAATCACCCTCGAGTCGAGGGTCTTCGAGATTCTCAATCGCCATCGAACTCGCCGCTGCTACACGGCAAATCTCAATGGCCATTGAAATGGTTCTCGTGTCTCACTCTACGCTTGTGCGGCGCCACAATCGCTACTTTATATTTTACAAAAATAACAAAAATATTTGATAAATGTATACGAAATGCTTAAATACACGCATACGCGCATGTCGTTTAAAATCCTTTTAATTGGGCGCACGCGACGGACAGATGCAGACACTGCTGTAGCCATTCTAATACAAGACGAGCCAAAACCATGCCAGTCCAACTGCGTCGGAGCGCTGCTTCGTCAGGCTTAAGACCGAGGAAATCGCCATGATATCTGAAAAACAAGAGCTATTTTTCTCTTGAAACTTTATGCGAGAGTAAGAATGGGCAAATCGAAGGCGAATACAACAGCTTAGAACACGATATTGCTTTGAGGGATTAGCGACGAAGCTGTTATCGCTGTGAAGCGGGCGGGCAGGATGCCGCCATGTTGTCAACGTTAAGTACGCAAGCAACGCAAAGACTGCAACGCAAAATTAATGCTCTTAATGCACTTAAAAGCACTCTAATATATTTTTAAAATAATTTTACAAGCTGCTTACATTAAATTTTATGCGAATAATGTTTGTTCATGTTTCTGCACCGTGAATGTGTCGTGTACGAAAGTGCGCTTGGCGCCGCTCGGAGCAACGCTAGCAACCTTGGGCAGCGCTCGAAGGCCCTCGAAATCTCGATGGAGTTCTGCGCTACTCCGTTGACTCGATAGGCTATTGACTCGATCGCCATTGAAACTGCCCGTGTGGCAGCGCTCGATCGCCTTTGAGTCGATAGACTATCGGTTCGAGGGCCCTCGAAATGCCCGTGTGACAGGGGTATAAGTTGTCCTTTCAGCGCCCCCCAAATCCCCTTACTTCACGCTTGAAATTCCTTCGGTCGGCTGGAGAGGGAGAACGCCCCAGCAGAGGGAGCATGGAGGTGTATGACTTTTTTCGACGCTGGGCACGGCGCGGCGCTGGGCGCGTAGGCGCTCCGCCGTACGCCTAGGATGTGTGCATCGAGTTGGGGCTTTAGGGTAGCGAGGGAGAGTCAGGTGACGCGCCCCGCATCGAGGCGAAGCTGTTGCTGCAGGGTGCATCACGGGAAAGCCAAGAAAAAGGGGACCACGTGGCTAGTCTCCACAAGATCTAATCTAGGGCTTGGGGTGTATACCTTTCTCCTTAAAAGGAGTGCGACAGAGGACAGTTTACTTAAGTGCAAAAGCACCGCTTCACGATGTAAAACAGGCTCATCTTTTGTGTGAAGATTGGCCTTGAACGTGACCTTGTGAAAGCCAGAGATAAATAAATAAATAGAGAAATATTGCCGCGACCGGGATTTGTACCCACAGCGGCGCGAACAGATAAGCTTCACTGGCCACTACTCGAGGGCACTATGTTATCGCCGCAGCCTGGCACGCCTCGCGTTAAAATGCAGCACACTCTGGCGCTGTGCATTGCACATCGTCTTGTTGATAAACTAATAATCCCGCTATGAGCTATATGTGGCGGTAGTGACAGAGAGGTGTGCTGCATGCGTTGGCGTGGAGAATATTGTGGCAGAAACTGGGCACAAGAGCAATACACGTTGGGTTTACAACGTTGCTGCAGAAACGCGGTACTGGAGCATAGACCACGTGCGTACGTCGGGTAAATTGGCAGACGATGAAAAGTTGACTTGCATAACTGGCTACATGGGTCAGTGGACACCTTAATCGCGCTTCAGGTACGTGGCGATGGTGTTCACCTGGAATGAACTATACGTTTTCGCACAATATATCGTTCCTAGGAATGATAAACCGCCAAGAAGTAGTTTTTTTCGCCTATACTGGCTAATTAGTGTTCAGAGGGCAAGTATAGGCAGTAGGCCACAGTCCTTGAACAAGCGGCGCATTGATTACAGGGAGCCAGCGTTCGGAACGAAGCCCACAAAACAGTGCCCGATAACATCCGTAAGCATTAATGCTCGCACATTTCAAAGATAAAGACTGAAGATTCTCACCGCATGCTCCGTAATGCGGAAAACTCGGCGACAGCAGCTATACGCATTAAATTCGCTCCCGACTTTGTTCACACCACAGCTCGACGCGCGAGGTTTCTTGCTCCGCCGAAGTGAAAGAGAGTGCTGCCGCTGCTGTGACCGCAAGAAGAGGAAACAATCAGAGAGGACATTTAAGCTCCGCCTTAAGGGAATGACGCGACAGTTTAATGGGTTAATTGCCATATGTGCAGACGGTCATTCTCTAGTTTACATTCATCAATTGAACGACGCGCCACTGCCCTACGATGGCAGGTGATCTCAGTGGTGGGCCTTGTGTGGCCCAGGTTGCGCTTCCCGAGCGACCAGTCATTAACTTCCGCCTGCCATGGCGGGCAGTTTTCTCACTATTCGGAGGGTAGGTTGTCACGACGCTGAAAGGCCACGCAACCTAGGTGGTTCACTTGCTTCCTAGGTTGCTCTCTCGGCATTACCTGCCAGAGTCATGCTCGTGAATTTTCACTCACTAAGCCGAAACAGAATTTTCTGGGGAAGGAGGGCTTTAACACTGTCGCGTTAAAATGTTTGGCCCTGTAGACTGGCACAAAGTGGGCCGCTGTCAGTGCCACCTGCTGACATAAGAGTAAAAAAAAAAAGAGCTCTCAGTGAAAGAAAGGGTCGATGCACGTTCTTCGAAGTAACTGATTCGGTCGAAGTGCCTTGAGGCACTAAGCGCAGACGGCTTGGATAGTTCACGCGGTTTGCAACACTATGTTTATCATTAAAGTGCGCACAACAAAACACCCGGAGAGAGGGAGAGTAGACATTACTTGGTATCTGTTCATCCTCTTCCCGTGGGTTTTACGTGCGCTGGAAAGATGAGTCATAGGTCTGCATAAGAAACCTACAACCCAAGCTTTCGACTCCGCACCTCCCCTTCCGTGCGCGTAGAGGTTATGAGTTGCAATAAGATAATAGACGGTAGTATTCTTACAGTGGTTGAGCATCAGGTACTTGCAGATGGAGTAGTTACAGTGTTTTATTACAGAGGGCTTTGCGCGATTGCATGCTAAACGGAATAACACGATGAGTGTGCGCACGCAGAGAACGCTAATGAGGAAATAGCTTTAGCGTATGCATACAATTTTCAGAAGTTAGCGCTGCGGTTTTTGAGCAATGTGAGTGAAAACATTTTGGCGTCTTTTCAAGAGAAAGCCACCTCGTTTAGCAGATTATGCAGTAGTTGCTGGTCTCTTCGGCATATTTACAGGTAACTACAGGTGCTGTTGCCTTTTACTATGACTGACCTTGCTTGGATGAGAAGTGGGAGGTACAATAGAGCAGAATCTTTGAGATACACACTCGATTCCAGCCCTCCATAGCTGAATGGGACCTGCAGCTGCGCTGCAACTGCTCGGACCGTAACTGCTCAAAACATATCAAAAATTGGTATACAGCTTTATCACGGTGTTTTATGTATACTAAAATTTACTATAATTTATTCCGGCAAGGTATATTGAATCTGCAAACGTGTTTTGACCATAACATGTCATGTGACGGAAACTTTTTTCTCGATAGGTTTGTGCTTCCTTAACTAGATTGGGCCACAGTGTATACGGTTCTTATTTAAAAGAAAATTTCGTCGCCGAGGCATTACTTTGGGATTTCGCTTCCGGAATTGAGCGTTACTCTTTTAATTAAATCTAAAAGACTCGGATATATATTTTTGGTCAAGTAAGGGTAGTGGTGAAGTTTTTAAAAAAAATTTTGCCTCCATATAAGGTAGATTGCATTTTATGTTTTCGGAACGCTGTAGTAAAACACTCTGTTGGGATAACGCACACCACTAGGCACACAACCACGCTAGCGCTATACTAAATATATCTATTAAAGAAATCAAAGGGCCAGAGATGTTGATGAAAGTTATCATTTGGGCTCGCTGTCACTTAATCTCGCGATTTATACAACAAGCGCGATCATTATCAATATATAGTCTGGGTTTTTCTATTTGTTATTCTAATTTGTTAAGGACACCATGCTTTCCACTGAAGCGTGTGGGAAGATGTCGAGATCAAACTTTTTTGAGCCGTTTCGTTCGACTCATGTGCCTTTCCGTTGTTTTTTGCTTAATAACTTCCTACTGTAAGCCGAGGAGGCGATGAACATTCAGGGAGATGCGGTAGTGTTAATGGGTCCCTTATTCGACCCAGGGTCCCACTTGCATATCGCTTCTCAGTGAAAGAATGTGTTCTTTTTGTTATTTTTGTTTAACTTGTTTGTTTTTATTTCCTAATAGTCGCACAGAGCCCTTAGGCTATCTCACTGAACGATTGTTTCTGAATTGTCAAGTTGTACCGCGAACGGCTCACTGACCAGGTTTGAGTTCCGGCTCGACGAATTTTCTTAAGCAGCACAGTTGCGTTTCTTCAGCGGCGCTACATATTGGTGGTGGAACGACCTCACGACTCCATACACCATTTTATGAAGGCAAGCTGGGGAGGAGGAAAATAATCTCTAACCCCATACACTGAGCGGCAACAGCCATTTCTGTTTCCGCCGTTTTATTGTTGCCAGTCTCGAGTAGTGTGCACAGTTTCGCGTTTTATGTTCTGCGGAGCAGGCTTTTTCGCCCGACGTTTGGCGTTTTAAAGCTTTGCATCCCTTTATAAAAACCGTCCTTGGTTGCACGGTCATCGGGACAGCCCTCCGCAATTATGGATTGCACAAATAATCAAAGAAATCGGAAGCTAATAGCCGAAAGCGCATGCGGGAAGTATGCAAAGATAATCCCAATGCAGTTGCGACATGTTTTGGTTACACCACTTGCTAGTAGACGTCTTGCGTAAACAGGAAAGTCTTTGCACCAGTTACGAACTCTCAGATATGTTTAGCACGTTTCAGAGATAATGGCCGCACAGAAGAAAATTCAGTACCGATTTTAAACCCGGGGTGTGCGCAGGGAAGGAGATTTTTCGACTTTTACCGCGTCGCGCATTGTTTTCGTTGCCGTGAAATTAATGAATTTATGCCGCAAAAGCGATAGTAAATTTACTTCTGCTTTGTGTTAAATGTGACCTGTCTATCAGTGCTAGGATCGCAGCGCCGTACCAAGACTTTAACTCACTGTAGGCAGGTCCGAAAACGAAAGCGTTACCTCTGTTTGTGCAATAGCAATATGAACACAATATATGCACTGAAAATTTCTGGCCACTCCTTAACGTTATCCACTAATTCGACGACTTCCAGCGGATTTGTATATAATGAGCGATCTAAAAAAAAAGTGATGGAAGGAAGATGATCGTGCAGTAAGTATAGCAATAACTTTCTTGAGAAAACAACGCAAGCAACATCTCGGCACTAGCGATCGTTCCCACAGTACACTCAAATCTTCGTATCCTGACTTCTGTACCCAATCCCAATGCTTGTTTTCACTAACGTCCGTTGAATGGAAGGCTTCCAGCGGCTGCTGCTCAGCGCGGCCACCGAATTCGATCACGAAGAGGTACAAAAATGCCTGCCACCGCACATTCAAAAACCAGAGATGGCCGAGGCAAATCAGCAATCCAATGCCATGTCATAAGTTGAGTTTCCTATGTGCTGCGCCAGTTGAGATCCTGTGTCGACTGCGCCAGTTGAGTTTCAACTTCCTGTGGCGATGAGAGGAAACTACTTGATGATAAAATCGGGGTTTCTTGATGACCCGGTGGTTCTACTCGCAAACATTCACATTACTCAAGGAAAGGAGAAGGTTAACTATTTATTTACAACATAGGTAAAAAAACGAGAAGAAACAAAGCAAGGAGAAAACTATTTACATGACTAAATCGTGGATCAGACGAATTCAGCCCCCGCTCAACCCAGAGCGCTTGGTTTTAAGCCCTCTGTCTCCGCCCTTAGCGGGGACAGCAACCAATAAGATAACAACGACCCATCTCGCCAATCAGTGGTTAGGGAAAGGAAAACAAGGTCCGCCCACTGATCAGAGATTGGGGAAAAAGTACTGATTAAACATTTGGGAAAGGAGAGGTTGCAATCAAATAGACAAACAACACAAATGCGACTTCCGTTCCCACGCCACCCACGGCACCACAGACGCTAGAAACATGTACCGACGAGGCGATGACTCAGGTTGTTGACAGCAACAAAGAGAACACAGTCGTTAAGGGAAGTAGACAGTCGTTACAGGAATAGTGGGCTTCCGGTCACTCGGCTAATATCTCGTGCGCCCCCGAAACCTCGTCAACCCCTTAACAACCACATGTCGTTAGCTGTACTTGGTTCGCGTTTTTCCCGGCGGGTCATCCCCGTGACGGCGCGGCGTAAACGAGGACGTCCGCTGCACAAAGGGGAAGCAGGCACGGGACGGGCCCCTTTGTTGGGGACTTCCGACCCCACTGGAGTGGCGTTCGTTGCGAACACAAGGCCAACGAGTTCGCGGAAAGGTCAGCGAACTCCACACCTCCCAACCAAGAATGTCACGCGGACACTTGCTGTCAGTGTGGCATTAAAGTCCGGCCACAAGGTTCCAAGCTGCACTGCGCACACACATACACAGCCTCAATTCGTTCCGTGCACACAAGGTTAGGACACCAATCTGCACATTCCATAAACCACCATGTCAGATCGGTGCACCAAATTGGTAGAAATTACTTCTAGCCACCTACATCTCGAAAAAGAAGATGTTTCCTTTTAGCTTTGTCCATAAGATTGGACCAAAATTCCAATTTATCCAGCACGGCGCCGGTTGTGAAGGCTACCGCCGCTATCGGATCTCCCTTGTCGTTTTTCTCAAAATTAATAGAGCTTACAGACTTCCCACGGGCCACGCAGGCTGCTGTTGGTATTGCGTCTGCATTCGCCCTTACTTTGAATTTTAGAATAGGGTTGGGCCTGTCATCGGCAACTTGACCTACATTTTGACATGCAGTTTCCGGCAGTGCTAGCTGTTTCCAGCGTTGACAGCCGGCGTTCTCCTCAAAGAAAAGCATGCGATCATTCGTTATCGTTTTACGATCACCTTCGCCGCCTTGCTTCCACACTTCTGTTAATGGGGCAGGTTGCTCCATGTGGAAACCTACAGGAATGGAGGCATTGCCTACATCCACCAGTGTCCTATCCGCTGCGAAATTCTTTGCAGCTGTCCCTGTTAGCTCCCAATCTGATGCAGAAACATTTGCAGCTTCGGGACCTGCCTGAAGCTCCACTGAAGCCTCGAGTCTGTCTCGAACAGATTCGTGCGAGCTTCTGAAATGCTCATCGCAATCTGAGCTCTGATGTTCTTCATCTGGCTGGTTCCTTTCTGGCTGCTCTAGTAGCGAGTGTGTTTCCGATGTTACTAGCTGCCCTACACCTTCAGCTAGATCTGTCAGCGCGCACAGTGTCAGCACCGGCTGGCAAAACAACTCATCTTTGGCGGCTAGATTACTATCGACTGCAAAGAGCGTTCTCACAATCAGGTCCGCCTTCTCCCCGTCCTCGACCCTTGATGCTGCGTCAGAGTTAACGCACACTGGCTGGGGCGCGATGATGAACTCTTGTTCGCGAGCAATACACTGAAGTGTCTCCTGGGTCTGGTCTATATTGGGTTGATCTGACCGCAAATGCTTCACAGGTGTGACTAACGCCCCTATGCCTGCAGTACACTCTTTTGGCTTAGCACACAACGTTATATCATCTTCCTGTTTTGTTATTTCGGCCCCTGAATCCACACAGGCTTCAGAACTCTGATCGTCGGTGTGCAAGTCGCCGCATGCCGGCGCCAGTGTCTCTACCTGAGCTACTAGCTCGTACACATCTCCCCTCACCGCGGGAACATCTTGTTCCTGTTTTTTCGGACACTCAATCATCGAATGCCCAAATTTCATGCAGTTAAAACATTGAACTGCTACGATTAAGACCTCGCTATCGACTTTCGCCTCCTGTCTTAATTTTAATTGCATCTGTGCAAGTTTTTTCTTTTCTAGCTCAATTTGGAGTTTCAAATTTTCAATTTCACTCAGCTGTTCAGCCTCCTCCTGCTCAACGCGTCGCATCCTGCCCTCCTGATCATACCGTACGGCAGCCATCTCCGTTTTCCGTGCTATCGTTTCTAGCACTAAACACTACACCGACATGGTGAATTCGGAGAAAGCAGAAAGGTCTCCTACCTTACTGGTTGCTCTCTGCCCCGGTGATCTCGTCGTCCTCCGTGATGACGACAGGCTCCTCAATGCGGACGACTTGAGCTCTGGATCTCTCAGCAGCTCGCTGACTTCTGCCTTGTTTGACTGGCTTGACTTGGTCGCCTGGTTACTTCTCAGCAGCTCGCTGACTCGAACCCGTTCGATGTGGACGCCTGGTTCTTTTCAGCAGCTCGCTGACTCGAACCCTCGATGGCTTGTTGTTGCCCGGCTCCTTCAGCTCCTAGCTGACTTGAGCCTCCGACGTCCTCTCGAACTTGACCCGTGATCCCGAAGCTTTCGACGTCAGTCTTGCGACGCAGCTTCACGTTTTCTCCTTTAGGACAAAAAGCTTGTCCACCGACTTGTTCTTCTCACCTTCCGTCCAATGCCTTGAGTAGAAAGAAGTTGCGATCCTGTCGACTGCGCCTGTTGAGTTTCCTATGTGCTGCGCCAGTTGAGATCCTGTGTCGACTGCGCCAGTTGAGTTTCAACTTCCTGTGGCGATGAGAGGAAACTACTTGATGATGAAATCGGGGTTTCTTGATGACCCGGTGGTTCTACTCGCAAACATTCACATTACTCAAGGAAAGGAGAAGGTTAACTATTTATTTGCAACATAGGTAAAAAAAACGAGAAGAAACAAAGCAAGGAGAAAACTATTTACATGACTAAATCGTGGATCAGACGAATTCAGCCCCCGCTCAACCCAGAGCGCTTGGTTTTAAACCCTCTGTCTCCGCCCTTAGCGGGGACAGCAACCAATAAGATAACAACGACCCATCTCGCCAATCAGTGGTTAGGGAAAGGAAAACAAGGTCCGCCCACTGATCAGAGATTGGGGAAAAAGTACTGATTAAACATTTGAGAAAGGAGAGGTTGCAATCAAATAGACAAACAACACAAATGCGACTTCCGTTCCCACGCCACCCACGGCACCACAGACGCTAGAAACATGTGCCGACGAGGCGATGACTCAGGTTGTTGACAGCAACAAAGAGAACACAGTCGTTAAGGGAAGTAGACAGTCGTTACAGGAATAGTGGGCTTCCGGTCACTCGGCTAATATCTCGTGCGCCCCCGAAACCTCGTCAACCCCTTAACAACCACATGTCGTTAGCTGTACTTGGTTCGCGTTTTTCCCGGCGGGTCATCCCCGTGACGGCGCGGCGTAAACGAGGACGTCCGCTGCACAAAGGGGAAGCAGGCACGGGACGGGCCCCTTTGTTGGGGACTTCCGACCCCACTGGAGTGGCGTTCGTTGCGAACACAAGGCCAACGAGTTCGCGGAAAGGTCAGCGAACTCCACAGCATATCCCCGGTGGTAAAAGGCACGGCATATGATTTTATGTCCACCGGGACTGGACGGCAAACCACATAAACAACAGTGATCGATATGCATGACTTGACGTGTTTAACTTTTATTTCTTTTATCCGATATGAAGGTAGTTCCCTTTTAAGTCGTGAGAGACACCACTGGTAGATATGTCTGTCACAACTGGGGTGTTTACTGCGGCAGTCTCACCTGAAGAAGGAGCCGAGCCCGGTGCGAAACGTTGGGTTTTAAATTAAAGTTTTTGATTGGTTGAGTACATACCAAACTATGCCTTCAAACCGGGCACACAGGCAAATCTGTCAAAATGTTTTGTTTTCAACGAGAACCTTAAAGGGGCTCTGAAACACCTTTCGAGGAGAGCACATTAACTCACTTGATCACTGCACTGTGTTGCCATGAAAACCGGAGCCAAATAATACTCTTCTACGCGCACTAGACGACCCACAATCGCGCGTCAAAGTTGGCGAGCCCTTCCCGGATCTTTTTCATGCTCGCACCCTCCTCCATCCCCCGCATCTGCGTAGACAAGGTTAGAGGTGGCCATTGGTTAGATTCTTTCAGACGTCGGGCAGCTACCGTGGCCGCGGCCAATAAGCCGCTTATCTCCGGCGGGTCGGGAAGCTCCGCTCCCAGAAGGGGGTCGGCGAAGGAGCGCCTACCTTTGAACGTGCAAAAAGGGACGAGAGGAGAGGGAAAGGCGCGAAGACGCTGAAATTCAAATTGTAACTACAGATAACTCAGTTTCTACAAAGCGCATTCAAAAAATCCTTGCTGGACACTATTCGTGAAGCGGCGTGCTTCAATATCCCAGGCATGCGGCAACTTTATTAGAGCCCCCTTCACAGCCCCTTTAACGCTCTCGTGTTAAAATGCTCCCCTGCAGGAATCGTGCGTCATCTGTGGCTTTGTATTCTCCTGCTTAGAGAGTCTTTGTAGTACCAGTAAACGATAATAGAAAGCATTTCCCGTGAACAAAGCAAACATCGACCAATGCGAAGGGTCACTGTAAGGATTTAAAAAATCTAATATTGTGACCGGTGCGCGAGGTATCGAGTTGTAGTGCATCCGCTGCAAGCTCAAAGTTACATGCACTGTATCCTTAGGAACGCTGGTAGGTGCGCTACTTTTTGCCTAATGTCTATACAGATGTATATAACAACAGTGAAACAGCGTCCGCGCTGCTATCGTCCACTGCATGAGATTTTATTTTACCCTTATAATATATACTGTCACAAAAAAACATGTTCATTTGGGGTTAGCGATTCTGTGTTTCAATCTTGAATGTAGATAGCGATCCTAGTGAGACGGTTCTGTCGATAGGATAGGCGTTATGGTAGTCGCTCCTTGCATGTACCCCCCAAGCACAGGACGGAGAATAACGGTACGGTTGAGGTGTCCACCGATAACTGAGACAGTTACGTCGCCTCTCCTTCGCTATTCCTTCTCTCAAAAACCACTTTCAATTGCATGATGGGTACCCGCTGCGGTGGCTCAGTGGTTAGGGCACTCGGCTACTGATCCGGAATTCCCGGGTTCGAGCCCGACCACGGCGGTTGCGTTTTTATGGAGGCAAAACGCTAAGGCCCCCGTGTGCTGTGCGATGTGAGTGCACGTTAAAGATCCCCAGGTGGTCGAAATTATTCCGGAGTCCTCCACAACGACACCTCTTTCTTCCTTTCTTCTTTAACTCCCTCCTTTATTCCTTCCCTTACGGCGCGGTTCAGGTGTCCAATGATATATGAGACAGATACTGCGCCATTTGCTTTCTCTAAGAATAAATTATTATTATTAATTGCATGATGGCGTGAAAGAAGAAAGGAAGAAAGAGGTGCTATAGTGGAGGTCTCCCGTAAATTTCGACCACCTGGCGATCTTTAATAATAACAATAATTGTTTTTTTGTTGATCTTTAACGAGCAATGATATCGCACGGCACACAGACGATCCCTTTCCTTACGGCATGGTTCGGGTAAGGGTTAGGTGCGCTGGGTTCGAAGCCTGTGGGCCGTTTTCGGTTATAGAATATCTGATACGGGTCCCATTTGAACCCACCATATTTTTGGAAATGTGGCGGAGCGCTTGAAGGTTGCTTCACTTCCGCCACCGGTTGGCCCGGTATTGCACTACCTCCGGGATCGGCCTGAGACATTATAGCGCGCGTATTTTCTATCCTATCTTTCTTTCTTTCTATCTTATCTTTAAACTCTCCTACTTTCTGCACGTGGTAGCGATTGTGGCTCAGCTTGAGCCTGTGGGCAGGCCTGTGCATGTTCCTTTTCATTTTTCCTGGCAACAACAGAAGAAGAATGTTCGTGTGTCCACCGAAATATGTGACAGTTACTGCGTCATTTCCTTTCCTCAAAACCAATTTTCAATTGCATGATGAAATGCAGTAGGACGGTAGGACGATGTAAAATCAAGTGTATGCCCCGCACGACATATCACACATTATTCATAAGTGGGCCCAGTCATAGCCTACTTTATCATAAGACACCTAGGGCCGTATTCTAAAACGCGCCTTACCTTACTAAGGGCGCCTCACGCACCGTAAGGCTACCTTATGTCAATTCTTAAACGTCCCTTACTAAGGAGCCCTAAGTTAGGGCCTCCTTGGTGCTTCCCCACGCTAAGGGAGCCGGCATGCTACCATCATGCTTCCTAACCCCGCTCCTTTACCTGAAGGGTTGCTTTCCCACAAGGGTCTGCACACAGTACCGCGCGCACACGTCCCGAGGCAGCTCTGCGCGCGCGTAGCGAAGACAGCCGTCGAGCCAGCCGAGCAGGCGCGAAGTGCCTGCCCGCTCCGTCGTCTTTCTTCTTGTGGCGCGTGATTTTCGTCGAGTGTGCTTCATGAGTTCACGACAATGCTGTCACGCGCGTACGTCTCGGACGACGGCAGTTTTGAAGCCTACGGAAGGTTTTTACGCCACGCAGCTGGACTTCTGCACGGCGATGTTTATAGACCTCCGGTGTCGCCTCAGCTGCGGAGTCTCGCAGATCGCCTCAACCCATTGGAGCTCTACAACGACCACGAGTTTTTAGCACGCTACCGCCTTTCCAAAGAAGCTGTGCTAGCCTTATTGGCGGAGTTGCAAACTACGGACAAGGCAGACAACAGAGGAGCTCCGCTGCCACCCGCACTCAAGCTGCTCATTGCACTCCGCTTTTATGGGACCGGTGCCATGCAGACTGTTGTGGGGGACCTTGTGAATGTGTCGCAGCCTGCAGTCTGCAGAAGCATTTGGGAGATGACACAACTGATATGTGTGCGTCTGTTCCCCAAGTATGTGAACGTGCCGAACTCAACGGAAGCAAGGGCAGCGATGACGAAGTTTTACGAGATCGGTGGGTTTCCCGGTGTCACGGGGTGCATTGACTGCACCCATGTGCCCATCAAAAGCCCCGGTGGGGATGACGTTGAAGTCTACAGGAATAGAAAAGGTGTCTTTTCGATAAATGTGCAGGTAAGTGAACGGCGTACACTCTTTGAATAGTGCCTGCCTATGTTTACTCACTGTAATAGTTACTAATCGTTATGTAATAATATTGCGTTATTTGTATGAAGGACACTACGTGATGGTAAATGTGAGCAAAATAACTGCCATTAGGGCAGCTTGAAACCCCAAACCCGCACACTGGTAGTGCAGCATCAATGCACCTCACATTAAACCACATACCCCGAGGTTAAACGCACACAAACGTGTCTGCTACAGTTTAAGTTTTCTTTCTTTTACAGGCTGTAACAGGCCCTGCGCTTCAGTTTTACGACGTCGTCGCAAGGTGGCCCGGCTCGGTTCACGATAACCGAATTTTTAACAACAGTAGGGTCATGGTGAGGTACGAAGACAAGGAAGTACCTGGCACTCTACTTGGTGACGAGGGATACGCATGTTTGCCTTATCTCATGACACCACTGAGAAACCCTCGAACGTCTGCACAAAAAAGGCAAGTAAGACAATTTGCGTTAGTGATCTCAAGTGCACAAGCCTATTATCTTGTCTTCCTTTTCTCATAGGTACAACAGGAGCCACATAAAAACTCGCAACTCTATTGAGCGCGCGTTTGGAATGTGGAAAAGAAGGTTTGCGTGTCTGAGCAAGAAACTGGAAACCAAACTTGAAAGAACAACTGCAATCATCACAGCATGCGCAGCTCTTCACAACGTTGCCTGCTCTTTGAGGGACCCACTTCCTAATGGAGATGAGCCAGAACTTGAAGAGGATGATGAAGCAGGGCCAAGTGTTCCTGATAGTCATCTGGGCACGCAGCATAGAACCCGCCTTATCGATCGTTGCTTCACGAGGGACCAAAGTGACGCAAACGACAATGAAATGAATTCCGATTAGAGGTAATACTTGGCGATTACTGCAGTGTAAAATTTTTGCCTGTACTAAGGAGGCTGAAAAAGCTATTAATAACTGAAAATCACATGCAAAAAAGCACAATGGAATGTCCCTGGGTCCAGTAGAAATTTATTTTGCCCTTTATGGCATCTTCAAGCCGTTGTGGTTCGTGCTTTTCACTGCTTCAAGCTGCTTGGAAAGAACAGCTTGTTTGAGTTGCTCAGTTTTTAGTTTTGCTCTCAAGACTCTCATTTTCAATTTGTGAACGGCACTTCTCTTGTGCCTTTCATCCACATATTGTTCTTGTTTTGCTGCATGCTCATCAGTAATCATCTTCATTCTTGACTTTTGTTCGATGCGCCTTTCACTTTTCTCATCCTCCGCAGCCTGAAGACGAGCCTCGAGCTCAGCAGACAGCGCCTGCTCGACAGCCACAGCTCGACCTCCTTGCCTGCGGCGCGCTGCAGGCTCTGATACTTCATCCAGGCTGCATGATGGTGCAACTCTCTCATCCTCAGTTGACGGCCCAGCAGCACTAATGTCAGGTGCTGGTGAGGCCAGCAGCGTGGCCTCAGAAAGTCCGTCTTCGCTTTGGAAGATCACTGTAGACTCTGCAAGAATTGTAAATAAAACATTCTATAGTCCAGTTTGTTGCAGATTACTATTAGGAATTTTTCGTACTGTGCACGACTACCAACCAGGCAGGCAATACGAACTTTGCTGTCATTGTTTAAGGCATGGCAGCTTGAAAACTGCGACTTCAGGCCATCAGCAGGCAGATGGCCTGCAGGACAGTGGTGTACCAAACAAAAGCTGCAGTGGTATAGTAAATTTGTAAACTTAAGTGGTTGACAACCGAAAGGCTTCCTTCTCACACCAGAGGTGCCCCGCCGGAGGCGGTCTTTCAATGATTTACCATGTCAGAACTGAAGTTTTATATACAGAAGATTAGTTTCCAGACTGCATGACACGCCCTCCAACTTCGGCAAATAAATACTCTCCCTAAACTGCACGCAAAAAATAAACATCAAAATTATTTAAAACCTGCGAAATTCCTAGCAATGGCCTCGAAATGACTGGTTTCATGTTACGTGTCCAGCCCAACAGCTTCTGTAGTGTACTGTCATTCCTTCATGAAAAAAAGCAAACTTACAAACATTCCTCGTCGTACAAACATTCCTCGTCGTCTTAACTGAAGGAATTTTCCTTGAGGTTGGTTGACCTCCGGATCTCCCGGGTGTTGGGCATAAAAAAAATGTTTGAGGGACTGCCGCCGTCGCTGACAACAGTGGCACCTGGACCGGCTGACAGTTCCCACAATGAGCTAAGCCGTTCCATCGTCAGCGCTTTTCTGGCCCTCAGGTTGGCACGACCGCCGCCAATTTATTTATTTTATTTATTTATTTATTTCAGAGGTACTGCCAGCCTTCGCAGAAGGCCTTTGGCAGGAGTGAGCATACATGGTGAGGAAAGTACAAAAAAGCGCTACAAGATATGATAATGATAACAGTGGTGTCATCCGCCTGCTCGAGCAGATTAACACCGAGAAGAAAAGAAAAAAGAAAAAAGAAAAAATAAGAAAGAAAAATGCTTTGTACAAGCTCGCGCTGTTCAGGCATATAGAAACAACACTGGCACATAACACAAGAACACTGGCATCAATAGCACGCTTTAGTAAATAAACACTAACGGTAGACATACGCTGATCCATCAGCAATGACAATAATCACAACCACAAACCAATATCATTATAAATATCAATTCGTCAGGTAGAAGCACTCAAGGCGCTTTGTTAAGTGCACAGACACTACGCGAATGCTGAAGCGAAGGGAACTCGCATGGCAGCCATGGACAAAGGGACGCCGAAGCGCGCTTGAACCAGCTTCGCACATCGCGAGACACCACGCCGTTTCTGGAAATCGGCCCTTTCAACAGCCACCTGTTCAATGCGCAGCTCTTTGCTTTCGACGGGGCGCTTCTGGCATCGCGGTAGCCACTGTAATCGCAGTGACAAGTGGAACTGAAGGCTGCGAAGAACTATTCGACTGAAGACAAGAACGCATTCTTGTCGCTAGCCAAGCGGACGCCAAAAAAAGATTCTTCGAATATATTGACAGCAGCAAGTCGTCATCAGAAGTGGCGACCATTACAGTGTTCACAAGACAAAATAATCTCATTATGATAGCACCGCCAACTACAAAATTTCCTGACTGCAGACAAGTATACTTTGGCGAACTGCATTACATAGGGATAGGAAAAATGTGCAGCTATGAAAGCAGCAACAGTAAAAAAAAATATATGGTAAAAGCAGCGCAGTAAGTTGCACTTACCGCCGTCACTCTCGTCGAGCCGGGCATCTCTTTGGACCATGCTGGCGATTATATTTGAAACGTCGGCGCTGGCTCGAGGCCGGTCACTGTCAAAAGCGTTTGGTGCCGTCGTAGTGATGTGCGGCACAATCACTTCTTTTTGTGAGAGCCTTTCGTCCACCGGCTTTGGTGGAGGACCACCACCTGTCATGAAACATGCACACTTCGAATTAGTACTTATCATTTGCAAAAAGCACGGAAACTTACCTGTACCCATAACTCCTCTTGATAGCCTGGCCAGTTCTTTCTTCGCCTTCTGCTTCATGTTGTCCCACAATTTTTTCAGTTGCTTCACTTCGCGAGGTCGCACGTTCGGCATGCTTTTATATTCACAGCACAACCGCTCCCAAGCTCTTGATTTTGCGATGAGTGAAACTCCGTCGGTTTTCTTACATTCAACTAAATGTTTGTATTTTCCTATCAGCTCTTGAAGAATATCTTTCTCTTCCTCGGTGAAATACAACTTCCCGGGCATATCGGCGTAAATAATATACACAACCCGAGCACAAACGACACACACACGAGAACCGCTGCCACCCCGCCGGTGGCAGCGGTTTTTGTTGCCAGACTCAGTTTGCTTCGTTGCCAAAATCAGACGTTTTAAAACAGTCAACGAAGTTTTTACGAACTAGATAGACACTGTGCTGACGAATAGCAAATAAAGGTAATATTATGAGCAAGTTCATTTTAATTTTCGCAAATAGTGCTAAAATCTTTAAGAGTTCTTGTGTATAATCTCGACACCAGTACGGCCATGACACCTCCCTTCCTCCGTAAGGAGCTCCTTTCGTGAGGAAGCCCTAAGGAAGCTTTCAGCATTCCGAGCGACCATCTTAGGCCGCCTTACGTTTAGGCAGCATGAAGGCCTCCTAACTAAAGGTAAGGAAATGGTGTAAGTTAAGGAGCGTTTTAGAATTCGGCCCCTAAAAATGCTTCTTAAGGGAAGGAAACAATTCCCTTACTAGCTACTCTGCCCACTCTAAGTTGCTTGCGTGCTGATTGGCGTTTGGGCTGTGTATTAATGCGCACGTTCCAGACTCGTCTAAGAGGCATACAATATTCACATTTCTCCATCCTTTAACACCATGTGGTCTCGAGTCAACCAAATACAATAAACACCTGCTCCTACGGCATTCACAAACACATTCACATGTGTGTCATTAACCTGTCAGTGGCTCTGCTCCTTTAGGAACTGTGTTTATTCGACCACTGACTGTGAATACATGAGCGCTTGTCCCATACTTATAGCTCGTTTGGTCTTGCTTTGTTCGCGTTTTATTCTTGCTCGCTTTTTGTCTCTTTCGTGTTTGCTTTGTTTCTTATACATATGTTGGCAAACAAGTATTTAATAAATAATTTGTTTCTTAGCCCTGTCGACAGTCGTCTTAATTTGTTGTGCCGTTTTCATGCTTTGTTTCCTTCCTTTTCACATGGCATGCGCAGAGGTTCTCGTCCTCTCCATTCAATCGAAGTGATTGCCATGTAAAATAAAAAAAAGGAAACCTCAGCGTCGTAACTTCATGTAGGTAATAAGAAATGTCGTAGTTTGGTCGAAGAATTTTGCGCCATTCGGCTGTACTTTACTGAAATAATAATAAAATGGCTTTTGGGGAAAGGAAAAGGCGCACTACCTGTCTCACATATCGGCTGACACCTGTACTGCGCCGGAAGGAAAGGAATAAAGGAGGAAGTGAAAGAAGAAAAAAAGAAAGAGGTGCCGTAGTGGAGGACTCCGGAATAATTTTGACCACCTGGGGATTTTTAACGTGCACAGACATCGCTTAGCACATGGGTGCCTTTGTGTTTCGCCTCCATAGAAACACAGCCGCCGCGGTCGGGTTCGGACTAATAATAATAATAATAATTGGTTTTTGGGGAAAGGAAATGGCGCAGTATCTGTCTCATATATCGTTGGACACCTGAACCGCGCCGTAAGAGAAGGGATAAAGGAGGGAGTGAAAGAAGAAAGGAAGGAGAGCTGCCGTAGTTGAGGGCTCCGGAATAATTTCGACCACCTGGGGATCCGGAGTTCCCGGGTTCGAACCCGACCACGGCGGCCGCGTTTTTAAGGAGGAAAAACGCTAAGGCGCCCGTGTGCTGTGCGATGTCAGTGCACGTTAAAGATCCCCAGGTGATCGAAATTATACCGGAGACCTCCACTACGGCACCTCTCCTTCCTTTCTTCTTTCACTCCCTCCTATATCCCTTCCCTTACGGCGCGGTTCCGGTGTCCAACGATATATGAGACAGATACTGCGCCATTTCCTTTCCCCCCAAACCAATTATTATTATTATTATGATTATTATTTAGTACTTGCCATGGCTCGCGTAATAAAAATAATAATAAACTGGTTGTTGGGGAAAAGAAACAGTGCAGTATCTTTCTCGCATCTCAGCGGACACCTGAAGCACGCCGTAGGAAAAGGGTAAAAGAGGGACTGAGAGAAGAAAGGAAGAGAGAGGGCACCCGTAGTGGAGGACTCCAGAATAATTTAGACCAGCTGTGGATCTTCAATGTGCACTGATATCGCACAGCACACGCCTCCATTGAAAAAAAGCCGCCGCAGCCGGGTTCGAACCCGGGTAATCTCAACAGCCGAGCGCTCTTACCACTGAGTCAGCGCGACAGGTGGTCTGGCGTTCCTGTGCCAGTCTTCCAGTTAGTATGCTTCGCCGCCGCCTTTTCCGCAGCGTTTACCATACGGTGAGGAGGTGCCTCAGTGAACGGCAGACTTGTGCATCATTCTACACTGGCATTATCTTTTTTACGCGAAAGTGTATACAGCTCGTTTGGTCGAAAAGCCGTCGGCGTAATAGTAGTAGTCGGCACCGCGTCTCGTAAATAATCGGTGGCTGCGCAAAAAAATCATATCATGGTAACTTTTCTTTCTAGTGCTTGATGATTGATTGGTGTGCGATAGGCGATGACGAATTAATGAAATAAACCTAATTAATTGATTCTTTATAATTAAAGAAATAAAACATGAAAACAGAAATGAAAAAAGACGGTTCAAAGGGGCCAATATGCTCAGAATGAAAAGCCAGTGTTTGATGATGCTAATTAAAACAATTTAGAATGTGCAATTGAGGAATAAATGATTGCAACAATTAAAAATGAAAAAATGCGTTGAAAGATGTCAAACGGCACAGAATGGAAAGTCTAACCCACTACGTTTACGCGTTATGCCCTAAGGCGGAGCTTCAATGTCTTTGCCAAATTTTTTATCTTTTTTGGTGTCGCTGCCCTTGCCGCGCCGCGGTGGCTCAGTGGTTAGGGCGCTCGACTACTGATCCGGAGTTCCCGGGTTCGAACCCGACCGCTGCGGCTGCGTTTTTATGGAGGAAAAACGCTGAGGCGCCCGTGTGCTGTGCGATGTCAGTGCACGTTAAAGATCCCCAGGTGGTCGAAATTATTCTGGAGCCCTCCAGTACGGCACCTATTCTTCCTTTCTTCTTTCACTCCCTCCTTTACCCCTTTCCTTACGGCGCGGTTCAGGTGTCCAACGATATATGAGACAGATACTGCGCCATTTCCTTTCCCCCAAAAACCAATTATTATTATTATTATGTCGCTGCCGAATGATGGCGTGGTTCGTCTTAGTATGCGGTCACTTATGAGAGTAGAAGGTGCAGCTGAGAATTACAAAGCAACAAGTGCAAGAGAAATATCACAACGCTGGGCCAAAGAACAGGGCAGTACAGAACAATTATAGGCCTCAGGACAGGTTTTCGCTTCCGTTGTGGTAAACTACTTTTGTCCAAGGCCTTCTCAGGAACTGTCACTTCCAAAGGCAGCGCCCATAGCCCTTCGCCGAGGTTTAGCCGCGAGAAGCACGTCCGGATGGTGGCGAGTCGGGTGAGCTTGTTTGTTGCTCTCGCAACAGCATGCTGTTTGGCACAAGGACCTGCTCTGCAACGCCGGTAAGCAGCGTGGGTATCCGCAATGAACAAGTGCTTCGAAGAGATTCAGCATAAAAAAAAAACTGGCAGTGGCTTAACTTGGCAAAACCTGTAATTCAGCGATAAGCAAACACTCTTGGTAAGCGTCAGAGGCTCGCCCATGGCAGCTGCGCTACACGCTCGCGACACCCGTTCTACATATACCGACATGACCACATGGCTATGACGTGGTTTCACATGGTGTTACGACACCCCTGTTGGATGTCACCACGTGGCCAACATCACCCCATCGCATGTTCTTAAAGGGACTCTAAAACGTCTCCCGAGAAGATCACATTAACTCACTTAATCACTGCATCGTGTTGCCATGAAAACCGGATCCAAATAATACTCTCCTAAACGCAGCAGACGACCCACAATCGCGGGTCAAAGTTAGCGAGCCCTTCCCGGCGACTTTTTTATGCTTGCACCCTCCTCCATCCCCCGCATCTGCTTAGACAAGGTGAGAGGTGGCCATTGGTTAGATTCTTTCAGACGTCAGGCCGCTACCTTGGCCGCGGCCAATAAGCCGCTTATCTCCGGCGGGTCGGGAAGCTCCGCTCCCAGAGGGGGGTCGGCGAAGGAGCGCCTACCTTCCAGCGTGCAAAAAGTGACTAGAGGAGAGGGAAAGGCGCGAAGACGCTGAAATTCAAATTTTAACTACAGATAACTCAGCTCCTATAAAGCGCATTTAAAAAAAAATCCTCGCTGGACACTATTCGTGAGGCGGCGTGCTTCAAAATCCCAGGCATGCAGCAACTTTATTAGAGCCCACTTCACGGCCCCTTTAAGGTCAAAGGTCAACCCAAAGGTCACCCAATGTCAAAGGTCAACAAGAGGCGAAGGGTCACGGTCAGGGCTCAAGTGTTCGGAACCATAACTACCACATATGGTCATACACGGCTAACGTGGTTGGGCTGAAGGTCGTTCAAGGTCATTCTTTAGCCTACGCGACGACTGCTTTAACTAGCGTAGTGAAGCTTTTTTCTTCAAGAACCTAGCTGACAGAACCGTAGGAGAAACGCAACGGTAAAAAGCAGCAGCGTTTTCAAGCAATCTCACTTTGGTCACCTCTCGAGAATATTGGGCATTCATAAGCGGTTAAACTTTACTTCTCGTACGGTGCCTTTTCTATAAATCTTTGCTTTCCTAATTGTGTTTGCTGCATAATAAATTAGCGGCAGTTTTTGCAACGCTGTTGTTGCCCTAGTCGCATGATTTGCAAGCCAACTTATACACTAGCGAGTGCCCTTGCATAAGATTCTGCGACCTCTACGCGGAAGCAGCAGGGTCGTCTGCCGGAGTCGGCGGAAACTCCCTTCGTGTACCGCGTTTCCACTACTACCGTTACTGCCACTTAGAAGACGTGAGTTACAGTCGTACTGATACTCAAACTTTTCCGCGTGTGTTTTATTTTCTCGAGTTTTCTCGTGGAGTGGGTGGAAGGTCGGGTGAGAAACAGTCTCTTGACAAAGACAGGCAAAAACCCAGCTGTTGAGTGCATTTATACCTTAAAAACAGAAAGCTACTTTCGAAGTTCCTGGACTTCTCTACACACCGGCGAATGACCTTACTGACACCAGTCTGGCTTGCATGCCTTTTGCGGTGAGACCACGAAACATAGTGACCTTACCACGGCGGCCGTGTTCCGTAACCTCTTACACGGCGCAGAACAAGGAAGCATCATTATCTCAGGATACAACACACAGTCTTTTATCGTAAAAATTGTATTCATTTGAGTAAACTACCCGGAGTCAAGGAGCCGCCTATTCTGTTTTGGTGTTTACACGCGCGACTCACATCAACCGCGCTGGGCAGTTACTCTTCTGTATCCAGCCCCGAACCTCTCAAAGGAAACCTGATAATAATCTGCCCTAGGAAATGTTCCTTCATTCGTTCAGAAAAAGCATAATTTATTCAAGAATACTTTTTGTTGTTCGTCCGCTAACTTAGAATAGATGAATACAAGCGGGGCGCGCTGTCGTCCAGGCTGCAGTGCGTAAAAAGAAATGATATAAAGCACCACCAAAACTCGAAGGATCGTGCAGTGGAAGGCGTCACGATGATACGCGACTTGCGGGACTCAGCAGAACCTTATGGTGCAAAAATAACAAAAATTAAAGGAGGCAGAACTGTTAAAACTTGAAACAAAAAATTGCGTGTGTTGATTTTTTCCGGCACGCCACGAAAGACTTAGCAAGCAGCACGAAGGGCACCGTGTAGCGACCGAAATCATACTTCTCGCCACGCATCTGCGCCTCAGATGGCCTCATAAAACACGTCGTACGGCACACACGCGATGTAAACAGGCGGAATGGCGTGCCAGCCACTAAAACAGCGGTGAGTAATGTTTTTCTCGTGCAAGAGTAATAAAAATCAATGTGATCAGCTTTTTATTCTGTCTGTGCTAATGTGCACAACGAAAAGCACTATGAACAAAAAGTACAATAAAAATGATGTAAAGATCATGCGTGTTTTTCTGCGATCTGATTTCTTGCCTTAATTTTCGTGCTTTGTTTAACCTTTGGCGTGAAGTACGATTATGATTCTGTCTTCGTTGTATGCGCGCAATACACTAGAAAGACTGAAAACCAAATATTTTGAGAGATTTGCCTCTCTCGTTGGGTTTTATGACTCATAATAAATTCTTACACATCTCTACCCAAAAACTTTAATTAATACCCGACGTACTTACGTATGCATGCGTATGCATACTTATAGAATCTAGCCACTGCCCCCAGCCACCCCTGATGAAGGAGCCGAGCCGGCTCCGAAATGTCGAATTTTAAATTAAATTAAATTTTTGGTTTGAGGTGTGTAAGAGTTTATTATGACCACTCTAGTAAGCTGTGGTCTGTAATCGCCAAAGGCTTTCCTTTTCAATTTGTCATGCTATACCTGCCAATTCACAGAATGTGGAAGTCACAATCCTTTATTTTGGTGCAATATGCTGTGAAGCTTCTACATTTTCTACGTAAGGAATAAGTATTCGCATGAGTTTGTCGGATTACTTTTCTAGACCATTTTTTTGCGAAAAACATTGTTTCTAATCTGAACAATGGAGTCTAGCAGACATATACATGAAACCTGTTCCTTTCGATCAGAAAGTTTTGTAAGAAACCGTCCCTTTAAAATGTATGTGACCAAAAGTCTAAAAGTTTTTGCCATGTCCTTTGAAGACCTTAATTAGAGGAAAAAGAAATTATCTTAGGACAGGTTGCTTAGTATACGGAAAATCGAAACAAATTTTGTGAACTATTGGCCATAGAGACAACGAAAAAAAGCCCTTTTTACTCTTGATTCCTTTCTTTTTCCTGACCGTAAAACTTCTTATAAACTTGTTTTGATGGAGAAGGCTAAATTGTGTTTTCTTTTCAACTGCTCACGCACTCTGTTCTCGACAAGAAACAGGTGCGAATATACCCGCACAAATGACGAAACTTTTGTTTCGCGTGGGTACGTGTGATCACGTTTTTTCATGCCAGCAGGCTAGGTCGTAACTATTTATGTGCTGCAATCAAATTAACAAAGATAACAAAGTCCACAAGCGCGCATTACGTCCCTGCGTCACAAAGCAATTCCTTGCTTCTAACATAGTCTGGATTTCGAACATTTTTTTGCAAGATTCTTTCAAGTAACTAGACATCAAGCTTGCTTCCTCGGCTTACAAGTATTCATTTATTTGCTTTTTCCCATCTCGGCACGCTCTGAAACTGGGCGACAATGGTCCGGAAAAACCAAGAAGTGGCCGCACGCATGATACAAAGATGAGAAGAGAAGGCGCTAGAGTTCTTATTCAGGGAAGCCAATGATCCACACAGCAGCGACCTCTGGCAAGATTTGTGCGTATGATGTGAAAGTCAGAGTAGTTAGTGTAGTGGGTGCTTTTACCAAGACGTTGTTTAAGGTTTCAGCACAAAAATATTCCTGAAAGGAAGAGAGAAAACCCACTAAGAGCAAGATTAAAGGAAAATATGCGAAAGCAAACAAACATAGACAAAGAAACGGTGGTCGAAGTCTTGCCTTCTATGTTCCATCTATATTTCCTCGGTAGGTGCGTGAGCACATACAGAGCACCGCCTCGGGATCTGAGAAAGGATCTTTGAGCTTTGCTTCAGTGGTCTCTTTTTTATGTTCACTCTATTCTTTGGCGCATTTCTTCTAGCCCTTTAATTGAGTAGCATTAGAATCTCTATGTCGGAAAAAGATGTCTGTCGGCGGTGTTCTCTGAAGCCTCCGAGAACCGCCTGCCATGGTTGACAAATGGAAAAATGGATGGCGGCAAATCCTCCCCCGGAAAAACCCAGAGCGGAGAAATGCGCATCATGAGGGTGGTTGCCGCACCAAAAACTCGGTGAGTGGCTGCCGTGAAAGGTGGAAGGTGGCGACGAAAATGAGCTGACAAAAGGAGCGGAATTATCAGATCAGCGCGCGCGCCGAATGCTACTCTTCCATTGAAGTGCTTTTGCGCGAGATTTCCTTGACGGTCCAACGGCGCTGTACGGTGCCTGCCAGCGGGTGTCATCGAAGCGGGACTTTCAACTAGCGGCGTGCAAGTCGTAGCAGACATGCGGCGAGCCCTGTGAGCCCTACAGCAACGCCTTCGGAAACCTCGTTACCGAGAGACGAGAGATCCTGCTCTTCAGGAAAAAAAACTTTTAGAAGCATGACAGTGAATCCAGAGGATGATTTCCTCTCGGATAGCCTTTACGCAGACACGATGCCTTATGTACAACCACGGGCAGCATGGCGTCAAGTGGCCTGTGGTTGACGCTGCATCTGAAATAGATGAAATTCTTATGCTTCGCCTAGGAATGTGGGCCAAGGCCAATCGATTCGCGTGCGCATCAAGCACCGAATGGTAGGAAAGCACGTGTATCTGCTCGGAAAGGCCAAGAAAGAGGACGTTGAATTGCTTTCTGAGCGAAGTTTACTTTATGGTTTAACGTCGCTGTGCAGTGCTTGCGAGTGGGTCTCATTGAAGCGGTACCTTTAACGAGCGGCGCACAATGCACCGAAGACGTGCGACAGCATGGCGACAGACGTGAGATACGGTGCTATAACCGCTGCTTTTCCTCATAATTCAGATGCTCACAATACAGTTACTGCATGTGCTACGCGAGCCTATACAGTAACTCAGCTGGAACAATTAAGAGAACGTAGATCCACACGTGCCCGCCGTCCTCCCGACCGTTAAGGGGGAAGGAAGTGTGTACCATAGTAGAATGAGCACAGTGCGCACGCCCGTCTAACCGACTGGGCGCCACAACGAGAGCGCACTTTCCTTCTCTCCGCCCCCGCTGGGAACAACTTTTATCTTTCCCTCTTTCCTTTCTCTAAAAGAACGAAAACCGGTCTGTCAGTGTAACGCAGTGCTTAACCACTACAAGAACAGTGTGAAACGGAAAGTCACGTGTTTCTCGCTCAAAGACACGTGAGCACAATGACCTAATTATACGCTCAAGACGACGGAATTTTGTGTGGAAGGCTTTATGGGTTTACGAGTTTACGAGGGTTCAATGTCCCAAAGCGACTCAGGCTATGAGGGACGTTGTAGTGAACGGGCTCTGAAAATTTGGACCACCTTGGGTTCTTTAACATGCACTGACATTGCACACTACACGGAACGAAACACAGATTAAATGAAGCGGCAGGGCGAATGATCACGAGGAGATAAAAGAAACTGCACAACAGAAAAGAGAAGCGGGAAGGGCAATGGGATAACAAGAGCCATGCGCGCCACACGCCCAGTATAGGGCGCCTTTGATTAATACCAAAGGGGGGATGCGTCGGAGGCAAATATCGACCCAGCATTATCGTCCGGCTCCCCCAGCCGGCGTTCGCTTTCCCCTTTTCTCTCTCGCTGCGGTTTTTCCGCCCAGTGTGCTCCCTGGCGCGGATACTTCACCGCCGCTCAACTCCGCTCGCCTCTGCTGGAGCAACAGCGCGTTAGAGGCATCCTGGCTTCCTAACGGCAGACTTGCAGTTGCATTATAGACGTTCCCCCTCCCTGAATCTCCCGCTACCCCAGTTTCTTTTCGAAGTTCTTTTCCGTCGGCTTTTTGCAGCCCAATTGCAGCGCTAACGGAAGCACTTGGTCTTTAGGCCTGTGCCATTTGACCATCGGCCACCGCTACCTGCCCGACCGGTACACCTACTATACTCTGTAGAGAGAAGAGCAGCAACAGTGATTGCCATGCATTTCCTCATCGGTGGATATAAAAATCGCGAACCATGTTATTCGCGAAAACTGCTCCCAATCTGCCCAGCAACATAAGGATGGCGTCCATACAGCTAATAACATGTGTGCGCAAAAAACGACAACATGTTACACGCAAAACGGCACTAATCGCTAAGGCAGAGAACTAGACAAAGACGTGGCGATACGAGTTGTCTGTTTATTCTTTGTCCTTTATTTTATCGTAGCTTTCGCGATTTTTGGCGAGCTGTAACCAGTGGACCAGCCGGTCGCTGTTCTGAACCAGTTGTGGAGTCAATGCTTTATTGAGCTCGAATAGACATGAGTGCTATATCCAATAAGTTTAATTTTTCGCCTCGTTTTCAACTTCTCTGTATTATGGTGTGCATTTGTAGCGAGCATTAAAAAAGTTCCGTGCCGCGGACAACATACACTGAAGAAGAAGGTGTGTATTGAAGAGTATGTGCCATGCTTACTAAGCAGGAGAAGAAGAAGAAGAAGAGGAAGAAGAAGGAGAAGAAGAAGACGACGAAGAAGAAGAAGACGAAGAAGAAGAAGATGAAGAAGAAGAAGAAGAAGAAGAAGAAGAAGAAGAAGAAGCAGAAGAAGAAGAAGAAGAAGAAGAAGAAGGAGAAGAAGAAGAAGAAGCAGAAGAAGAAGAAGAATGAGAAGAAGAAGTAGAATGAGAAGAAGAAGAAGAAGAAGAAGAAGAAGAAGAAGAAGAAGAAGAAGAAGAAGAAGAAGAATGAGAAGAAGAAGTAGAATGAGAAGAAGAAGAAGAAGAAGAAGAAGAAGAAGAAGAAGAAGAAGAAGGAGGAGGAGAAGAAGAAGAAGAAGAAGAAGACTTGAAGTTTTTATTTTACAGCATATGCACCTTATTTGAAGTCATCTCGTGCAACAGCTTGCAACTTTAACCCTTTCTACAACGAAGACATTCTTGCAGCTCAATGGGCTCTGACCGTGAAGTTTCCTTTCCTCCTTTCTAGGTAGACAAAAAATACAGAATATAGTAAGAGGACGCTCAAGGAACATTTTTAGCACAGTGCTTTTAAAACGTCACCCCTCCCGTAGCATAAGCTGCTCCGAAACGCAGCGCACAAGAATGTTTGCACGTGCACAGTTCGTGAGAAGGCCCAGGATGCGACGTATCTTGCGAGGCCACTTGTTTAGACCCGCTCTGTCCGTGTAATGACGCCTCACACGAGGCTGGTTTATAAATAACTCTTCTAACATTCCTCTAATGCGCTGGTCTGGAAGGTACTGGACGCAACCAGTGATTGACGCACACACATCGAGCAACTGACTTGCTCCTCCAAACTACACCCACCAGGCTCTCTCACCGCTAGCAGACGTTGCCTGCCGTGGCACAAGTCCTTTACTACCGTGGAAAGCGCTTTGATAACGCCATTTGGAGCGTTGTAACTTTTTTAATTTCCGTCAGAACTGCGCCGGAAAGGCATTGCCAGAAACTGAGCGATGTTCAAATATTCAATTCGATTTTCTTGATGCCTTTCTATGTGTGTCCCCTAGGACGCAGCTGTTGCCTTTAGCGTGTCCAAAATTATTGTAAATGCTCCGCCTTATAACTGCGGCGAACGCCAAGCACATGTCTCTCACGCTTTCCCTCGTTCCTTCCTCCACTCACCCTCGACCAGTCACGCTATATAAGCTGGCTGGTCGGCACGAATGAAGGCTTTCCTATCCCGAGCGTCCGTCTGTATTCCAGGGAAGCACGGCACGCGCAATGCGCGCACCAGCTATGTAACAGTGGCAACGAGCTCAAAGCGAACCCAAGACGAGAGCCAACCTGAAACGACGGTCAAGACTGAGTCACTGGACACAACCATTTCGGCCATGGCACATCCCCAGCTTCCCGAGTATGACGACTGCAGGGACAACTGGAGGGCGTATCTTACGTAAGTTGAAGCCTGCTTCGAAGCTACTGGAATCCAAGATTCAACGAAGAAGAGGGCGTTGCTCATTTCAGCACTGAGCATACGCACAGCACGAGTACTTTCAGGGAAAGTTGCACTGACAAAGCCAAATGCGCTGAAGTACGAAGTATAATTGATGTCTTAAGTGTGTATTTTGACCCAAACGCCACGAAACAGAGAGCTTCCGCTTTTTCAACCGGCGCCATTTTGAAGGTGAGTCTGTTCATACATTCATTGTCGAAATTCGCCAAATAGCGGATGGCTGCAACTTCGGAAGCATGCTCGATGGAATGCTTCACGACAGTATAGTATGCGGCGTCAGGTCAAGTGCCCTGCAAAAGCAGCTGCTGGCGAAAACAGACCTCACCCTGAAAGAAGCCGAAGCAATAGCGCATAGCTGTGAGGTAGCAAAAAAGGACGCCAACGCAATTTCTTCGGACTTGAAAGCCGTAATGAAAAGCGCACGGTGACGGATCTGCGACGAGCCGGTATTAGAGTGTGGTTGGTGTGAAAGCACTAAACACAATGGAAACGCGTGTAGCTGGATGAAAGCTCGATGCTACCGCTGCCGTAGGTTCGGGCACCTTGCAAAAAAGTGCCTTAGCGATGTCAGCAAGGAACGCCAGAGAACCCATGCTCGAAGCTGGTCAAGCCAAGCCTTAAATGTAACAGAGAAAACCTTAGATGACGCGGCCGACAGCATGCACATCTGGACTTTGGTTGTGTCTCGGAAATCTCAGTTGGAGCCTCCGATTCGCCGAACGTTCCCGTGGTCTGAAAGCGATATACTGATTGTCGATACTGGTTCAGCAGTGTGTGTTGTGCCTAGGCAACGTTTTGAGCAGCACAAGAAACAGTGGCCACCATTGTCACCATGCCACATAAAACTTTCCTGATACCTAGGGGACCTTGCCAGTACTGGGGCAGTTGGATATGCCTGTCTCATACAACGGGACTATCGTCGAGAGCTGATTAATTGTTATCGACTGCTCAGGCCCAAGCCTCTGACGACGCGACTTCATATCAAAACTCGGCAACACCTGGTCGTCAGTCCTCAACAACGGGGTGAAGCTGGGCGAGAGCTTCGGGAAGAACTGTGCATCAACTGTGGACGACGCGATCCCGATTTTACAAGACGTTTTCGGTACAAAATTGGGCCTGACAGACAAACCACCAGTGCATCTGTAACATAAAGGAGCCACACCAAAATTCTGTAAGGCCCGTTTTCTTCCATTTGGTTGTCGCGACAAGGTATCCAAAGAGATTGAAAGGCTTGAAACCATCAGAGTGTTGTCCCTTGTAACACCCGCAGAGTGGGCTACACCAATTGTGCCGGTACTGAAAAAAGGATGGCTCCGTTCGCACCTGCGCAGATTTCAAAGTAACCCTAAACCCTGCATGCGAGCTGGAGCAATACCCGCTACCTCTTATTGAAGATCTTTTTGCGTCTTTGAACGGCGGCGGCCAATTCAGCACGCTCGACCTGCGTGACGGCTATAATAAGACCCCTCTCGATGACCAGTCCAAGAAACTGTTCGTTATCAATACGCACCTGAGGTTGTTCTGCTACAACCGCTTGCCTTCCTGTATAGCTTCCGCGCCTGCAATTTTTCAAAAGAAAATCGACACTGCATTGCAAGGCATATCAGGTGTCCAGGCTTACCTCGACGATTTACTGATATCGGAAAAACGCAGCGTAACTGATAATTAAGGCTTGTGCTCCAGCGTCTCCAGCAGCACGGGGCTAAGCTCAGACTGGACAAATGTAAACTTCGCCAGGCGTCGGTTTCCTACTTGTGTCACCGTATTGACCGTGAGGGTTTACATCCGACAGAGCAGCATATCGAAGCAATCATGCAAACTCCTTGTTCGCAAAATGTGCAGGAGCTGCGCGCGTTTTGGGGCGTGATTATATTTTACACAAAGTTCATGCCGAATTTATCATCCGTCCTTGCACCTTTGTAGCCGCTGCTAGAGAAGAACACACGATGAATTTGGGAAAATGAGCAAAAGGCAGCATTTTTGCAAGCTAAGCAAGGTTTTCATCGGGCAGGGGTACTTGCCCATTTCAATCCGGCTGCAGACCTCAAGCTGGAGTGTGACGCGTCGCAACATGGGATTGGCGCCGTGGTATTCCATACATATGACAAGGTGAACAAGCCCATAGGCTTCCGTTCGCGAACCTTAACAAAGGCTGAAAGGAATTACTCTTAACTCGAACTTGTGTTTGACGTAACAAAGTTCCGGGATTTTCTCGTAGGTCGAGAGTTCACACTTGTTATCGACCAGCATCGTCTCCTGGGATTGCTTGAGGGCAGATCGACCAACCCCATCGCTGGCAGCCGCACGCATACGACGCGGGTCTCTGTTCCTCGGAGGTTTCCGTCACAAGCTCCAGTAGTTGCCGGGTAAGCAACTTCTGCATGCCGACGCCCTGAGTCGACTGCCACAAGCTATGACAGAGTTGCAATGAGACGATCCCACTGATTACATTCTTGTTCTAGCAGGATTCGAAGACGAAACCATGTCATTTGATGAACTGAAGCAATTAACTGCAAATGACCCGCAACAGAAAAGGGTTGCGCAGTGGACAAAGTATGGCTGGCCGTCGATCGCAAAATGTACAGATGATGAGTATTATTCCATTTTCCACCTGGTGTCATGGCGCTCTTTGGCCATAGAAGCCCTTGCGCCATAAAAATTCATCATCATTTTTCGATAAAAGACAAGGTCTGTCTTTTGCCCACGGACTGGTGTACTGGGGGCACCGCGTAATAGAGCCGAAGGAAGCACGACATCGTGTTTTGCACCTACTGCACAAAGCACACCAGGGGTATTCAGCTATGAAAGTAGTTGCCAGATCATCATTTTGGTGGCCAGGATTGGACCGCGACATACAGCAACATGTCAGAACTGTGTTCAAAACTTGCCTATGCCTCCCGCAGCACCGCCAGTGAGCTGGCCGACTGCTCGAGAACCGTGGTCCAGGATACACGTTGATTTCGCAGGGCCATTTGCGGGAAGCATGATTCCCGTTGTAGTGGATGCGCGCAGCAAGTAGATTGAGGCAGTCCTTATGAAACATGCTACCGCTACAACTACAGTGAATTGCTTGCGCGAGATGTTCAGCAGGTTTGGCATTCCAAGAACTGTGGTCTCTGACAACGGAACTCGGTTAACCAGTCATGAATTCGCTACTCTCACGGAAAAAAAAAATATAACGCATCTTCGAGCGGCTGTGTTTCGCCCACAGTCGAATGTGATGGCTGAAAGAGAAGTCAGAACGATAAAAGATGGCCTCAAGAAGATGGGGGCCGGAAGATTAAATAACCACATTCCCAGATTGCTTTTTATTTACAGAAGGACGTCTAACAGCTCGGGCAAGTCACCTTCAGAGGCACTTCTTAGTTATCGTTTCCGGTCTCGTCTGGACACATGCTTCCCTCTCATTGTTTCAGATTCAGTCCCGCAGCCAGATGAATGGTCACCGCCTCTACCTGGAGCTGCAGTGTATGCACGTAACTTTGGCGTAGGAGAAAAATGGCGCAGCCAGATGAATGGTCACCGCCTCTACCTGGAGCTGCAGTGTATGCACGTAACTTTGGCGTAAGAGAAAAATGGCTCCACGCAACAGTCACGTCTACTGGAGGGTCACGAATGGTCGCAGTGCAGACACCAGCCGGACCGGTCAGGCGTCACGTCGACTAGGTGCGTGTTCGACACACAACTCCCCCACGTGCGCAGGATCACAGCCCAGCGGAAGAGAACGCCGTTCAAGAAGAGACACCACCGCCGGTCCCGTACGACAAAGGAGTGGAGCGCGCGGTCCCTCGAGCAGATAGATACCCCACCTCCAGTGGCTACATCACCGGCGAATTCGTGAGGAGCGCAAGGAGAAAAAGGCCATCCGCAGCGGCAGCAGCAGGGAGAAACTGCATCGGCGCAGCCACTATGCACGCCAGAGCCACTGCGACGTTCCACGCTACAAAAGAAGCCAACACAATGACTTTATTATTAAGGGAAGAGAAATGTTGTAAAACCTCTGCCTTATCACTGTGGCGAACGCCAAGCGCATGTATCTCACGCTTTCCCTCGTTCTTTCCTCCCCTCACCCTAGACCGGTCAGCCTATACAAGCTGGCTGATCGGTACGAATAAAAGCTTTTCTATCCCGAGCGTCAGTCTGTGTTCCAGGGAAACACGGCACGCGCAATGCGCGTACTTGCTAGGTAACAAAAATATTTCTCGATTTCCTACCGGCTTTTGAACTTCCGAAAGCTGTTCCTAGTGGTAGGTTTAGGAGGACTATTATTCATTTCTACAAAAATTTCCGATTGTTCATTCTTTCTTTTGTGCGAATTTTCTACTGGTTCAGCACTGAAACCTCCGGTCCTTGCACGACGGGAAAAACAACGCAGCAGTAGCTGAACACCTAGTTTCATTTTCTTCTTGCGTTTACTTTTCGAATGCAGGTATGCCACAATCAGACACATTTATTCTTCCCTGATTCACCATCATCTCGTGCACGGAAAAAACCCTGAACCTGTCGGGCCCCTTGGCTGCACACTGTTCGAGCTGCTCATCCAAGAAGAAATTGTATCTCAAGTTTACGCCAGCCACAATTGTCGTGAGGGACAAGGAGAGCAGAGATATCACTGGAGCCAATCACATGGCATGCGGAGCCCATGGCACATGCGTCAGCTCGCCTTCGGTGGCCCCCAACGAAAACGAAGTTAAGATAATCAGAGACGATATCACACGAAGCTTGCCCTCAAGATGATTATCCCTTTCAAGTGACCTTGTGTTTTGTACTTAACCATGTCTGTTTTCTAAAATAAATTAATTGCTAGTCTGCGCCAGTCTTGCCACTGTGCCCATGCTTCCCTATTCATCTAGTCCCGTCCCGTCACAAAGTATTCTTTGAACCCAGTAATAAGATAATTTTCTGCCTGTTTCTAATTGATACCTCTTATGAATAAACGCTGGATGCGGCGCGAAGCAACGCCGTTGGCGTCTGTCTGGAACTGGAAAGGTGCCCTTTTCCACGGCAACTGTTGCGGAAACAGGTGACTACTTTTAGATGCCGTCGCCTACAAGTAAAGAACGGGTGTTCACCGCCGGTATGTGGTACATGGCAAAAAGAGCTTCCTTCACTGAGCTGCGATTACCTAGAGCGTTTCTTATTTCGGCTAAGTCGTGCGACTCCTGGATCTTTGTGATCTTACCCGCTCATCAAATCTACAACCTTAGATCTTTTCTCTCCTATTACTGCTTTCCTCTTGCAAAACCTTTCCCCGATACAGAAGAACATGTTAATAATTTTTAAATACTGGCTTGAGTGTCTGTTCTCTCTTCATATGGTGTTATTTGGCTTAGTTGACTGGTAAAGAAGCGTTCAAATAGCGCCCTTCAAGGCAACTATAAATCCCATTTTTCTTTGAAGAGACGCTAGCGTCAACAACAAAACAGATCTAGGCCTCAGAGAGATACTGTACTGTTCTGTTTTCACTTATTAGCTCCCAAGAAATTAATTTCATTGCTTATTAACAATTTTTTCTTCATTTTATCCTCGTCATTGGGGCCCGCAGAAATCTCGAGCCGATTAATTTTTCTGCGGAGGGATTAGTTTCCTCGTTAAACCTTTCCCAAGCACTCCTCCTTTGATTCCAGGACTTCAAGTTTTTCTCCGACAACTTTTCCTTACTTAGCAACGCTCTAATTACGCTTTGTAGCTAATCCACCATCTCGGAAGTGCCGGACGTGATTGCGCCGCCATTGCTTCTCAGCTTACCCTGTATCAGTACCTATCGCTTTGGTGAGGTTTTATTGGCGTTCCATTAATCGTGCGCACTTTTATAGTTTTTTACTCTAGATTGTCGCATCGCACAATATCCACAAAGCTCCTTTTGGGGCGGCCAAGCACCTTTTCTTTGTGGTCGACAACTAATCACGGTAATATAGAAGAAGAAATTGCGAGAAACAAGATATGAGTGTTGAAAGCCGAGTGGTTATGACTGCATGTAAGATAAATATTGGTTTAAGGACATCAAAATCAGGAGCAGAACTATGAGAACGCTAGCAAGGCACTATTATAGTTTTTACTTAATGCAGCCTGAGCACCACAAAGGGCACCTGCTAGGTGCCCAAATTCACGGTTGTATGACTTTTTCGATGAGAAAAGAGAGCCTAGCTGTTCTTCAAAGTATATAAATTGCAAAGAAAAAGTGAATGCCTTGGATAGAAGTCTGCGCATCTAACGGGCTCACCATGCGGTGGAAAGAAAAATGATTCCTTTGATCTCCTTTACCTGCCTTCACCACCGTCTTTTGTCGGCCTAAAATTGCCTTCTCGCCGAAAGCGCAAAGGCCTGAAACAGCCGCTCCGTATGTACACACACGCACGCGTTCCCAAGAAATATGAGCCCGCCTGAAAGCGTCCGCGCTATTACGATGCGGCTGGTTTCGCTTATTTGAATAAATCTGAGTAGCAGGCTCTGATATCCATTTTCTCTCTTTCTTGTCGGACGTCTTACGTACCTACTTGTGAAGAAAGAGACAATACGTATGCGACCTTCCCCGATCCCGTTTCTGCAACGTTGCTTCGTCAGCCAAGCTCTATGAACATCCCGTCGTATCTTTTCTTATCGTTATCTTCGTTTTACCTCACCCACAGTGTGGGTGCAGTGGTTGTTGCGCTCTCAATTCCGCTTCAGGAGCTCTTTTCCCCTCTTGCATAGCGTGCAGTATTAACCTCGTGAAGATGCGTTCGTTGGGGACCGCAAGGCGTCGTTGAATGCGTTTGTCTGGCAGAAGCCTCGCCTTTTCGCGCACCTTATATCTCAGTGCACATAGTTCTTCAGCGCTTTATGTGACGAATCTGTGTCATACGGTGCCACCCTCCCTCATTCTCTTTCTCTCTCTCCTTCTCGCGCTCTTTCTGTTCATGCACCTCGTTCTCTCTTTCCGTTCTTTGACTCTCTCCTTTATTCCTTCCATCACGGCGCGGTTGAGGTGTCTACCAAGTTGTGAGACAAGTACTGCGCCATTTCCTTTCTTTCCACAGACCCAATAATTTAATATACTTCAAAATGATCCCCTCGCCCATAGCTTGACTCTTCTGGTGTTTTGTCAAGTTGTTTTTGACGTTACCGGCATTCTCTGCGCATTGTATTCGTTCATCTATAGATAGATATCAGCTGCCTCTTGTCGCTGGTGTCTGAGAAAAGTCGCTGGTGTCTGAGAAAAAGCGATGAAGATTGCGTACTTCCCTATCCCACACGTACTCTCTTCGCTCTTTCACTCTGGAAAGACCATCTTTATTCCTGCGTAACAATACTGAAGGGCTGCTTTATCGTGGCACCGGGTTTATCGTGTTCCTCAGATAAAACAACGTTTTGGAGTCATACGGCCACGCGATCAGTTCAACTGTCTCTTACAGCTAGAAGCATCACTATCACTTTTAAAGGTTTGGTATTTTCACGAAATTTTTGCGTTTTCTTCGCACTTAACCGTTATGTTGACAAAGCCCAAGGAAATACAAAAAGAAAGTTTGCTCCCCCTTTAGTTTGCTCCCCAACACACACACACACACACACACACACACACACACACACACACACACACACACACACACACACACACACACACACACACACACACACACACACACACACACACACACACACACACACACACACACACACACACACACACACACACACACACACACACACACACACACACACACACACACACACACACACACACACACACACACACACACACACACACACACACACACACACACACACACACACACACACACACACACACACACACACACACACACACACACACACACACACACACACACACACACACACACACACACACACACACACACACACACACACACACACACACACACACACACACACACACACACACACACACACACACACACACACACACACACACACACACACACACACACACACACACACACACACACACACACACACACACACACACACACACACACACACACACACACACACACACACACACACACACACACACACACACACACACACACACACACACACACACACACACACACACACACACACACACACACACACACACACACACACACACACACACACACACACACACACACACACACACACACACACACACACACACACACACACACACACACACACACACACACACACACACACACACACACACACACACACACACACACACACACACACACACACACACACACACACACACACACACACACACACACACACACACACACACACACACACACACACACACACACACACACACACACACACACACACACACACACACACACACACACACACACACACACACACACACACACACACACACACACACACACACACACACACACACACACACACACACACACACACACACACACACACACACACACACACACACACACACACACACACACACACACACACACACACACACACACACACACACACACACACACACACACACACACACACACACACACACACACACACACACACACACACACACACACACACACACACACACACACACACACACACACACACACACACACACACACACACACACACACACACACACACACACACACACACACACACACACACACACACACACACACACACACACACACACACACACACACACACACACACACACACACGCACACGCACGCACGCACGCACGCACGCACGCACGCACGCACGCACGCACGCACGCACGCACGCACGCACGCACATCTTCGTTTCACCAGTTGGTTCCAGCTCTGTTTTTATAGTTAAGTATCAAGCCGCCTTCTACACGTTTCATGGCCCTCGTCGCTGGAATGCAAATACACGGTCCGTTCTCATTTGGCCAGCTATGTGTGCAATTCGCTTTGGGTCCCGGCCCAAATACACCCTATTCTATTCTTCCTTTTTGTCCCGACTCTTCTTTTTTTTTATTCTAATATGAACGGTGTCTGGTGAGCCTTTTCTGCATCTGCATTACGTTATGCGATTAGCTGGTCAGGAATGGTTTATACTTTTCGTATTTTTTCTCCACTCCCTTAAACTAATCCCATCTATGGAAAGTGAGAGTAGCGCAAAACGGGACAAAGGGACAGAGAAAGACAGACACAACACAGAGCCTGTGTTGTGTCTGTCTTTCTCTGTCCCTTTGTCCCGTTTTGCGCTACTCTCACTTTCCATGGATCACCGTTACCGACTCGCCCAAGTTTCTACCCTTGTGAATCCCATCTGCAATATATGTTCTCGTTCAAGGTAGGGTTTACTGTCTTCCGTGAACTGGACAGCCGATCGTTTTTTTAATTATTTCATTTATATATATTTTCATGTAATGAAATTTCTGAATGTTGCGGATTAAGCCCTCAGTTTTTCTTGCACAAGGGGTTAATGCGCGTGCTGTTCATTCAGACCGAGCGACAAGAAGCCTTCAGCGACTGCGTGTCTTGCGATCGCTCTGCGCTTCTAAGTGTCCTTCCTCTGCAGCAGCAACTCTGTTTCCGTCGCATAATGCGCATATCTACGCTGCCTTCTTATGCGTGTCTGGTTTATGTAATAATATCAGCGACGAAATTAACTGTCAAAATGCGGACATAATATGCAGTATGTTCTTGGAGGTCAGCTTATGTAACTACACGCAGCGAGCTGTGCGTTTTATTTACCTATCCTTCCGTTGTTTCAAGCAGAATATATCACTCCTAGTTCATATTTTTTTCCTGCATGTGTTATTCATTAGAGAAACAAATGAAATTTAAAAAAACTTTGGAAGAGCATTGCTATTGTAAATGCAATCACAAAGCAAAATATTGCATATCATGGGCTAGAAAAGATGATCATGAAGTGGAGCTAAACTTTACAGAAGAATAAAAAAAATAAAAATTAACGCACAATCCGCATTTACTTCTGCACCGTTCCTAATGATTAGCCGTCAATCTTTATCTCGGCGAAACGAAGTTCGAACAGTTACGCAAGAGAGTTTACCGTAGCGAGAACCAGACCACGTTGGCTAACCGCCCGAGGTGGCCGCCTCACTGCGTCAGCTAATTGCGCTAAGGCTGCGAGATAGACGACTGCCCGCGTCGCGCCCGTTGCGACATCCGCTCGGGATTGGTAAGCTGCTTCAGAGGCAGTGGACGATGCACGCGGAAAGTAGGAGAAAAAGGGCCGCCCCTCGGAAGCGTCCTGGCTGACGCCAGTCCCACTCTTCCTCCACGTGGAAAGCCCTGGGGAGGACAGCATCCCCCGACGACTCGCTTCAAGTTCTATCGGCTTTATTGACCAAGGAGTACATCGTTTGAAATTACACTTTACTATCCCGAAGTCCCAACTCTGCTTTCTTCTTTCTCAGCACCTTCTTCGGTACAACGCTCCTTTTTATCCTGGCCCTTTTTGTTCAGTTCGTACTGCTTTGCGACGTTGCTTGCGAAAATTGCTTGTGTAAGTTTGACGGAGACCAAATTCGGTAGCTTCCAGGCCAGCCGCCTTGTCCTGGGCACGAGAAACAAGAGACCTGTTATTTTCAACCACTTGGAGACTTTGCATATTGCTTAACTCATTCAGCGCTGTTACTGGGTTTCGTCGCCCCGCGGTCTTCATCTTTTTTTTTTACTGAGCAGTAGCGCTACGCAGGACGCCTTCTATGTTAATATTACATCTCTTTTCTTTAGTGCGACCCGCTCAGATCAAATGCAAACACACAATACTTATGCGATGTTTATGAATACGGATTCCTTCCTCATGGGGGGTGAGGGGTGGGGTCTACTTACCAAATACAGACACGATCAAGTATACACAGTAGACAGCAATGTTAGTTACTTTGGCCCTCTCTCGTAAAAACTAGTACCCTGCTTCTTGGAACAGCTTACTGACCCCACCAACCAGCAAAAAAAAATCAATTTAGCACAGCCAACTGGCGCCATTTATTTCGCACGTCCACGACTTATGTGGAAACGTTACAAGATTCTTGGACAGTTAATTTCAAGGCCTTCCTTACTCGCGCGGACATCACTCACGTAGGAAGGAAGCTTCCTGCCTCATTAAATTCCTGCGATACTGTGACCTTGACTTCAGATGGTGACAGCAGCAGTTGATGGCTATTGTGGGGATTGTGCACATGCCGATGAAGGTGTGCCAGGTCACAGATCTGTGCCGAAAGTGTCCGATCTTAATTCACATCTGAGTGTCGCTTCGGAGCAGCCATTGACGGAAGAATAATTGCAAGGCTAATCACAGCAGTAGCTAAGAACCTCAACCTCTAAGGCTTTTAAAAGAAAATTTGTTTTCACTCTTTCGATCTTGCTGTGTCAGAAATTCCTAGGCTCTGGAAACGTCGTGGACGGTGATAGCATAGCGACCTTTTTTTTTTCTGCATGCGTAAGCACGTGAAATTGTATGTAGCCCCAAAATGAACAACCATTTTATGACGTGCTGCGAAATCAGCTCACAAGACTCTGATGAATTTCCGCTTCTTTGGTTTCTCCGCCACAGTGAGTTGTTGCGGCTGTGCAACCCGAAATACACGGCCTAGCTTCGACGCGCCCCCGCAATCACAAGAGAAAGCCTAGGAGCATGCGCAAATCGTTTCTCTTGCGGCCCACGAAGATTAATTTTAGCTGCAAAGAATACGATACTTTCCCAAAGGATGAAGAATGCCTTATCATCTTCTTGGTTAGCCTAGGGTTGGCCATGTTTACTTACAACAGAAAAAGATTGGTAATAGTGATGTACAAAACAGTGTGCCACCTGTCATGTGTGTTCTCAAGTACCTGTCGCGCCCGATAATTGCATTCTTCTATTTTTAAGCATAATTGAAACAAGCATGACATACCATTGTCAAAAAACGCAGAGGGCATTTCAGTGCCACTACTGCTATACAAACAAGAAAAAAATAAACGTAAGCAAGAGTGTGGTGCAAAAAACCATGCCACCATTTGTAGGGCTCTTTCGCCAGCTTCCCCACTCAGCCAATGTTCCCTTTTGATGAAAGTTTGAGTCAGTATAGGTATGTAGGAGCCCCATACTACAAAACCGCAGCAGCCGGGTCGCTGACAAGTGTGCAAAGCAAGTTACCCTATGCAGCTGAAACAAATCTTTCCCGAAAATGAGTTAAGCGCTTGCACTGACCGTAACAGCTGCTTGGACAAGTAAGACGAAAACGAACTTTGGAATGGCGGCACGCCTGCGCTAATAATGGATGCATAATTATAAACAATGAAACGTATTCGATGATAATGAAAACTTTATTTTCCGAAGTAAAACCTGAGGAGGTCTTTTTACTTTTAAAATTTTTTTGCACTGCCGTGAACACAAGGGACGTCTTTCGGAATAAATAGTATTACCTTTATCACCTTTCACTTTAATCGCTATTGTAGTATATCTTAACGGAGAACTTGATTTTTCCTGCTGCTCAAGGAGAATGTTTCTCAGGAACAATTGAGTCACGAGGTGCACGGGAACTACAGAGTGTCAGCTCTTGAGAATTTATCATTTAGTCGTGTGGCCAACCTCGGCCTAAGTGGCCCACGTCTTAACATCCTCTTCTGCCTCACATCAGTCGAAAGGGGAAGGGCTGTGAGCTCTTCAGCCAGCGACCTCCACACAGAAAACGTTCACTCACCACGGACCAGGCTACCCTTGGCCACGCGCGGAGGGTATCACGTCCTTCCAATTCCAAACAATATGTACCCCGTACACCAGGGTGCACGACTAAAGGCCCGCGCCAAGCAAATACAACATACGGTCATAGATCGCAAAGCAAGTATTTTTACACTCACGCCAGTCCCCTACCAAGGTCGGGCGGCTGCGATAGCAACCGTCACAACCAACCTCGGGAAGGAGATAGCCAGCGCCATGGTTCAAAGCCGAAACAGCATAGCGGATGCTGAGGAAGTCGCATTCGCGCTTGCCATCCAGCACGCTCACACCTCCGAGGAAATGGCTACAATCATGGGCGACTCTCAGCTAGCCTGCAAGGCGTACCTCAATGAAGAACTCTGCCAAGCGGCCGCCCACATCACCACAAATCGCACTCCCGGTACACACCCCCGTCACAGTATTCTGTACATCCCTTCCCGCGAAGGCAGAGAGGGCATTGAGGCGGCTGACAGGATAGCTCAAGGCCATACATTCCGAGCCCCGTCGCCGTCCACCTTTGAAACTTCGTCTCCAGTAATATACGGTGAAACCGTAGACTATCACCGACTTGGTCACAAGAAATACCCCCCCCCCCCCCCCCCCCCCAGTCGTCACGAAGCCACTATATGGCGAAACATGCAAGCCTGTACACTGCCAAACGTAGCTCGACACAATAAGATCTGGCCCGCTCAATAGCCAACAACGCATGCCCGGCCTGCGGAGAGATTTCAGACATCCTCCACATGGTTTGGAACTGGCCCGAGCAACGTAAATCGCACAGTTTACAGGAACTCAGCCATGAGCAGTGGGAGGTGAAGCTGGCTCACTCAGAGCTTCCCCGTTCAGCGCTAGCTGATCGGTCAGGCCTGGAAGACCGTATTCGCCAATGGTATCCTGTACCGGGGTGAACCACCCGCGTAATTACTTTATACTAATAAAGTTGCTTATTCGTGCCTGGTGGTTTGGGCGTCCGCTTCGGCTCCGGGAGGTGGTTGGTTACAAACCCACCACCGTACACCCACCGGTAAAAATCGGTTCAAGCCACTCTCGGCCCAGCGCCCGGTTTCTTCAGGGGTGTGTGCTTGGAGGAGTGTGCTCCGCAAACCCCGCCAGCGCCCTTTCGGGGCAAACCCAGTTTCGAACACTCAGCCAGCAAAGGTGGTTCGTGTTTCACTCCCAAGTGAAGAGTTCGACTCAAAGCTCGTACGCTGTAACCAGCGTGTCAAGTTCAACCCTAAGCGATCCTTCGTCAGAAGCGATTCAGTGTAACACTGCGGTCCTGGGCAAGTCCAGTTTTTCCGGCTGTTCGACTTTGTGAGAAAAAAAGGGCCACAAATGGGCTTCTACTGCATGAGGCGGATTTAAGGTTGCTTGACGGCGGAACTTATGTCTGATCCGTCAAGGCAACTGTGGTCAAGACCTTGCTTCCTTTCTTTCTTTCTTTCTTTCTTTCTTTCTTTCTTTCTTTCTTTCTTTCTTTCTTTCTTTCTTTCTTTCTTTCTTTCTTTCTTTCTTTCTTTCTTTCTTCCTTCCTTTCTTTCTTTCTTCCTTCCTTTCTTTCTTTCTTTCTTCTTTCTTTCTTTCTTTCTTTCTTTCGTTCTTTCTTCCTTTCTTCTTTCTTTCTTTCTTTTCCTTTCTGTCTTTCTTTTCCTTTCTTTCTTCTTTCTGTCTTTCTTTCTTTCTTTTTTCTTTCTTTCTTTCTGTCTTTCTTTCTTTCTTTGTTTCTTTCTGTCTTTCTTTCTTTCTTTCTTCCTTTCTTTCTTCCTTTCTTCCTTTCTTTCTTTCTTACTTTCTTTCTTTCTTTCTTTCTTCCTTTCTTCTTTCTTTCTTTCTTTTCCTTTCTGTCTTTCTTTTCCTTTCTTTCTTCTTTCTGTCTTTCTTTCTTTTTTCTTTCTTTCTTTCTGTCTTTCTTTCTTTCTTTGTTTCTTTCTGTCTTTCTTTCTTTCTTTCTTCCTTTCTTTCTTCCTTTCTTCCTTTCTTTCTTTCTTTCTTTCTTTCTTTCTTTCTTTCTTTCTTTCTTTCTTTCTTTCTTTCTTCCTTTCTTTCTGTCCTTCTTCCTTTCTTTCTTTCTTTCTTTCTTTTCTCTTTCTTTCTTTTTTTTTCTTTCTTTTTTCTTTCTTCCTTTCTTTATTCTGTTTTCTTTTTTTCTTCGGCTTTCTTTCTTTCTAGAGCAAACAGTTCGTTTTTAGACCTTGATTTTATCAGGTTCTCTGATATTCGTATGAGTATCTGCGCCACAGAACCAACGCGCACTCGAAGTACAAATGTGCTGGCGTTTTGGCAACGCAATCACCCTTCTCCTTTGTCCACCCCCCTAGCAGCTCTCGGCGTCTGTTCTTCCTGCTCACCAGAGACCTCAATGTCCCACTCTCTCAGAATCTCGCGTCAAAGCGTGTAACGGCGCCGGTGCCCTCTGAGCGCTATTTAGCAGGCGGTATTGCGCTGGGGTTGAAGACAAGAGTTGTGGAAATGTCCATATGCGGCGACGACACCGAGCGGCACCTTTATAGCTTTAATAACGAATCGCAGTGCCTCAGACGTAAGAGCGCGGCTAAGGCACCAGGCTGGAAGGGTAATTTTTCCGGGCGGCTGCAACGCATTAGCGCACACGCGAAGGACAAGTGTCACGCGAAAAAAAAAGCGCGAGAGAGAATGAGAAAAACAAAGAGAGAGTGAAATGAGAAAAAGCCACCACAGGCGGCGTCAACAGAATTATACTGTTCAGAGAAAGGCGTTCCACGTGGCTGCTGGTTCGTACAGGAGACATTGAGAAGCGCGCAGTGATTAATGACGCTCAGATACCAAGGCACGTGGGACTTAGATTATAAATGTTGCGAAAGGACATCTTCGGGCAGCAACCCCGTTATTTAAAGTGGGCTCCACGTGCGGGCAGGATTTGACGCGCACCGGGAGAGATTTATTAGCTTTGAAAGAAACACTTGTGTATATTATGTATTAATCAAACGTGCGATCATGGAGAGAAAGGAGTGCTAAAACGCTGACAGCTGTTACAGGTTGGCCGATTTCAACAACTAGATGCTGGGACGTCTCATAGGCACTACCTATAATACATGTATGGCTCACAAATTGAATTGGAATGAATGACCGCCACGCCGAAGGTGCAGTTGTCGCTTGACACATTACTTAACAGCGCGTAACTGCGCGCATGACAGCTAATTGGTCAAAATCAACAAGTGTGGCTAATTCTGCCACAAGTAAAATGGGTCAGAAAAACGAAGTGTTTAACACACACCTCATATCATGTCCAACATTCTTGGTCAAAAATTTTGAATATTGATAAACTGTAAGATACTGGCGCAGAAATATTCAAGGTAAAGACACTTTCTTCCGATATGTAGCAAAATCTTTCGTTTATAGTGTTTCCGCAGCTCGCATCGAGCAGCTAAGAGTGCTATAGAAAGCTAATGGGGAACGTTTTTGACGACAGCGAACACGTCAATAGCAAAAAATTCAAACCTCTCGACGGGAGACCTCCGCATATATTGATTGGTATACGGAGGTCTTACAATATCTGAAACAATTGCACTCATAATCTCTTGTACATTGAAGAATTTTGGGCGCGAAATTTTGGGTGTGTCTCGTAGTGCATGGCTCTGAGAGCAGAAAAATAACAAGCAAGGCTGCCGGTACTTGGTAAAGAGTGGAAGTTTCATATAGTCTTTGATCCGTAATAGGGCAAGTCTTCGGGCTTCTTCTGCGCGTTGAAGGTAGGCGGCGACGTCGACGTTCTCTTCTTCAGTAAGGTTGGGCAGCATGGAGTCTAGCGTGGTTGTGGCCTCCCTGCCATGAACTGGCCTAAAAGGCGTCATTTGGGTGGTCTCTTGCACTGCGGTGTTGTAGGCAAAGACAAAGTAAGGCAGGATGATGTCCCAGGTCTTGTGTTCGGTATCGACATATAAATGGCGAGCATATCGACGATGGTTTTGTTCAGGCGCTCTGTGAGTCAGTTGGTCTGCGGATAATATGCAGTTGTCCTCTGGTAGCTGGTTTGGCTGTAACGCAGTACGGCTTGCGTCAGTTCCGCCGTGAATGTTGTTTCTCTGTCCGTGGTGAGCACATCAGGGGCGCCTTGTAGAAGAAGAATGCACTCCACGAAAAATTTGGTGACTTCTGCTGTGTTCCGTTCGCTAGGGCTTTTGCCTCGACGTAGCGGTTCAGGTAGTCGGTCGCTAGATGATCTACTTATTTCCGGACGTTGACTTTGGTAAAGGGCCAAACTAGTCCATGCCGACTTGCTCAAAGGGCCTTGAGGAGGGTTCATTGGGGTTCAGAAATCCTGCTGGTCGGGTGGGAGGGGTCTTTCGTCGCTGATAAAATCGGCAGGTTTTCACACAATGTGCGACATCGGCATACAGTCGGGGCCAGTAATATTTGTCTTGAATGCGGCGGAGAGTTCGAGAAAACCAGAGAAGTCCAGCTGTCGGCTCGTCGTGTTAACCCTATAGAACTTCTTCGCGGAGACTTGCAGGTACAACAAGGAGGCAGACTTTTTGTTCGCTGCGAAGTTCTTCTTCACGAGGACATCATTCTGTACACAGAAGGAAGACAATCCTCGCTTGAACGAGGCGGGGTGTGAAGCAACCTTTCCTTCCAGGTACTCGATGAAGCGTTCTAGGTCGGGGTCTAAGCGTTGCTGCTGTGCAAAAGACCTAGAGCTGATGGTTCCCATGAAGACGTACTCATCATCGTCCGGCGGCGGTGCATTCAGGGGTCGTGAGAGCCAATAGGTTTCAGAGTGCTTGCATCTGGACTTGTAAACGACGATGACGTCAAACTCCTGGAGGCGCAGACTCCACCGGGTGAGGCGGCCTTAGGGGTCGTTCATATTGGCAGGCCAGCACAGCGCGTGGTTATCGCTGACCACCTTGAACGGTCGTTCGTAGAGGTAGGGGCGGAATTTCGACGTATCCCAGATGACGGCAAGGCACTGCTTCTCAGTTATCGAATAGTTAGCCTCGCCCTTGGAAAGGGAACGGCTAGCGTATGCGGTTACTTTCTCCAGTTCGTCAGTTTTCTGATCAAGGACGGCGCCTAGGCCGATGCTGCTTGCGTCGGTATGAACTTCAGTATTGGCGTTTTCATCAAAATGCGCGAGAATCGGTGGGGACTGTAAACGACACTGAAGTTCCTTGAAGGCTTCCAGTTGCGGCGCTTCCCATTTAAATGGCACGTCTCCCTTTGTGATGTGGGTCAGAGGCTTGGCGATGCCTGAAACGTTCTTGACAAATTGTCGGTAATACGCGCATAGTACGAAGAACCTGCGCACAGCTTTCTTATCGGCCGGCGGTGGAAACTGTTCAATAGCAGGTGTTTTCGGCGGGTCTGGGCGTACTGATTCCTTGCTATCTATGTGGCCTAGAAACCTCAGCTCTTTATAGGTAAAGTGGCCCTTCTCTGCTTTCAAGGTTAGGCCGGATGACTTGAATGCGTCTAGTACTGTCCGAAGCCTTTTCACGTGCTCTTCAAAGTTCGAGGCGAAGAAAACGACGTCATATAATTATACCAGACAAATTTGCACCTTCTGGCCTTCCAGCACTGTACCGATTACTCGCTGAAACGTTGCTGGTGCGGAACAGAGACCAAATGGCATCACCTTGAACGCAAAGAGGCCATCCGGAGTGATGAATGCGGTCTTTTCGCGATCTCTTTCATCGACTTCAATTTGTCAGTAGCCGCTCGTGAGGTCCATCAATAAGAAATTCTTGGTGTTGGACCGCCGCTCCAGCGTGTCGTCGATGCGGGGGAGGGGTAGACTTTCTTCTTTGGCATCAATGCAGAATTGAAGTGTGCCGTCTTCCTTTCTCACCAGAACAAGCGATGCCGCCCATGGGCTCTTTGAAGGATGGATGACGTCGTCGCGAAGCATTTCTTTCACTTGGTCCCGAATGGCTTGTCTTCCTCGCGGAGACAGAAGGTAGGGGCTTTGGCGGTGAGGTCGGGCGTGCTGGCCGGTTATAATGCGATGCTTGGCAAACGGCGTTTGTCACACCTTCGGCGATGAAGACAAACAGTCGCAGTAGCTTCGAAGCAGACTGCGGATCTGTTCTTGTCTGTCCCGGGGCATGGCTGGGTTGATGTCGAAAGTGGGCGAATTCTCTTGGTCAGGCGAATATTCTCAGGATAGGTCGTAGAGGGCAAAGGATATTTCGTACGTCGGATATTTCGTCGAAGAAAGCAATCGTCGTTCCTATGTTAACGTGCCAGTATTCTTCGCTGAAGTTGGTCAGCAGCACTTCAGCTTGTCCGTTGCGGAAATATGTAATGCCTCTTGCGATGCCGATTCCGCGCTCTAGAAGCAACGCCGTGTTCCTCTCGAGGAGAGCTTCCATGTTCTTGGCATCCGTGGCATCTACGGTAACCATGACGCTTGATCGGGATGGGGCACTCACTTGTTCATCCAGGACACTCAGGGCAACATGGTACTCCATGGTCGCCAGCGAAGGGATGGCTTTTTCTGTGGAAATCGCGATGAGCTTGGAACGCAGGGCGATGATCGCCTGATGCTCATTAAGGAGATCGATGGCGAGTATCACGAAGCGGGAACATTGCTGTAGTACTACGAAGGTCGCCGGATAGGTATGTCCCTTGACGGTCACTCGCGCTATGCATCGTCCCGATGGCTTAATGAGGTGGCCTCCAGGGGTGCGAATTTGTGGGCTATCCTTGCCGGTTGTAATTTTCCTCAATGGCGCGGCGAATGTTCCATTCATCACCGAATAATTGGCGGCAGTGTCGACTAGAGCGGTAACCTTCCGGCCGTCGATAATCACTTCTAACTCGGATGTCCTGGATCTTGCGTTGCACGTCGTCCTCGGCTTCGAGTCACGGCTTCCTGGCCTATGGGAATCGTAGGTAGGGCGTGTCGTCGAAGCTCTTCTGGGTGGCGGCGTCGTTTCGAAGGCAGTTCGCGTCGTTGTCGAGGTGGCCATTGTGTGCGGCGTCAGCGTAGCGGGTGCAGCGTCTTAATGTGGCGTGGTCAGTGGAGGATCTTCGTCGTTCCGCTGGTGAGCAACCTCACCTGCAGAGCTTGCTTTCCTTGGTTTCCCTTGCTGGGGCTGGGGACCTTTCGCGAACAGCCGCTGCGTAGCTGCGGCCCGGTCACGCAAACCGTGCAGTAGATGGCGATGGGGATCGGGACAGACGGCTTGACGACACGTACTCCGCTCTTCGCAGGTAGTTGTCAATTTCCGGCGGTCGCTGGCCGGGGAGCGGTCTTGAGGTGTCGATGGCGGAACCGCGCAGGCCAATTCGTCTCTACTGGCAGTGACGAAGTATGTGGCCAGCATAGCCACAATGGAAGCACAGTGGGCAGTTGTCGGGAGTCCTCCATTCGTCGCATTTCCTATAGCTGTTGCGTCGCTCGTATAGTGAGCGTGCGGGAGCTAGAGGTGCGTCGTTCTTGGAGAGCTGGTTCCCGTCGAAGAGGGCTTGGGGTGTATCGTCGGGGCGCGGGATCGCATAGTGCGGCGGTGTATGTTATGGCCTGCGGTTCTGTGGTCGTTGGAGTCGGGGTGCCGAGTACGTGGTGTACTTCTTCCCGTACCACGTCCCTTAGAGTCCATGCTTGCGGCTGTGGGAGGATGGGAGCAGTCGTCGTAGCTCCTCGCGGACGACCTCATGAACGATGTCCCGCAGGCTGGCACTGGTGGTCGTTGAGGTGTCCTCATGGCCCATAGAGAAGGCTGGTGGTGTCCGGTCGTAGTGCCGAGCCCTGATGTCGAGGGTCTCATCGATCATAGAAGCTTCAGTTGTGAACTCGGCAACTGTCTTGGGCGGGTTTCGGACCAATTCGACGAAAAATTCTTCTCCCACACCGCGCATCAAGAAGCGCGCCTTCTGCTCCGCTGTCATGCGAGGGTGAGCGCGGAACTGACATCCCAGTTCTTCGACGTACACTAAGGCGGTCTCTTTGGGCAGTTGGGAGCGCGTCTCGAGCAGTAATTCGGCCTCTTATTTGCGAACAATGCTTGTAAATGTTTTCAGGAGGTCTTTCCTAAATTCCTCCCACGTTCGCAAGGCAGCCTAGTGGTTCTCGTACCAGGATTTAGCTTGGACATTCAGAACGAAAACGACGCACTGTAATTTTGCTTGGTCGTCTCATCAGTTGAATGTCGCCACATGCTCAAACTGGTCTAACCATTCTTTCGCTCCTTCATGGGGTAGACCACTGAATACTGGTGCATCACGTGGCTGATGAAACTAACTAACTAACTAACTAACTAACTAACTAACTAACTAACTAACTAACTAACTAACTAACTAACTAACTAACTAACTAACTAACTAACTAACTAACTAACTAACTAACTAACTAACTAACTAACTAACTAACTAACTAACTAACTAACTAACTAACTAACTAACTAACTAACTAACTAACTAACTAACTAACTAACTAACTAACTAACTAACTAACAAACAAACTAACTAACTAACTAACTAAATAAAGAAAGAAATAAATCTCCAGAAAATGAAAGGGGGTTCGTACACTAGTGAACCAGGCAATACAGTTCACAAACAGCTGAGCGGCCGGCAACAGAAGCGCAGTTAGTCTACACAGGCAGGGGTCTGCAGCCGCGCGCCGGCACTTCGTCTTCAACTTCTTCGTCTGCCATGGGGGCAGCATCAGGCGCGTTCATCATAGCTCACTACAAAATAAATAAATAAATAAAGAAATAAATAAATAAAAATAAATATATAAATTAATAACATCTCTGTGGTGTTAAATAATGGTGACAGCTTGACATGATTCGCGAGTGTAAATGGCAGCCTGCAAACTGGAAGCTAGCTCAGTAGCGACTCCGAGCTAAACCTTTGTTGCACTGAGCCACACATTTATCGGAAGTTATGAATTGAAGCCACAAACAAACTCCACTCCACTACTGCATAGAAGCCCTTGGCGTATGAACATCGCACCTATGGCGCTGAGTTGCCCATGCCGGAACTGCAATATCGCTGACCACGATCACTGCAATTCCGAGACGAATTTTATTTGCCCAGGCGGTTCTCACAAAAGTAAGCGGTTTCGTTGCTTGAAGGGCAGATATACTTAATTTGACTCAGTATATTTATAAGGGGAGCGAAATTGCAGTTAATTGTCATATCCAAACATGAGGATGATTTTCGTTATCTTCACGGGTTCCTCCCTAACATCGTCCGGTTCTTTACTGACTTTATCCGGGACAGGGAATCGCTTCCTTCAGAAATGTAACCCGACTAGCCGGAATTCCGTCAAACCCACAATTACTTGAATACTATCCCATTTTCTCTAAAAGTTTATTTTCATTTTTTCCCACATTTTCTGTGTTTAGAAATACCTACTCCATTCCTTAAGTCTTTGCACGGAAGATGATGACACGAACTCGACGCTGAACAACCCCTCCGAGCGCACACAGCGATTTAATTGAGTCTCGGGGGTCTCCGTCGACACCCCGGAGGTGAGGCTCAGAAGCCTAATTTACGGACCACCGGGCCTTCGGCGACGGGACAAGCGCTCCTCTTCACTTTTCGGCTTAAGCAACGCGCAACGTGGCGTTCAAGAGGAAAGCCGGGAAACACGCTTTCCCGAGCAGGCTGTAAAAATATCTACAGGCACCGCCGCTGTCGCAAGCTTCTAGAGCGCGCTGGAAGCGTTCCTGCGTGCCTTCCGTGCGAGTTCACCACTGCCAGGCACTCCACTGCTCCTACTTTGCACACTCTGAACTCCGCCTCCCCCACACCCCTTTCTGCTTATATTGTTTCTTTGTCTGACTGCTTTTTTTCCTCAACCCACCGGAGTTGCTCAATGGTTAGCGCGCTGAGCTACTGCGCCGGAGTGCAAGAATTAGAACCCGGCCACTCTAGCCGTGTTTCGATAGAGCCGAAACGCAAAGTGCGGCCGTATGCTGTACGATGTCAGTGTACGTTAATGGTCGCCAAGTGGTCGAAATTATTCCGGACCCCTCCATTACGGCCCTCTTTCTCTCTTTCTTCTTTCATTCGCGCCGTCCTCCCATCTTTCACAGCGCGGACCCGCCGCGGTGGCTCAGTGGTTAGAGCGCTCGACTACTGATCCGGAGTTCCCGGGTTCGAACCCGACCGCGGCGGCTGCGTTTTTATGGAGGAAAAACGCTAAGGCGCCCGTGTACTGTGCGATGTCAGTGCACGTTAAAGATCCCCAGGTGGTCGAAATTATTCCGGAGCCCTCCACTACGGCACCTCTTCTTCCTTTCTTCTTTCAATCCCTCCTTTATTCCTTCCCTTACGGTGTGGTTCAGGTGTCCAACGACATATGAGACAGATACTGCGCCATTTCCTTTCCCCAATAACCAATTATAATTATTATTATTATTATTCACGGCGCGGCTGAGGTGTTCACGCAGAAGTGAGACAGTTACGGACCCTTTCATTTCCTCAAAACCAATTTTCGTTTTGAACTTTTTCTCCACCAGCTGTTTGAAACACGTGGCTTAGCGAGGACTAATCTGGATGCGTGCACGCTTCGTGTGGATGCTCCTCATGTTGGTGCCGGACAGTGTGCATATGTGTAGGTGCGTTCGGGTTGTTATACTTAGGCACGCTTGACAGTGGGCGTGAGGCAGCGCGTTTTCCCGCCTGATTGTTCGCCTGTCAGTGAGTCTATTCAGCACAGCTTAGGCACCATGAGGCCCTTTCCATCCAGCCATGTTACCGTGAAATCTGCCCCTTTGCTGCGTAAAATCTTTGCACAGGGAACGTGTGCCTTATTTGAGAAGGATGCAGGTGCGGTTTGCTTGTATCTTCTATTGTACAGAAAGGCAAAGAACTATGACACCTGAGGCAAGGAAACGCTGTAACGATGTTACCGAGGTAGGTACCAAGCTGGCACTACTCCTTCTTGCTGCCCAGACGTCCGATATCATTTCAGTGTAATGTTATGTCATCAGTCATATCGCTAAGTCGTGAGCGTGTCAACACTCAGAGAAGCCAGGTTATCTGGCTGCGACTGCAGATATACATCACGAATCACGCGATGGAGAATTGTCTGTAGACCATTGAGAGGGACATGCAAAAAGCTCTCTTCTAGACTATAAGAAGCATGTATTTCGTCACTTGTGGTTTGTGTCCATATTTAAAAAGAACGGTCGTACAGAACCAGGAAAATAAAAGCTGTCGTATCAGCGATATATAAAATGTACCCCACCCTATCTGCCTGTGATTATAGGCAGTTACAGCCAGTAATGCAAAAAGAAGTTGAAATGATGTCCTCAGGCTTAATTGCACATGAAGTTGAAATGAAATGGTGTGCCTTTTTTCTCGTCATTCACTTGTGAAAAACGCCTCATGTATTCATTAAAATCACTATTTCGATCCATCAATTAGCAGATTGTAGATTAGCCCTACGTCATCGTTGTCATTCAATAAATCGGTCCACCAGTTCATTATTCCTGTCTGGTGCTCCGTGGAAGAGAGTGGCTTTAAAGAGTTGACAGGATTGTCGGTGCCGTGCCGCTAGCTCGAAAGAGAGTGGGTTTGCGTTGCCAGGGTTGACATGGCCGTCAGAGAGGTTAGGGTGGCCTGGCGTGCGAACGATCTAGGTTTGTGTGTTGTGTGGGTATCACAAAAAGAATTCAAATTTGGGCGGCAAAAAAAAAAACTGTGGGCAGAAATCTGCGAGTCCTGCAGTAAAGCTTTTTACCCAGTTTCTGCACAGCCAAAACATTGTAAAGAGGGCAGTGCAAATGACAGTTTTGCGCGCTTACTTCTGCTCGCGAAAGAACGCATTATAAAAAGAAAAATGCGGCAGTAGGCATAGAAAAGAGACAGAGTCAGCGCTGGTGGGGGGCGGTGACCGAAGAATGAGCTGGCCCTTTTCAGGCTACTGAGCAATCAGGCCGTTTGCAAATTGCGTCGAAGTCAATGCGCTTGGACAGAAAATCGATTGCTTGGTGAGAACGACTGCCACGCTTACACAGGAGGAACGGAGAGTGGGTGGTTTAATTAATTTTGTCGTTCTTGTAATTAATGGCTCGGCGTCGAAATTGACTTTGTTCTCCTTGATTGACTCTGTACAAACCAGAGCAAGGGGGCCCTGTAGACGGGTAGAAAAAAAAGTATTACACAAGAATAGAGGCCCCTTAGTGACGGCAAGAAAAAAAAAACGATAGAAAAAAGGACATGGACAGCATGGAAAATGAAGACAAATAAGAACACTGGAGAATAAACAGAGCCCCGCCTGGCGCGCTTCCTTTTTTTTATTACTGACCGCCTCTAGCTTTCGATAATAACAGAAATGTGCCTCGTTCCGGTGTGCGAAGTGAAGACGTAGGGAATTATTTTGCAGCTTTTGCTGTTGGAGCTCAGATGTTTCTTCTATTAAATTGCCGAAACGAACTCCCAGATTGCATTGTGGAAAATCTCTGTAGAGAAAGAAGGAGCAATAATCAACTTGGCAGGAACGTAATCTAATAAAAACCCTGACTAGTGATGCATTAGGCGTACGCGTACTAGGCGTTTTTGTTTGTTTGTTTGTTGGCTTTTTGTCTTGACAGCAACAGAAATTCTTTTATGACGTGTTGGAAGGTGTAAATATGAGCTCGTTTTCTGCCTAACTAAACTACACGCGCTGGAGGGTTTAAATCAGGACTCGTTGTCTTCCTAAAAAACATCTCAGGTTTATATGATATCTGAACAGGTATAGTATACCGATGGGGACAAAAATGGGCAACGCCTCAAATCACTTTTTTCAGCAATGCTGATATCAAAATTCGTGTTTAAGAAAACTGAAAGGCTTGCACGAACGCCGGAAACCTGACAAAGTGGAAGTTTGGGCGAATTGGCTCCACAACATTGAAACATTGAAAAAACGTAGAAATAAAAAGCAGGTTTTTCGTGACTGACGCGACCCACGACTGACAGGTTGAGCTATGTCTTCAGTCTGGTAGTCAATGTGCCTAGCTTTGGACTACGCAACGCATCAAAAAGCTGTTGCCGCCAATGTTGTGAGAAACAAACGTACAAAACAAAACACTGAGTCTACATACGCCTAATCCATCACCGATCAGGGTTTTATTAAATTAGGTTTCTACCATTAACTTTCGAATTGCCAAATCCCCTCTTAAAGACATGTACTAAACGGGCATCTCAATTCTTTCTTTTTCTGTACATATAGATTTTTTTCCTTCTTGAAGTTCGGGATTTTGTTTCGGGCATTTATTAGAAGAAACGCCTGAGCTCGAGAAACAAAAGATGCGAATTCATTCAGTATGTGTATTATTCTCACACGGGAACAAGGCGCATTACTATTGCTATCGGAGCTGAAAACAATGAGTAATAAAAAAATGAAACGCGCAAGGCACGGGTGTAGTCTGTTCGTTCTCTAATTTTCCAAATTGTCTCGGTTTGCCTTGTTGTTCGGGTCTTCTTTTTATTCGTTTTTTTGTATGCTGACAGAATAAGTGGCGTTCTGCTTTCATTCTTCTTTTCTACTCGCCTAGAAGGCCTCCGTTGTTTCGTTGGACCCATCGCCCGCAGGGAGAACAGAGTCAATTTTGGTGTTCACCATTAATTACAACAGAGGCAAAATTAATTAAACCACCAACTTCTCCCTCCTCCTATGCAAGCGCGGCCGCCGTTCCGAAAAAGCGATCGATTTTCTGTCCAAGCGCATTCACTTCGACGCAATTTGCAAACGGCCTGACTTCTGTGTAGTCTGTGAAGCCCCCCCCCCCCCCCCCCCCCCCCCCCCCCTGTTCCTTCGGTCCGCACCACCACAGCACTGCCCCTCTCTATCACTCTGCCTAGAGTCCAATTTTTCTTTTCACATAACTTTGTCTCAATAGGCTGTAATAGGCGCGCAAGGTTGTCATTAGTGGTGCCGTGTTTCGAATGTTCTGGCTATGCAGATACAGAGTAAAAATTTGGCTCTAGGGTTTTCGTACTTGGCACCACTCAGGCACGGCGGTACGTCTTCCGCTCGCCAGACGATCCCGATTTCTCTAGCACCTGCCATCGCAGGGTAGTGGCGCATCGGTGAACCGCTTGTACCATCTAGCCAGTAGGGGGGGGGGGGTATGAGGACTCTTAGGAATCTATGAATGTAGAGAACGACCTTCGTACATATGGGAATTAACCCATTACGCCATCGCATCATACCCTTAAGGCGTATATAGATTAAGTGTCCCTTCCAATTTTTTCATAATTATATGCACACTCAGGCTGACCCACTTCTTCCTTCTGATATTCTTTCGGGATATTCTTTCTATCACGCTTAAAACGTAGCCAGTTCTGCGCGGCAATGCGTGTTCATAACATACTGAAAAAATTAAAGCAACAAGAGAGGTATTTCCTGAAAATGCTGTGAACATTTGGAAGAGTGATGGCGTCAGAAGTGTACACGCAGATACGCATATGACGCATCAGAAATCCATATGATAAGGCTAAAGTACAAAAAAAAAGCACTGACGTAATCCTTCTTCGGCTTCGCATTATAGACTGTCCTCGAATAACGCTTCACAAATACCTCATGCTAGCAGGCTTGTGGCGCAGCTATGCGAAAATTGCTGTCCGAGGAAACGTAAGCGTGGCAGCTTGTGGCCCGTCTGTACTAAAAAAAACTTACAGCCGCTTGCCCTTAGGCTACGACGAATGATAAAACGGGAGTTGATTCACGAAATTGTTAACGTAGTGATGGCCCCACGCATGACTGCCACGGCCAGTGGACCCAATGCCACTGGCATTAAAATGTTTGCTAACAAATAAACATTAATAGTCGGAGTAGACAGATAACAATTGGGTGCATTCGTGAGGGCAGTCCACCGTTCTAGGCGACCGGCGCTACATACGACCCTCTTTTCGGGCGACGCGTTTCGCAGCAGCTGTCATAGATGGATCGCAGTACATCCCTTTGCTCTCTGCATACTCTCCCTGACCCTTCGACGGTAACCACTCTCCGGTTACGCATTCTTCGTACTCGTCGAAAACGACAGCCGTCGACGGCTGTCGAAAAGCGAAAGTGATGTTGAAAAAGATATAAAATATGTTCGCTTTGCACAGTGAAGATTGTTACTTGCTGCGAATAGAGAATGTAACCTATCGGCATGAAGAACACTGCCGCAGTTCGGAACTTTTTATACCAATCGAAGCGAAAGCGTAGGGAAAGCAAAACAGAGACACTTACTTCTCTCAGAGTGTCTGCTCAGAGCTTATCATTAAGGAACGCTCTTTTGGAGACCGCGGTTATTAATCTTTCTGCGCTTCGTAAGGCTTAACAAATATGCTGACGTAATTGGATCGCGTAGTCTTTTCGTTTCCTAGCCGCACAGGGCGGAAAGCCACACAACAGATGCGGTGTTATTAAATCAATAATTTACTGAAATTCATTGCAGAGAGAGACGGAGTTGGACGTTCTGCCTGCTTTTGGTTGTACACTTTACTGAAATCAATCTTGTTATAGAAACTGACAAAGCATTAGCTTGAAAAATAAGGCGCTCGTCTACGTCTCCTCACGTCGCTGCGCTCCCAAATACATTGGATGACCGTAAAATCATATTTTCGGGCAGGCACGTAGGCTGAGTAATTATGTATGAGGACTGTGGCGTGTCACCCAAGATTGTTGGTGAGTTTGCAAAGGCGGAGCGTGAAGGTCAGAGGGGGGGGGGGCAAAAAAGGATATAAAGCAAATGTACCAGCAGCGGATGTCCTTGCTTTGAACAAGGGTCCTTAGGACGGACAGCTTCACACTTGCAGTTTGCGCCGATCACCCCCGATTCCTGCCGGAATTCTGATGAACCTCATTGTGACCTCGTGAGACGTGAGGAAAATACTTACGCCGGGTCGTCCGCAGTGCCCAGATTGGACTTGAAACATGAGCACGTCAGTTTAGATTACGTGTTTCGCAGGGCACTCAGTAACGTAAGCTGCAGCTGGAACTGTAAAGAGATAGAAGGCAAAACGAAACAATGAAAAAACAGCACGTTAAAAGTCACAGCTGCCGCTGACCTTGTGACTGGAAGAAACTGACCTGATAAAATTATCGAGATTCTGAACCTTTTGTCTGAACCAGACACCAGACATTCATTAAAAAAGAAGGAAAACGGCAATCATGTCAGCAAATAGGTTAGGTGTCGCAAAAGAAAAATAACAGGCAAAATGATGGCCGTACAGGGAAATAAGATTTCTTTTCGTGAAGGGAACTAAGAGTCGACAATGGCGCTGAGCATCTGAACTGCAAAAGAAAATTGAGCCACTAAAACAAAAATGTATAATCATCCGCATCTCCTACGATTGGGTTGTTATAATGAATAATTCATCAACGAAAATACTTTAAACTACCGGTGTGGTTGAGGGGCTTTGGCGCTCGGCTGCTAAACCTATGTTCGCAATATCGAACTCTGCTGTGGTGGCAGCATATCGATGGAATCGAAATGCAAAAAGAAATTGTGTTGTGAGATGTTAGTGAGAGTTAAAGAACGCGAGCTGGTCTCAAATAATTCGGAGCCTTCCACAGGGGCGTAGCCACCACCAATATGTCGATTTGGGGTGTGAAACTTCTCATGACACAAAGTATCCGCTTAAGAAGCAGCATTGCATCGACACAAGTGAACTAGAAAGTACAAAACAATAAAAATCTTCCAGCAAAGAACTTTTTGATGAAAAGGAGTATGTGAGCAACAATGTATGTCACATAAATAGGCATATCCCTGGAATCTTTACAGCTTCATAGAATGACTGCGGATGTTGCCAGACAGTGTGAGGGCTAAATTTTACGGTTCCTAGTAGAACTGCGTTGAGGTAGCGCCTGAATCTGTGTGGCTGCGGAGGCTAAAGGGTGGGCACACAGACACACGTCTAAAAGAATCCTATGCCGGTAATTGAGCATGCATTCGCCAGTCCTGCACTCCGAAATGGCGAATGAACAAGCACATTCTTTCTCCACACGAATTCACTAAATGCAGAACTTGTCAAACATTTTTTTTATTTGATGATTTATGTGGTATATTAAGTTCTAACTGGGCGTTGCGATTTTCCTTTGGCACATGAGTCGTGACACGTTGGTACAGAAAGGCGTGTGAAGAACAGGTAAAAGAGTACAAGAAAACAGACATTAGAGATATCCGGTACTACTGTTCAGTGTTGTTAAAAGACGTTAGGAGTGGGAAATATCTGTTACCGCAATGCAACGCGCGTACTTTTCCAAACGCGAGAAGCGAGAAACAATGTTTTACTGCGCACAGTCAGTTCGAGCTAGCGAGTAGGTATCCTATACGGCTCGTTAAGAAAAAATGCTAAGCTGGACAGAACAGAGTGTGTACATGCGAGCTTTTAATTGAAAGCAACTCCAACACGAGAAGGCCTGAGAAATGACAAGCGAAGTAATGGAACGAAGGAACAAGATCAGCAGATCGAATATCGACAGAAAGAAGATCAGCAAAAAGATTCTAAATGGAGCACAAAGAAAATAAAAGCTTTAGATGAAGCGCGAGGCCTGAATGAAAAAGAAGCAAGGCGCACCTTGAAGCAAAGTAGAGAAATATCAACCGACTTTATTAAATTTCTGCTGCCTTCGTAAACAGCGCTCCCATGGACTGCCCTCAAACGCGAATGAGGTACCCCGGAGAAGGCAGGAGAAGGGAGGTATGGCTAAAATTAAATGAAGGCGCAATATTCGCCTGGGCTCTTTCATTTAGCCTACAGGGTTCGACCGAAGAGGCCATCACTCTTCATTGTTCGCCGGAGTCGCACGAGACACTGGGCAGCACTGCGCCTGGACCGCTTTCATACAGCACGTCGTACCCACGTTTTTCTTTGCCCTCCTTCTCATTTATTTTCTCCACGGAGGCTGACCTAAGCCGCGTTCTCACAAAGCCTTCAAGAACTTGACGCGTTTGTCGACTAGGCAGTGGTATCAGCAACGAGATGCGAAGCGTATGAAGGAAGAGGGAAAGAAAGCGCGATAAGGAGGAGGGAACAGAGGGTATCCAGCGGCAGGACTTGTCCCAAGCGTCTCATTGTGGGAGGCACGGCGTCGGCGGCGGCGTCGAAATAACCTTTTCCGTGCCTGATGGTCTCGCTTTATGACGCTATAAATCTCGGCGAAATAAGGGAACACCCCTGCCTATCCGAACTGGCCCGCCTATATTGGCCGCGACAGCTCGTGCACAGTGGGCCGACTTGCGGAATACTTGGCGGCTTTATTATTTTCGGGTGAACTTAGTAACGCGGCCCAGCGCAGCTCCGTAGGAGTCAAAACGTCTTATAGACAGTAACAAATGCGGCGGAAGCTGCGCCAGAGGATGCACTATGAAATTTAATAATTACCGATATGCCGTCTCTTCGGAAACCGCAACGATTTTACCATTCCCTCTACGTATACAGGACGCATTGAGAAATTTCGAAGACGAACTTAAAATTTGTGCTGGTGGCGTTACGTTTAGTAAAAGAGACTTCGGTGTGAACGCTGAAACGCCCATTAATCTTTTTAATTAACTTTGGACAGGGTTCCTGTTCTTCTATTTCACATGAGCCCGCAGCAACATGCCCTGCGACATGTGGAATGTACACGGGCGAACATCTACTTTTGAGACGACACCGTACTGTTGAGGACACAAGGATGCTCCGAGAGCTTGGAAACTGGCGTCATGTCAGCAGTGGTGAAGCGGAAAAAAGGGAATGGAAGTTGCCAGGAAAATAGGGATAGGATATGGAGAAAAACACTGCTTCTGTTCTAGAAAGCTCAAATGTAGAACATGGGAACGACCAGCGACAGTACATCGGGCGTTGCTACTGAGAGGGGGTGGCGGTTAAAGGTGGAAGAAGAGATTTAAGAAAATTAAGACGAAGGGTATGCTGCCGACGTAGCCAGAGTAGTTTTATCACATTCGCAACTGACGGCGGCAGCCAGGCGCCTCCGAACTCTACGATAGTACAAGTCTCATGCGATGCGCGCGTTGGTCGAAATGCCCAACAAAATAAAATTCCGGCTACTTCACAGATGAGGGGACACTGATCGTTTGCGCGTGAAGGAGGCCATCAAGAAACCAGCGCGACACCAGAAGCTGGAAGAGTGTATATGCCCCCCGCGTCCCTCATGGGAACGACCGCACGGCGCTCAGTAAAGGGCACTGTCGAAAGATTCAAGTTACCGAGATCTCGTTTGCAGCTCGCTGTCTTGACAACGCTAATTTTTGTGCGGGTTTAGCAAGGACTTCTGAGGCCATGTTTTGCTCATTTCTTTGGCAAACAAGGGACCATCCCAGAATTTTATCCCTGTACTGAAAGGGCAAAAAGTGCAAAAAATATTAACTCAGGTAAGGATCTACCATGCGCTTTTAATCATTAACGTTAAGCGCGTAAACATGCTTCCCTAACACGACACGGAGGAAACTTTCGACACGGCAAGCGGCAGACGATCAAGACAACGATTCAGGACGCTGTGTTGTGTGGCGCCGTGTTTAGAAGGTGCTACACAAAAGATATGGGCGTTTCCAGGTAATTACTTGACAGAACTGAACTGACTCTTCCTCGGCCTTTTGTGTTGCAGAGCGTTGCATAGAGAGCAAATGCGGTGAGGTGTGCTTTAAACGCTGACACGCAAAGAGCGTTCATTGTCGTCTTAGCTTGCGACACTCTGCTCGTACACCTCCAAACTTCCTGCTGCGTGTGATCGCCGCCCATGTTTTCCCGATACCAGGCGCTGGAGAACGCATGCCAGAGGACGACCAGAATCACGGAGGAAAACGGCAGCTTACATGTGGGCTCATGCTGCCTTCTGATGAAAAGCAGTGAGCGTAGGTACAGGAGCAACAATTTCCAAGCACCAACGAAGGTGTAACGCCCCAGCGCTTTGTACATGACGCCCGCGGGTAAAATTCGCTAGTCAGCCTCTTTCATCCTCCCAGCGCCACAAGTGTGGAGCGCAAATTTTATGAGGGGCTCTTTTATGCTGGAAACCTAAATGCTTGTGTGCGATATGACAAAGATGACGATATGTCCTGTGTATCTTGTGTTTATTGTATCCTGTGTTTTTGACTGCCATGAAGCGCTCTGTACTGCGGCAGATTCTTTTTCTGAATGGTGTTGAAAGGTCCTTTTATAAGCATTGTATTTAAGCTGAAGTGTATTTAACGAACTATGTTTCTAACTATCTTTTTGAAGCTAAATGTGTTTTTTTTTAAACTGCTGCCGAATTGTGCATGAGGGGGCCGGGCTTCGTCAAGCCGCTATCATGCGGCTTTTACCCGCCACCCCCTCTTTCTCCTTGAGAGAGAAAATAAAGATTTGATTTGATTTTATGTTCATATGTTGCGCACGGAATTCAAAGAAATCCCCATTCCATCATTCGCGAGTGATTTCTCTGAAATAAAAGACGACGTGGCAGAAGACTAAGCAATGGATTAGGAAAGCTTCCTCCCTGACGGGGGTGACGAAAGGCACACAGTAAATCAGAGGCAGACGACAACGTTTTTCCTGGAAGAAATGACACGGGATCGCAGCTGGAGATCAGCAGCGGCCACGTGCTATGCGATGGCTGGTTGGCCAGCTCAAGCTGCGGGGATTACTCGGAAGCTCACTTGTCACGCGCGGCCTTTTCTGCGGCAATTGGATTAGAGTGGTGAGACACGGCCTGATTTGTGCTTCTGCCTGTCTTTTGACGTCGCACCTCCATGATAGATAGAAAGATAAAGAGGAGGAGGGAAAGGCAGGGTTGTTAACCAGAAAGGGGTTCCGGTTGGCTACCCTGCACTTGGGAAGAGGGATTAGGGGACTAAAAAGAGGAAGAGAGAAGAGAAAAAAAGGCATAACACACACACACACGCACGACACTGTCACAATTTGTCATTCAATCCAGTCGCTCTCAAGTAGGCAAAGAGTGCCTTGTATGCCTTGAGGGCAGTCGACTGCTGCGGCCACGGACCGAGGATCTTTTGCTCTGTTAATGGGCGAGGATCGAGGCGGTCCAGGGCACAACACAGTGTATGTCTTGCACTCGCAAATGCAGGGCACTCACAGAGAAAATGAGCGATGGTCTCCTCACAACCACAGCTCTCACAGGCAGGGCTGTCGGCCATGCCCATTCGGAAAGCAAGCATAGTAATTGGTAAATGCAACACCGATCCATAAACGGCATAACAATGTTGCGTCGCGACGTTCTAAGTTACGTGGAAGAAGAAGGCGCAGTTCAGGGTCCAGTGCCTTGAGGTGGAGGTTGCAAAACTCTCCCGTGTTCCACGCTGAAAGTGTGAGCTTCAGCGCCAAAGGGCGAAGCCCACACGCAGCATCAGGTTTCGATATTGGGATCCTCACTGGAAGTCCGTCGTTGTGAGCAGAACGCGCAGCCGCATCGGCCTGGTGATTACCGTTAATACCACAGTGTCCTGGCAGCCATTGAAAAATGATGTCATGACCTTTGGAAACGGTGCCGTGGTACAGTAGACGGATCTCAGCAACAAGTTGCTCCTGCGACCCGCGGCGTAGTGCAGCTTGCAGGGCTTGAAGGGCTGCTTTAGAGTCGGTGAAAACCATCCAGTCATATGGAGGTTCTCGACTGATGAACTCTACCGCAGCCCGTAAGGCTGCGAGTTCCGCACCAGTTGAAGATGTTGGATAGGTCGTCTTCACTTTCATGAAGATGGATCTGGCCGGTATCACCACCGACCCCGCAGAACTGGTCGAGTGAACTGATCCATCTGTGTAAATATGTATGCGGTGACTGTGGTAAGAATGCAGGTGATTCAATGTCAGTTGTTTGAGAGCGGGCAGTGATACACCAGCTTTCTTCGTAATGCCAGGAATGTAGAGGTGAACCCGAGGTTCATGAAGACTCCATAAGGGTGAGCTCGGTCTTGACGCAGGGGTGAACTGCGACGGAAGATATGCGCGATGGGCTTCAATGACTTTGGCGAATGCAGTACGCGGCCTAATTATTGGGAGTGTTGCGAGGCGATGACAGGGAACCCGTGTGAGGTGCCGAATATATGTTCTCATGGTGTCAACAGCAATTTATGTAGTAACAGGATGTTCCCGGGCACCTCCATGAGAAGAAACTACTCATAATCGCGAGAACAAGCACCTGTCAAAGTCTTGATGGAATCTGAAACTTTGCAGCGTCTTAACTCCCCAGCTTTGCAGGTCGAAATAAATGAGACGAAGTAAACAATTAGCGAAGTATTATTACGCCACAGACGTGAGACACAGTGATGCGCAAACAACGGATTGGTGCTGAAGGACGAGTACTGGCATGTTTTTTGCACTTCTATTCGAGAACGTAACGCGAATCCTTTAATTTAGAGTTCACATTGAACACGAACCAAAACAGAGAGAAATGTTTGTGTTCTGCGTGTACGCCCTTTCCACTTGCTAAATGGTTAGCTATCCTGAGGGATGTACGTCCCTTTTCCACTTGCTAAATGGTTAGCTATCCTGAGCTATGTACGTCCCTTTTCCCCTTGCTAAATGGTTAGCTATCGTGAGGTATGTACGTCCCTATTCTAAAAGACTCTAATTATATGCATCAGCCTTTAAACAAGATAGTTAGAAAATTAGAGAAAACAGCGATGTCTTACGGGAAAGCCTTCTGTTCTAAGCGTCGAAGAAGTTTACGCACAAACGCTCAGCACCGGACGGTGGAACGCAATTATCTGCCATCCCTCCTGGCTACAGCCTCCGGAAACTTTTCATCGGCCTTCCTTCGTGACTACAGCCTCCGGAAACTTTTCACCGAAGGACATGTAACGCTTAATCCGGCGGGCACACACTGCCCGCGCTTGTCCCGGCCTGCCCGGGCAACGAGAACAGCCACCCCTGTAAGACCGCTTGGCTGGTTGCTCAGCCCACTAACTCGGCTAATTGAAATTCGGCTTCCTCCCCTTTGCAATCATCCCTTACGTAGGTCACTTTCATTGTCAGATATTTCGCATTGTTTCCTCTCCTTTGCCTCTCTTCACTTCCCGGAATAGGCAGTTACTTCCGTCAGCAAAGTTTATTCCGGATACGTCGATCCATACAGGTATACGCCAAGCTCAACCATTTGTTATTCGTGCATGAGAGCAGGATTCAGTGATCTGTCTTGAGAGCAGCCACCTACTTAGTGAAGTTTCGATGAACAGTTCTAATCGAACAGGAAGTTCAACTAATTGAAATAGATTAAAGGAAGAAAAAGAGTTCTGAGGAAGGCCGGAGTATGATTAGAGTTTGCGAAAGCTTTGAAAAGTGTTGTTAACGGAGACGGGAGAACACCTTGAATGGCGAGCTTCCGCGCAGAGCTTAATAACGCAGTGGACAGGCTCACTCCAGTTCCAGTAAAAATTGAAAAACAAAGTGAGAATTTGCTTATTCGTTACTTACCGAACAAAAACCTTATAGTTCCGGCATGTGCATTTCCGTGATAGGATAATCCAAAGAGAGACATGCGTCTATACGGGCTTACGTGCGGTGTTCTCATTGTTTGATCAACTCAACGTCTTAAGACGCACGAAGATTCCAGGGCACTAGTTCAGATTTGAGCAGTTGTAGAATTAGTGAGAAAATTTGTTTGAATATGTTGGCGGGGGAACACCCCCACCAGCGGCGCACAACTTCGTTAATTTACTAGCTCTGTTTCTGAGGAGAAAATTTTCTTTAAAATAAATAACATATTCAGTCGTAATAGTTTTCGGCGTCTATACGAGATAATAGATACGGCAAACTGAATATCTTTTATGCGTAACGTAAAACTTTGGGCAAATCACCATTTCGTATTGGCGATTCATGAAAGCGCAGTCCACTTGAAATTAAATGTGAATAATTTACAAACCTGTTGTACGAATTAAACAAGTAGATACCTTTCGTGGGAAGATTGGAGTGGATTTTGCAGGAATGTACATATTTGTGTTTTTCGGGAATTATGAGAGGTAGATAATTTTAGACAAAAGATGTCACAAACATCTTCGGTAAACAACACAGTCACCTTACGCGGGGCTAGGTAACTAGGAAGCCAAAGCGGTAATGAGGCAGATTTGAGACAATTAACTTCGAGCGCTCTGGAGCTTGGAGCTCCTACTGACATATATTTAAATGCATTTTTGCCAAATTGCTATACTTTTTTTTTCGTAAGGTAAGAGCAACTCGGACTTGTAGACGTTATGCTAACGTGGTGCGTAGCTGTTGGAGCTTCTATTCTGCAGAGGCGGTCCTGTCTTACGTGTTTCTTTTTTCCTTCTTCTTGCGCTGTGGTTTCCGTCAATTAGCTATGCACCAATTAGCTCGGACAAAATCCTTATTGAACGTATTACTCTACGTCCGACGTAAGTCATCGCAAGTTTCAGACGTGGACTAGACAGCTTAAGTTGAGAGCTCGTAGCACTGAGCAGAGAAAGATTGGAGCCAAGCAATGTGTTTTTTTCTCGATGTTTTTGACATAAAGCTTTTATGCAAGACGTGGCGGTCACTGCATGGCTACAGTGAAAGCAGCGGAAGAGACCTTCCAAAGTCGAGGAAGGTTCGTCGATTGCGTCTTCGAGAAGGGCGGGGATATGAAAGTGATTGCGCTCAAATCAGCAGCGTTTGATATATTCGTACTTCTTCTGTGAAGGCTTCATTGTGCTTTCATTTTAAGTGCGCACTGTGCGCGATTTCCTGCCGGTTCCTATCGATCTCGGTGTTGCTTTTTCATGCACATGAAATGAGCACGGTGCCCTAGTAACGCCGCTCACCTGACACACTGGCCCCATGTATCGTCGGGCCACTTACTCGGCGAACTTATTAGTCATTGTGGTTAATACATAACAATGCCGAAAACAGGGCTAAAAGTTTCTCTGCAACCCTGATTTGGGGCGAAATTCAACCTTTCGTTTTTTATACTCATCTTCCTGAACGCGGATATTGTGGTCAGCGTAGGACCGGCCAGTAGGCTTTGGTAATCCTGGCGTAGGATATCATCGGCGTTTAGTGCGGCGGCGTAATGAAGTTCTTCCTCTCTCTCTCTCTTTCTGTACACTAACCGGCGAAATGAAACCGAAAGCAAGGCGTTATTCGCGCGTTCCTCCACCGTTCTGTGAAGCAATAAAAGAACTACAAGCCTCACGGCAGGGTGGTAACATGTGAACATTTGTACTTTATTAGTGCATCTGACAATTATACAAAGAAAATGTCACTTTTTGCGGCACTAGCTTTGGTTGCCATTGTGAATTCAATCTAGTTCCCCACGGCCACCTAAAAGGCTTATGCACTTGCAGCAGTGAACATCGGGAAAAAAAATGCGCAAAACGGAAGTGCCAAAGAATGTCTTGCTTAGACTAAGATCAAGCAAACGAAAAGCACTCATATAAGATGTTGGTAGGCTGGCTGGACCTTAACAATTCCAATTTGATAATCAAAAATCTGGTTCTAGGTGGGCTAAGTAAGCGGCCGGCTTCATTCCTTCCCTACATGCAAGCCATCTGTGAGCTCAATCAAGTAATGTCGCACAAGGTACGATATCCAGTGCCACTGTTCGAGTAGTTCGCAGTAATAAACCGACATCCTGCCAGTGTTTTCGAGTCTCCACTAGAAAATGACAAAAAATTGAAAATGCTCTTTTTCAGACGGAGCATGCTGGCGTGCGTGCGCGAGATCCGATTTCTGGTGTCCTGTTTTATGTACAACGTTGCATGCTGCGGTGTTTCCAGCAGAACGTTGCGCGCACTACCGCTAAGGGTTCCGTGCATGGGCCTCGTCGAGTGGACGCTGCTATTTCTGAATTGGCGTAAATTCTCGCCTGCGATAACGACACCCGTTTTTCATGTTTCCGTAACAGAACAAACTAATTTTCGAGCGCCACCTACATATAACCACACGGTAACATTTTGTGCGTTGCATCCTTCGAGCAAAACTACGAAAGAGCAAGCATTTTACGCTGTTCAGAGTTTTGAGGATGGCTTTTAGCTCAGGAAAGAATGAAAAAAAAACAGGACCAAAGGAGACTTGTACTGGCTTTCGCGCTCTGATCGCATAATTTGCGCTGTTTTCCTAACAGCGGACAAGCACTTTTCTAAATGAACACATTAAAAAAATTGCCTCATGTTTTCTTCGAATATGCGGCAGGGAAAGAAAAATTCGCTATTGTTGATTGTAGAGCGTCCTGGGCCCATAATGAGGCAAACAAGCAATAACGTACGCACTATTATTGCTAAAGCAGTTAACAAACCGATACCACGCCTCACGAAAGGCGAGGATGCGTGCAGGTTGCTGAAGGCGGGTTGCAACTACCGGCTTACTGCTGGCGGGCTCTAAATGGCTGTGCGTGCTTTATGACGACGCTCAGCCCTTGTTCTGAGTTAACGTGAAAGCAGCGCCAATGAAGCAGAGGCGTCGTCGGTGCAATTAAGAAATTTCTCATTGCAATTAAGAAAAGCGATTACCCATGAGAAAAAAAAAGGAGCACGCCGCTCGCATTTCAAATTTGTGTTCTTGTTCTGATCGTTTCTTTTTTTTTTTTGCCGTCTGGTGGTCTTGCCATACGCTGCAGATTCGGAGCAAAGTGCATTATCTGTGTCGCAAGCACTGTCGATTGTTTTCCTTATATGGATGGTAGCATTGAACATATGGCGGCAATTAACGGCGGTGCTTAAACGCCACGATTTCTGCATTCTCACTATGCCGATTTTTGTACGTTTCTTCAATACATTTAGAATAGAGACGAATAGCAAAAACACGCCAGTCCAAAAAAATCCTAAAAGGTGTACAGTAGGGAGGAAAAAATATGCTATGCACGTGTGCAGAAAAACATTTCGGCGCAACCACGCAAGACAGTGACCTGAAATGTATGCATATATCTCGCTACGCGTGCATGCTTTATCCGCTGTTGTTAATGGAGAAGAATGGGACGCGAGATAGCGTTAGAATTTATTTGTTCCCAAGCATCTGTGTAATGTAAGCTTTCTTTGCCTATACTGCACAGTTAAAAGCGATATGAAAGGGAACATGGGAACGCGAGGCCTGCTGCCGCCAACAGGTGACCAGAATGGCCGGCATCAGACGCATGCACGGTAAGAGCAGCTGGCCATGCTTACTGGGCACGCGCCTTTGCCGCTGATTCTCGCTGGCTGTTGGCGGCAGTCCTTCGCGAAGTGCAGCAGCCACGCTGTCCGTGTTCCCTTTTATATTGCTTCCACTTGCACAATCTCGTGTTTATTCTGCGTATAAAATGCTTACTAGTTTCAACTAGGTGCGCTTCAGAATAACTAATTAACGGTTCGTCGAAATTCTCATTTCAGCGTGAGTCCACAATTAGCATTAATCCAAAAAAAAAACCTTTAAAATTTGAAGTTCGATACCCCACTACTTGGTGTTCCTACGTCCGGTTGGTCGGTTGTGGATTACAGTTGAAACTTATCTTCGCTGGAACTCGAATTGTAGTATGAGCTAGAAAATGTTTATACGAAATAGCCACCATGAACCGCAGACGTGTACTTAAAGTCGCAAGAAAAGAAAATTGATCCCACCACGGAACGTGTTTTATAAACATGCCTTCACTAACTCGTTAAAGGACGTAAGATGCCAGTGTAACCGTTTGGATTCGTATCTTTGAAGCGCGTAATTTACTGATCAAAGACAGAAGAAGAGAGAGAGAGAGGAAGAAAGAGAAACGGAAAGACAGGGAGGTTAACTAGGCAGCGCCCGGTATGCTACCCTACACGTGGGAAGGGGAACGGAGGGAGAGATAGAAAGGGGAGAGAACAAAGGGAGAAGATCACTTTTCTAGATGTCCGTTGGTCTTTCCTTGCAGGGTACACAGGGCACACACTGATAGTTCACAACCTTGCACCCAGTCCTGAGTCCTTCGAGAACTTGAAAAGTTCCTTCCAAGCTGTCCTCTGCGATGAAGGCTTGCTCCAAGGACCCAGAATCTTGGCTTCAGTAAGGGGCCGAGGATCTAAACGGCGGAGTGTTGCAGCCAGGAGTGCACGCTCACGCTGAAAACGAGGGCAGTTACAAAGAAGGTGTTCTATAGTCTCGTCGCACCCACAAATCTCACACGCAGTAGAGTCTGCCATTGCGATTAATTGGGAGTAGACATTTGTAAACGCCACTTCCAGCCACAGGCGACACAACAGCTTAGCATCGCAGCGGGAGAGGCCGGACGGAGGACTGAGTAGGAGTAAGGGGTCTAGGCGGTGCAGACGGCATGTGGAGTTGCCAGTAGAAGACCACGACGCTAAAAGCTCTCTTCGGCCAAAGCATTCGCAGATGTCTTGCTGCGTCGGCTCTTGTCAACGGTATCTGGACGATGTTGGCACTGTCGTGAGCCGCTCGAGCTGCAGCGTGAGCTGCGTCGTTTCCGACAATGCCACAGTGTCCCGGTATCCACTGGAAGAGGATGTCATGACTCTCGTCATGAGCCTGGTGTTGGAGATATCTTTATTCAAAGACTGAAGAAGAAATCCTGCGAGGCCAACCGGGTAGGCCTGTCATGCCTGAGGAGCTCAACAATAACAATGATGGGAATCGTAGAACGCGGATCTTATATGCTACTGATATGGAGAAAATCTTTGAAGTTTAGGACCTTCGAAGTGAAACCCAGAGATGGAATGTGAGGAGGAGAGGGCATGTGGTGGGAAGGGTCTTCATTTCTAGAAATGCATCTGCAGCAGTAAAAAAAAATTATAATGATTTGCAAGAGACTGACTGGACATCATTGAACTGTTTAGTGTGGAGTTTGAGCAAAACGCCTGAGCTGGATGCGAAAACTTGTTCTTATATGCATTTTGCTAGTAATTAGAACGTGAATGCGACAAGTGGGCCGTCATCGCTGGCAGAAGTTGTCTGTCACAGTTAATAAAAATATTTGCAACCTTGTCATCCATCGACGTAGCTCGATCAGTGCAACGGTGTTCAGATGTTGAAACAACAAGCCGGTTGTACTGGCCAAACTGCAGTTATGTAGAATATGCAGGTATTATGTTAATACCTGAATTGTTAGCTAATCAAAACGATCAAAAATATAACTACGAGCTCGGGAACTCTTGCTATAGCGGAAGCAACCAGCAGTGTAATTCGGTTCTCGGTCACTTTTTTGTATGGTCACCTCTGGCGAATTATATTTTAATGACGCAAAGAAATCAAATGGCGCTGATGCACTGCGAAAGAAAACAGCCACTCAGTGAGGGCACAAGCTAGGGCTCTGTGTGTATTATGATGCAAACAATGGTAACATGTTCAGTAAACATGACCCCTTTGCTATACTTACGATGTCGTGCACAGCGACAGTAATAGGGCAATCGCTGTAAGTCCTAGTGGTACGCTTTTTGAGAGCGGCTGAGTACTGCAGTCAGCATTGGGTCTAAAAAGAAAGAAGAGATTTTCAGGATATCATATAAACCGATGAGTTAACTCACTTGATCCTGTTTTAGCTGGCGTGCTGTAAAAGTCGAACTTCTGTCTGTGTCGTACTTATTGTAACGGCTGCTTCAGAAGGAAATAAAACGTGCAAAGGAAATAAAGAGCGAAGTATTATAAAAGTGACGATTAAAAAATTGTGCGTCTACTTCATGATACAGACGGCAAATTGAAAAGTGTTACCTATTCCTCCCACAGATAGGCAAAGAATTTATAAAATCCAAAGTGCACCCCGTGCCTGGCGCTTGTAGGCTCATCGAAACTTCCTGTTATGCTGATGTATAGTTGAACAAAGTACCGTTGAGTACTAAAGGAAGCAAATAGTTGTACTTCGTAATTATGTATGACTATGCTCATTTGTTTGCCTTTCAGTCTTGGACCGCTGATATCTGTCATTCGAGGGCTACGCTATCAAAGCGAGGGCAGAATAATGACAGCGAAGGAAAAGGAACGATCCAGGAAATAATTCTAAACAAAATAGGTCCCCAGGTCGCATAATTGTCTTAGAAAATCCTAGTTTGCAACTTTAGCGGCATGCCCAACAGGGAGGTTGCATGGAAGGCACTCACGTGAGGCTTTAAACACTCGCGCTCGCGGATGTCACCTCGCCCTTTCATTCTAGCAGAGTGGCTAGACGTCCGGTTCCAAATGTCATATACGCAGGATCCGACTCTTAATTGATGCAACGCGTCCTTGACTTCACTGCCAACCACAACAGCTTGCTTCGGCGAATCAAGCCTTCTGTAACCTTTCTAACGCTCTCCCATTTGTTAATCAGACTTGTGCCTAGTTCGCGAAACGAGGGAGAAGAGCGCTCAGTTAATAGCGACTGAGCGCAGGAAATGGGACAGATATTTTTATGAGCGGTACCTTTCACATGGCAACTCTTTATTGAGAGATCGTCGACAGTAAGCCAGCACTTCATACCATGGCCTAAACCGCCTGGGCACATAGGTGACACCACATCGTGACGAGTAAACGAAGAAACGCGTCCAAATGGATTCCTTTGGAAAGCCAGCGATCTGGCTGGCATTGAAATAAAGGACGCGTTGGTTGTCTAGAAATATGACAGTCTGCACTAGGCCTCCTCGTTTTCAATTTTCCATTTGACCGCTTTCAGGGACAGTCGTTGTCAGTGTAACGTTTTGCGCTGCATTTATTTTTTTGTTCTGTAGCAGTACAAAAAATAAAAAAATAGGGCTCCAGGTGGCGGGAAAGAACATGCACACAAACATTTAACTAGCCCCTGACTTGAACTGATAGCCCTGGTATAAAAACCACTTGCACGAGTCGCTCTTTTCTTCGATAACTTGTTACATCTGCCATGTGCGTGGCGCTAGTCATAGTCTACTTCATAAGAGTCGTTGAAAACGTTCCTGCTCTGTTTACATGCTGCTGTTGCCAGGCTTTCTTTTACTATCACATTTTGCATGCCTAATCCCGCACTGTTGTTTTGTAAATTGAAATTAGTAGTCACTACTGCGTACCTGCCACATTGAATTGATTGAAAAGCGTAGAGCGAGAACCCAGTTGCAAGTAACCACCGGAATCTAAGGACTGCTTACATAAATAGAGTAAGAATGGAGACAAGCCATACTTTAACTTCAACCGAAAGCGGGTGCATAAACTGTATATTATCGAGAATTTTTTTTTCGTTTGAGAACCCCTTAGCAAAAGCTGCCTGTTCATGGATGGAGCAGAGATACATATTGCACAACTAAGCCTACAGTATTTAGTTCAACATATTAATCTTTCGAAACTTTCAGAGCTTTAAAAGCATGCTTGCGTATGAAGTTGAGTCAAGCAATAATGAGGTGCAAAAAGCGAGGGCACCGAGCGTTTAAGAACGTGGCCATTTGCTTTTATTTTTAACCAGTGCTTATTGCTTTACACAAAAGCGAGTTTGTTCGCGCGCACTATACCGTGATTTACATCTGAACGTCGAAATGTCATCACACCAAAGCGTAAAACTGCAAGACTTCCACATAGTCTGACTATTATATGAATAGGACACCTGCATTCAATTGTTCTCAGTGTGCAAAGTAAAGAAAGATTATCGATTCGACGAAACACAAAGAGAATGATTATAGAAGAAAAGAAATAGATTAGACCTGTAAGTCAAAGCAGAATATGAGAAAAGAATTGAAGCTGCAAGCAACGCCTCATTTGTGAGAGGCAGTTCCCAGACAGTATCGCAATTGATCTCAAAACGCTTCATGGAGTTGAATAGAAACGGGGAGAGGCGTGAAATCGAGCGAGACCGCCATTTTTGCGCACCGGGACCAATGCCGCGAAAGCATTTCCACCCATTTTTCCTCGGCCTGCAAAGGAGAGCGAGCGAGGGCTAGTGATCGCGGACAAAGAAAATAATGCCAAGCTTGAACTTTCTCAAAGGAGACCCGGCTATGAACAGTGGGTTATCATGAATTTTCATCCGTTCCATAGCAGTGCACTGAGGTCTGCAAATTGTGCTTTTATTTATTCTTCTTCCTTTACTCAGTGTATGAGGAACGCTTTGTTTTGAGGTCTCTTTCTCATGATAAAAGAGAGAACGCTAGATATTTTCCGCTTCTCTAACTGCATGCAGCAGTTTGAAACAAAACATAAAACCGCACGGTGCGGTTGTCAACTCATTTCATTCTGTATTAAGTTGTCGAAGCAAGCGTATTTATTAATTTTAAATAGCAGATTCAGCACTAGTGACGGAGCACTGAGAGCATCGACTACCGACCTGAATTATTCCTGTTCTTGTTGCTACTCTCAATATTATGCGATCGGTTAACTCTACTGCGCAGAATATGGTCTTAAAATGTTTTTCTGATTGTTAGATAAGGAATAGGGAACCGCTTCTCCAGTCATGTTCGAAAGCCTTGGACCGTAATTTGGATGAAGCCCGCCAAATAATTCCGGCTCCGAAATGGTGCTGACACGAGAGGAGCAATGATGTGGAGGTAAGCGACAGTTTTTAAATTTTTTACAGGAAAATTGTGATCGGCATGCATTATGTTAGTGTATTATCCGCCTCGTAAACTAGGCGACCTCAGTTTAAAATAATCATTATGATTTGGTTTTATAGTGCAAGGCCAGCTAAGGCCAAAGAATGCCTTGGAACAAGCTATTTTTGTCTACACTAGTGTCAAAGACTTGTTTCCCAAGCAGTTCACCCCAGATAAGCCGATCACCAGGCCATTGGAACGTCTGTACACAATGTGTCGTCGGTGTGTACCCGGAGGCATAGCCACCGAACCCCGCACCTATCGCAGGCGAGGCGGATGCTCGAACCACAAGGCCGGCCATGCGGTACGCGTTTATAGTAGAATGTCGATGAAAAAGCAGTTATGTTACAAATAAATATGCTTTTTTGGACCTGGTTCTCATGCTTCTTTCGAAAGTGCATTCAGAGCACTCTGTCAACGTAAGCCACTGATAAAAACGGTGTGATGTGTGCAGCGAAGGCTACGGGACCAGCCTAATAAAAAAACAAACTCCGAAGTAGTTCTGACCCCTTGGATTCTTTGAACATGGCCTGAAGTCTTGGTACAAGGGCTTTTTTTGGAATTTGCCTCGATCAAAATACGACTGCCGCTGCCCGGTCCGAATCCGCAAGCTCGCGCTCAGCTGCCGATAGCCACAACCTTTGCGGTGCCATGACGAGCTTGACGTTAATTTGCACAGGCTTGTTTTATTTCACAGGGATCTTAGTCGTTACTCTTGGCTGTACACTGATGTCAATGTGTCTTCCCGGTTTGAATTTCTAGCTGGCCTGAATTCTGGCAGAAAATAAAATCATGATGGTTGTCACCTATATCTCATAAGATCTGAAGGCGAGCTGTTACGCGTAAGAAATTTTGAATTCACCCTCATCATCAACCGTAGCATTTGTGACTGTGTACGTGAATTTAACCTCACTCGCACACAGTGTAATTAAAGGCAGTTTGCAATAAGAAAATCATAAAAAATATCTGGTCGATTGGAAGTTTGTTATAAGGAGCTTGACCGGCGGCTTTCTGTATCACTTGTGGTGCATTACTACATTCTTTTTTTTACCGCTGAAAAGAGCAAAAGTTCAAACGTAATGATTTTGGTATTTTCCCCTCAAGGTGCTTAACACCGTTGTAAACATTTTCGTCGCTCGGAACCAACATGTCGAATAGGCGTTGCTCATGCATGCTTCTTAAAAAGTGCATTCCCATTGCAGGTGAGCACAGAGGTGGTCACACATTAGTTTACTGCGGAGGCCTTCTGCCCTAGCCACGGCAATAAGACAGTGCTTCCTTATTTTATTTCTTTTGTATACTCCCAGTAGGCTTGAGTCTCTTGGAAGAAAATGTAGCCATAGGCTTACATAATGCCCATCTCTATGCATCGCGGTCCCTGGAATCTTTTAAACTTTACCGTTGTCTGAAATGCATCATCCATAATTCAAAAGACAGGATACCAACACCCGGCAATATATTTTTTTCTTTTAGCCACTGCTGTTTCTGATTAAATATCTGGCTCGTATTTATACAAGGTGGGACCCTCGGAGATGGCTGAAAGCGATAGGAATGTTTGGGGAAATGGAAAATTGAGCCGCGTGGGCAGCAGGCGTGCAATCAATCGGATGACGTATATCTCGAGGATCTTTCACCTACACGTGGTCTAAGCCTTGGATCGAATTGAAGACGCCCTGAGCACTTTCAATTTGTTCCCTGCCTCCTGACTTGCACAGACTATCAAGGAAAAGCCTTCCGGGCATCACAAAAAGAAATGCATTTGTGTAATAGTTCGAGACAGAGCGCGTTACACGCGGTGACTAGAAAAAGACCCAAAAATCTCCGAAAACTTCCTGTCGCCTTCGGTTTCATGTCCTATACAACCACGTTCTCTTGTCTTTTTTTTTGTGAATGTTATCCCCGCTTGGGCTCGCTATAGCTCTTACATAACACTGAAAGACAGGGCCGCAGGGACACAGCCGCAATGCAACCTTCGTCAGAGGTGGCTGTCCTTCTCTACCGTTAAAAAGTAAGGAGTGAGGGGGCGGGAGGTTGGAGCCGGCCAACGGTGACGAGGCGACGCGCTGGCGAAAGACAAGCAGCATAAAAGTGAACCTTTTTATTTTATGCCTTCATCGCTTGTTTTATGGCATGACCAGTTTAAATTTCTTTTTCGGAGATCATTATGCCACTTGGCGCCGTTGGTCACAAACGTGATACTAATAAAATATTAATAAAATGACGACTGTTTCAATCGTGTTTACTAATTTGCTATTCTCGCGTGGCATTTTTTCGTTTTTTTTTGCAGCTGACATTACGAGTGACAGTTATTGGGGTAATGTTTGCGGAGATGCGTGCCGCACAGTCAGATATCACGGCAGAGAAAACAAATGATTGGACATACAAAGTAACACAGCTGAGTTGCTGAAGGACGGAGGGATATGTCTCTGCACACCGTGTGCGTAGAACAGTGCACAAACAGTGTACAAACAACGCCTTTTAGACCCAGACGAACCAGAAGGACTAAAGAAGCATAAACGATTCTAATGTATCAAATATTTGCTTTGTTGTATAGACGTACATCAACTTATCACCAAAATGTACTGTGCGATATGTTATTTGTATTTAGAGGACAAAATTTGTGATGTAAACGGTTTTTGATGCTTTCTGAGCCGCTTTCTGAGCCTTCCTAAGCTGCCTTTTAATGTTATACAAAAATATGAAAGACTGCTTCTTTCACGTGCACTTCTTTCATTACAAAAAAAGAAAACTGGCTTGATACTTTCCTCAATGACTCCAGCTGCTTTTGTTGAGCAAGGTACACTAAGCTTGTCGACTTCTGCATTGATTTATGAAAACGAACAGAGTGTTCAGGACTAAGGAGTCGCTCGAAAATTGTGCTGTGTGCTGAGCACAGAAAACAGCCCGAACAATGCCACCCTGAAAAATGAAGGCAATAGACACGCGGTGAACTTGCAAGTGTCGATTCACTGGAATGATTAATTGTTATACCCTCTTTCATCATGTACTACGAAAGCGGCATCACGCCAAAGTACGAAAACCAAGCTTGACATCTCAGCGAAAGCATACTATCTTGAGAAAGCACTATATCTTGCTCCAGAACATAGACTATGTTATACATCGGGTTCACATTTACTTTGTGCAGATGTGTGTAATGTATATCTATACAATATAGACCGTATGCTGCATGCTGTGGTCTAAGCCGCCACGGTGGCTAAATCGTTAAATGGCTCGGCTGCTGACCCAAAAGCCGCGGGTTTCATCTCGGCCGGGGTCGCATATCGATAAAGGCGAAATGCTAGAGGCCACGGGGTACTGTGCGATGCCAGTGCTCGTTGACGAACCCTAGGTGGTGAAAATTATCCAGAGCTTTCCACCACGGCGTCCCTCATAGCTTGAGTCGCTTTCGGGATGCTAAACTTTCATTAAAAAAAACATTATTGGAACACATATTGCGCTTTACGTTATTGTACGTACTCGGTTGCTGAGTATCTTGAAAGTGCCAATATTTTTTTTTATACAGCAGCTGCGTACGCGTACTTTTTCCTTTTTCAGTTTCCTTGACTGGACACATGCAGAGAGGAAAACTTCGTCAGGGGCAACGACGTGGTTCTTTGGGCTGCTACTAGCACTCAGACATGCTGAACCTCTCGGAGACACATACATTTGATTAGGAGAGGGGTGCGTATGAACTGCCTTCCCAAACATTCCTTTCCCAAAAGTCGGCTTTAGTCGCTTCTCATTTTGTCCGTTCCAACAATCACCCTGAAGCGGGACGTATCGATTTAAAGGCTACGCGTGCCTTACCGAAGTAAACACCATTTGCGTTCAAAGAGTTAGAGAGCACCCCAGCCACGTGCGAATCATTGCTTCGATCTGTTAAAAAAATTGGATGAGATTGGCAATACAACAAATAAAGATATCGCACAAAAATTGCATCGACACGAACTAAGAAACTAGAAGCATTCTCCACTGGAAACCAGGGAATCTTTTTGAATAAGGTTGGAAGTTGGGCGAGTTGAATCGGACTCATGGTGAAGGTAGCACGAAATACGAAGACGAAAGGAATAAGCAAGACACGGCACGAGCCACAGAAAATAGCTGAACAGAGGAAAAAAAGGTGATTGAAAGTTTGAAATAATTACACTTTGATAATTCAATTAGCCAGGCGATGGAAAGCCCGAGGCCTTTTTGCCGGTTTCGTTAACGCAAGGACGACAGCATTTGTTATAACCTAGTAATTCGGTTAGCAACGTCGTGCGCCGGTAACTGTCCACGCATGGTGTCGATGCAGGCCTGCCGCGATTAATTAGTACCACGCAAGCTCAGCTTTGCTGGGAGCCCTGACAGCTAATGAAGAAGAGTCCACTCGGAAACTGCAACATACTCAATTATTAATATCTGTCGAGCGCCAGCAGTCACTTTGAAGTATCATTCTGTACAGGCCGGAAAGCAAAGTTGCTAGGGTACGCTCGAAGATCGTTATTGATGCCAGCGCGCTTTGCCGCGAGTGCGTACACTCAAATTGCTCTGTCATTGATTGCATGCCACAAGTAATTCTAATTCATGTGCCCATTCCTCTCTGTAGAGCAGGGCAACATCTTTTTCACGTACCTCCCTTTCCTCACAATCTAAAGAATCTACGGAGCACCAAACAGGGCCTACGCTATCGGCATCTGCAACATCACGTTCACTGCTGGAATAAGCCTTTCCTTTCCTAAATCTGTCAACATACTAGGATTAGCGGTGACCCTGAGTATTTTTGGGCTAAGCAATTCTATGTCAGATTTCCTCCAAGGCTTTCCCGTTTCCCACTCTTCAAGCTTTTCTTTAAAGCATTGCCTGTGCGCTATACTACACACCGGTGTGGCCCATTGGCAATGGCGTTCGCCTGCTGAGTCAGCGTTTTGCCCAATAAAAGCTCAGCCGAGGCAAATGCGTTTTGATAGGGGCCATATAAAATGATACCTTCATGCAGTGCAATGTCATTGCATGATAAAGAACAGAACCCACGATTCCAAAACTAATCCGGAGCCCTCTACCACGGCCTCTGTCGCAAGCCGTGTGTAGCTTCGGGAAAATGGTGCGCAAAATATATTGTGTTTCACTTCCTGCCTGTACGCCCTCTCCGATTATTCCTGTGGCTTTTATTATGTCTGAATGACTATCTTTTCTTCGCGTGACCATTATCTCTCTAGCTGCTTCTAGTTTTTCAACAGCTCGATTTTTCGCGTGTGGTTATTTAAATGCCACTTGGTTGTGTGTCTTGAAAGGAAGAGTGGCTAAACATATTTCATAAAAGAAAAGTACTGTGCCGAAATATTTTTGACTTGCTGCAATTTCTAAAGAACGCGGCAAGAAATTGCTCGATCCAGTGCGACCAAACTAAAAGCTTGGCTGAAATCCTCCTAAAAGCGCTGCTCCTTTCAATGCATCCCAAACTTATGTTTAGTTTATCTTGCTGGAGGGTGCAGCAGCAGCCATGCCTAATCATAAAATATCAGATAATATGGCAAAGAGTAGCACTACCCCTGCGTCCTCTTAATGGCCCTTTCAGCAAGCCTGCCTCATAGGATCATTCTCATTAACCCTGTCTGGTCTCCCATTGTGAAAGTTTTGGGTCCCTAATTAGTCTGAATATGCAATTGCCATTAGGAAAAAAGACTGCCACCCAAGACATCCTTTCAGCGAATATGCCTTATAAGATGCAGCGGACGGGACCAGAAATGGCATTAAAAACAGAAAGCAATAAAGGGCACTGAAAGCCGCAATTTGAGCCGAGTGTAAGCGTAAAGTAATGAAAACCCGGCGGTGTGATCATATCCGAGGCCTTTAAGGAGGTAGGGGCTGAGCACGCCTTCGTAATTGTTACCTCTCTAATTAGGTAAAGGCGCCTAATTAGGTGAAATCAGGCGTCGGAGGTGGATTCATTGGTGTAGATGAGCAAATGAAGAAGCCAATCCTTCCAGAGTAAAACCACTGACCAGTGCTCGCTTAACCTAACGTCGGCGAAATAAGAGGCAAGAGAAAAAGATATAGCTGTATTGACGGAACAGTACTCGTGATATGAAGCAATGAAAAAGAGGTATGCGCCTCGGCATGAACATTTGTCAAGAGCGTACAATGCTAATTTTCTTGAAAATGTGCATTTAATAGGAGCTGGTATCTTATTTGTTGCTCATAGGTGCTTTGGAGGTAGCGATGTAGTACAGCATACTGTGGCACTCCCATTAAGAATACGAAGGGCTGTTAGAAACGTGAAGGAAGGAAGTTGTTTGTTATCGCGGTAATTGTTAGAGAACTACAGAATTTAATGTGAATAAAAAAAAAGAATATAAGAACCGACTAAAGGCTTAGTTCCAGCACATCTCAGTTCTAAGCGGTTACCATTGTGAACGCTATTACGGGTACGTGCCATCCCTTTTTATTGTTTTTGCGCTTTCATGCTGTACCCGCCGCGGTGGCTCAGTGGTTACAGCGCTCGGCTACTGAACCGGAGTTCCCGGGTTCGAACCCGACCGCGGCGGCTGCGTTTTTATGGAGGGAAAACGTTAAGGCGCCCGTGTGCTGTGTGATGTCAGTGTACGTTAAAGATCCCCAGGTGGTCGAAATCATTCCGGAGCCGTCCACTACGGCACCTCTCTCTTCCTTCCTTCTTTCACTCCCTCCTTTATTCCTTCCCTTCCGGCGCGGTTGAGATGTCCAACGATGTATGAGACAGATACTGCGCCATTTCCTTTCCCCCAAACCAATTATTAATTATTATTATTATTATTTCTTGCGGTGCTTAGTCACCAAAAGAAAATTCCTTAAACAATCTCGGAATGTATACTGAGCCTGTTCGTGGATAAGCGAGTTAGCCAAGATAGTTTTTTGCGGTATAGCTGTGAAAGGAGAGAAATACGACGAAAAGTAAAAACGTAAATCGTGACGTAGCTAGCTGTTTTCATGAACAGGTGTGGAACTAGGACTAACGAGATAGCTTTTCACGCCCTTGCACGCAATATTCAGGCAAGGCGCTTGATTACGAGAGCCATTCGGGGATGGAGCGCGTGGTAGTTGTTGCGAAAACTTTCCCTGGTCGTGGACAAGAGGCGGTCCTATAAAAAACAAACTTTTGAACCACCAGGATGTTTGAGTAGAAGGGAACTGCCTGTGCTCTGAATATCCGGTGTTAAAGGGAATGCTTAAGGTAATTTTCAAAGATAGCCTTTTTGAGGTAAAAATATGGCTTTTGAGGCACAGTATTACCAGCGCTGGCGTACATCAGAAAACTGGTGAATCGTTTTAACTTGTTAGCTGGTTAAGTAGTTTCGAATAATTAGAGTTAGGCGCCGGGGAGGGGGGAGGGGGGGCAATTACAGATTTGTAGCAGGTCTCTGATACTACCATATCAGTTCTTAAAACATCGAAAACGCAATTACTGTCGGCGCTGTGGCTCCACAACATTTGACTATTTCGACTGGTTGCATGCAAGGAAGATGTTGCTTTTAATGTATGCTTTAAAAAAAAAACATGTATTTGGGCACTATGTAGCGAGATTTAGTGGAGGCACAGTGCCCGAGGGTATTCGCGGTTTTGAATTTGTAAAAAGATTATTAACTACAGGCTACATATCTCTAAGACCAAGCGCCAGAATCTAATAGTGCAGAAAAATAAATTCTTACAAACTAGTAAACTAGCTCACCAGCTAAGACTATTCTCCACTAGCATTAGCAATACTTGCCACGGAAGTCATATTTCTACCTCAGAGAGGATATTTTGAAAAATTACTTAAAATCTTGCCTGAAAGACATGATATAGACTTTGTGTGTATGGTTTGAATGTTTTGAAAAGAGAACCGCACGAATAGTACTAGAAATAGTTGCGGGTGCTCTATTTAGTTTCAATGTTCATCAACCACAAATGAAGTTATCCATTATACAAATCAGTTTTCATTATTCTGTTAGGATTTGGCCCAGATGTGGATAGCTGTCAGCACTGAGTTGCCGAGGATTTTCCGCTAAAGGGCATGAAATATTTTCGCAGATACAGGGTGTACTGGAGTTCATTCTCTTTCGCGAAAAATAGCAAACAGCCTCAATAAAAATTTTACGACCGTCATGAGGAAGGTTGGCTTTTTGGGCTTGTTAGTAGTACCTAGCTGCAAAGCTTCTTTAATGAAATTAAGCATCTCATATTAGTGTAGAAAGCGAAAATTAAGAAAATTTACTGGGAGAGGGGGGATAGTGGTTGTGCACACTACAACATAACCTGCAAAATATTTAGCGAATAAAATAATTTTGCTTCGTGAAGAAAGGACTCGTTCCCATGCATTAGTTATACCGGGATAAAACGGATATCCACGGCAGTATCTTCAATCAGGTGTTTCTAGTTTACGTTGCAAAGCTTTGTTTTTTTAATAATAGGTCTCCTTTTCCTTATAAGTGGTTTTCGGTAGGCATGTAACATTTTTGTTTCCTCTCATTCACTAGCACTTTACAAAAAATTAATTTATATTTACGCCCTTCACCCCCCTCGAATAAAGATCATGCCGGCTTTAAGTTTTTATTTCGATCATGCTTAGTTAATAAAGGAAGTCCCGAATATTGAGTAATGTTTGCACGAATTTAGGCCATGAATCTTTGAGTCAGTATACCTTCACTTCCATACAGAAAGTGCGCAGACCCATGCATTTCCTGCTTTCCCATGCGTTGCCTGGTATGTCGCTGAATTACGGAGGAAACGTTCGAGGAACAACACGAGCTCTCAGCAATCGGAGCTTCCTGAACTCGATAGTAATCCCTTCGTGTGGAGTTATACGCTTCCTTATTTTCTGACGCTCCAACGTGCAGACGTTCTTTCTCGTAATCTGCAGTCCTGTCGCAATTTTTAACCGATGAAGGCTTCGGTTCGCGTAGGGAATGCACACGCAACAACAGAATGTATTCGTTAGTTCTCCAGAATTTCAATTCCGGTCTTCCATCAGGAGCAAGTGCTCGGGCGCGGCATTTTTTTAATTTTGTTTTTGCTCCAATTTCATATGGTATATTTCGGAAAGAAAACAACTCGACCTGTGTGGCACTATAAAGGAGAGGTTAAAAGGACAGATAAGAGAGAAATGCAGGACTGCCATTCTATTCTGTTTGAAATGAGCTGGCGTACTGCTCGCAGAAGATAGAAGGAGCAGACATTTGGAATGCAAGACTCCTTTTCCCTCTTTGTGCGGGACATAGGACCACTACTCCCTTTACTTTCCTATAAGCGGCTCCCACACAAAGGATGCATGAGAAGAAGAAGCAGAAAAAAATTGATAAAGCACGCAAACCAACGCCAACGAGGTTAAAGGATGCATGGCACGGAAGGCACGAAACGACTAGAACCTGGAACGCGCCGCCCGCGAAACAGTGGGAGGTCTGGAGGAGCACCAAACGGATGTTGTGCCGGGGCGCCTCCAAAGCCAGCTCCGGGGTCCTTTGTCTCCAAATGTATCGTTTTTTTTTATTTCTTTAATCTATTTTTTTTTGCTTTATTTAACTTTTCTGTCTATAGAATCACACGGCTCCATCTCTGCTGTCTTGACACGCGCCTTTTCATAGCACTCGTCTTCGAAAATGTGTAGCGTCAGCTAAACAATTCGCATTTCTCTTCTTTCAGAGAGTGAAGGCTTTCTTTTTTTCGCTGTATTCTTTGTCTCTGCGCGTGTTGGCAATACACCGTCTCTCCCACCTTCCCACAAAAGCCAGAGAAAAAGCGCGATGGCATCCAGACACCCGTAAAGGCAAACGAGAAGAAACACCTTGGTGCACAAACGATTTCGGTGGAATGAAGGTGCAAAAACGAAAGGAAGCCGCCAGAAATTGTTCCCCTCAGAGAAAATGAAACCAGCAAAGGATTCTCTCTAGTACGCCGTCTCTCTCTATTCTTCGTCATAGCGAAAGCTGAGTCAGGCGCACAGCGCAACGGCTGTCGAGTGCTGAAGAGCACGTTCTACCTCATTTATGCGTTTCTCACTGCGTCTGTCCTTTTTTTTTGGTTTTCTCGTCTCCTTTCTTCTCGCTCGTCTTTCTACCCCTATCGTTGAAAGAAGACAGACAGAAAGACTTCGAGCCGCAGAGTCTTTGGATCCGGCGAGGAATCCTCCGGGAACCTTCCCGAAACCTCGTCGGGCATTTATGCCCGTTAAAGAGCTCGCCTATGGAGATGCCATGCCTTATTAGTCTGGATGATGCAGGCTGGTGTTAGAGCTAAGACCGTGCACACGGGAGACGTCCCGAATAAGCACGCGGAATGACGTGAGAAACAGCAGTAACTGATGGCAGATACCAAGCTTTTTGGAACTCTGAGAACCCGGAATGACAGAGTCACTGGTTTCAGTTTCGTTGTCATTTGCTGCTAGTTTTTTTATTCCTGATACATTTTAGTTTCAGCCTGTGAACATGGTGCTTTCATTTTATTGTTTGAGAACTGCGCACACAATTCCCGAAGTAATTGCGGATCACGTTCAGCCATTATTAAAACAGCCTTCAGTTACGTTATTCTCTCTGGAGTAATACAAAAATTCCCGAGAAAGCTTGTGCATGGTCACTACAGATGTTCGCATGAGTTGTGCACATCTCTTAGGTCTTTACGTTGTCCATATTTTTGAACTGTATTGCTCCGAAGACGTTCGCTCGCATTTTTTCCAGTTCGTAAATCCTTGCGGCAGTATACGGGTTCCCACTGTTCCACTATTCACTTTCACTGGTGTACCGCCCCCCCCCCCCCTCCCGCACACACACGCACACGCATTACTTTACCCTTCATTCTCCGTTCTAGACCTCCTGAACGGGGACCCCGACAAACAAATCAGCATTCCTGGCATACGCCTCATCGAAATCCATCACTCGTTCCAGGAGGCGCGCCCCTGCGCGACTCCTTCCTCGCAGAGACGGCTATACAGAGGCTTGCCTCGCGCACTCCTCTGGGTTCAAGAGCCACGCACCCAATACTGCAAGCCCCATTGTGCGTAGCATTGCACTGATCGAGCCCGGAATACCAAGCAGTTGTTCCAGTGCCCCGGCTGACTTTCGGCATTTTTTTTGCGTTACTGCCCGCTCGCTCTCTCTGCTTGTGTTGCTAGTATATATGTAGCGGATGGCCACCCACCGCAGAACGGAGAGTCCGTCTTATCGTAGAGTTTGTAGTTTTGTTTTCATTCACCAGAATGAAATTGTGGACACGCAAGCCTGGATGTTTGCGCGCGGAGGGGTAACACTTGCGGCTAATGCTCGCGTCTGGTACCACACGCTCACTTTAAGAAATTTCCAGTGTTGCAGCCCAGTACTGAGAAAATCATGGCCAAATGAGAGAATTGGCGTGAAATATGAATTACTGGCTAGTTCACAAACAGCAGGAGTTGTTCCTTTCGAGGGATTATTGCACGTCATCGAAAAGTCGAGAAAGGAGTACTGGATCCGGAAAAATATTTCTATTAATGGAGTTCTAGTGCGACAACAGAGGCAGACAAACTTTCTAACGTGAAAAAACAATTTGATTCCTTTTTTGCGTGTAAGAAGATGCCTTGTAGCAAATTTAAATAGCAGGCGTTTAGTGGAAAATAATTGAGTTTTTTAATTTTGCCCGAGGAGCCGCTCGGATTTTCTAGCGGCATCGACGGATATAAAGGTGCACTTCCCCCAGTCATTGTGACTTTACCGAAACCAGGATTTTTAGGAACAATTTGGGCTTTCCAGCAGCGGTGACGTCATCAGGAATGTGGCAGCTTAGGTTGGCCGTTGGAGGGTGTTATATAATAGATGCACTTCAACGCTGGCGGCACCGAGATCGAAGCTGCCGGTACAAAATCGTTTGTAATTAACTATAGATTCTGCGTACTGAAGTTTAGAGTGCACTTTCGTGGTAAAGAAGCCAGTAGGCCTTTTGTAAGGCTATAAAGCGGACCCCTAATGCTTTGTGTCTCCCCCCCCCCCCCCCACACACACACCCTCGCATATATATGCATTCAAAAAAGACGTTCCCTGGTTATTTCTAACCTTCATTGTGAAAGTGCAATGTCACACGATCGCTAAGTATGCCTTCAAACCCAAGTTAATCAGAGTGTGTTAAATTTCTGCCAGTATTTTGCAGCTTTTTGCGGCTGCACTATTTCTAGCTGCCACTTTAAGGTGATATTTTCGTTTTTACGAGGGTATAACAAAAAAAAGGAAGATGAGGGTTGCAGTATACTGCTGAACGCCCGAAAGGAAATCATTCGCTATGGGCGAAGGCGTATTAGAGGGCTCTGGATGAATTTAGACCACCTGCGGTTGAAAGTGCACTGCCATCGCACAGCACACTGCTCCCTTTTGCATTTCGCCTCCATCAGAACTCCGCTGCAGCGTTCCGGTCGAAGCGAAATGCAAGACATCAGTCTACTGCACGACTTGAGTTCATTTTGAGAACCCTGGAAGGTCGAAATTAACCCGGAGCTCTCCACTACGCGTCCTTAATAAGTACGCTATGCTCTCAGACGTTAAAACCCATGTACCGTAAATCATGCCATCCTTATTTGTTCTGTACTAAGTAGAAACGAATATATGACGTCACTATAGCGATAGAAATACAGTGCAAGGTGTTATTAAAAGAAAATGTGAAGAACGGCTTTTCGAGTAGAAAAAAAAAAGGATCTGGGCGATTAAAACACGCGATCCGAAGAAGTAAAGGAAGAATATCTTGTGCTCGATAAATTTTCTGGTCTTTTTTGGGTTTATTTCATTACGCGTCACCAGAGCGCTTCAGTCGGTTCTGTCAACTTCATAGGCTTTCCAATCTAGGAGGTGCGTTTCGTTTCGAAGCTACTCTGCGAAATCACCGCGAGAGCCGGCGCTCCGCTTCTGAGTCCCATCTAATCGAAACGCGAAACGATTCCCTCTCAGTGACAGACGTTTCCTTATTCCACTTGAACGACCTGTAGCCAAGAAGGTGAGCTCGTTCTCAGAGCGAAAAAGGAAAAGGGTGCAGAAGAGAGAAAATGCATTTTTGCATACTTATTTCTAATGAAATAAACATAAAACCAATAGTTCGGAGAAGCCGTGGGACAAAACATGCTTCGTTTGTTGCTTTCTGTTTTTTTACCTTTCTTTGCAGATTCTAAAAATCTAGAATCATTTGCGTTCTTGTCAGGTAGAAGAAACATTGTAATGTAAGGGAGCATAAAAAAGAGTTCAGACATGAAGCTATTCTGATTCATACAAGTAATGTAGAAAGATATAGAGAGATAAATCGGGAAATTTCTTTATTCAAGCAGCCATAAGAGCTCTTAGCTTAATGGTTTAGAACAGGGTTGCACTATGTACAGAGATAGCAAGCAGATATGCAAACATGCCCTTCAGACACGAAGCGGAGGAGCAAGTGCCGATGGGAGTGATTGTTCAATGTTCAGGATGAGAGCGACTAAATGACAACTTTATGGTTTTTGGGAGATATATTGCTGCCCGGGTGGGCTTACATTTTTTGTTTTACATGGTCTTGATTTTCCAATTGTTTTAAATAAAACTTGCTTCAAACAGTGATTTCTGCTGCGGGGGAAGATGCAGCGGCGTATGAGAGCGGCCGATGTTGTTGCCCAGGATGCTCAGCTGTCCGTCTTAATTTATTTGCAGTGGGGAGGAAGTTATCTCTGATCTACATGCTGAGTTTTAGAGACAGATTAAAAGAGTGCCTTTTCTTTAAGGTCAGCAGACTTTGCCGTACTACCCGTGGCACGTGCGCATCCTTGTTGAGTAGAGATCAAACAAAAATAGCACTGCAACGTGTTTCCGCCCCATAATGCAACTGTCGTAAATGTGTTGCAGAAAATGCTCTACCTTATGTTTGATTTTGTACATGTGTTTTGGGATGTTGAAGGTGTTGATTTTGCTAGTGTACACCTTCACTCCTCAGACAATTATAATACGGCTGCATTACGCCTTGATCTTTAGCAAAAATTTATTTTTTCTATTGCAACTTTACCAGAATTAAATAATCCAGGTTTACTTGCATGCTCTTCTTAAAGTGTTTTTAAAGTTCATGCCGGGTTATTTTTTTCATGCATTCTGTGGTTAATGTTTGGTCTATAAGAGAAAGAGAAATAAATTACACCAGCGTCCAATTTTAAGAGAAATCGGACACTATACGTGGCACGGCATTGCGCTTCTTACAAAAAGAGCTGCTGAAGGTAAAACGGCCCCTGCTGGACAGCAAGAAAGCGACTAAGCATAGCTATTTGTATATAGTAGGTTTTAACCAGAAGCCAGTTGTTGCTCCAACTAGGCTAACAGCACTGACAAAGACTACCGACATCGTCTTCTTGCTATCAGACTTTCGGCGCCTATCTATCTTTTGTTAAAGAAAAAAAATAACACACGCCAGGCGCTTGAGAACAAAATTGTGGGATGAAACAGGCAGGCTAGTCTTTTAAACCACTTACCACCCTGCGGTTCGATTATGTGGACATTAAATGCCCTAATTGCTTTTGCACCAACTGTCGAGAGAGACATAACCAATAATTGTGGACGAAAACATTTTTGAATGGGAAAAAGTTTGACCACAATTTTTTCTTATATTGCAAGGTTTACTATAAAAATGAATGTACCCGCAGATCTCTCGTCGGCAGTGTTGCATCTTTTGCTATTGACGTTTTTGCTATCGTTAAAAGTGTTCTCCATTGGTTTTTTATGCCAGTTTTAAGTGCTCGATGCGAGAGACTGGAACACTATAAAAAAGATTTTGCGACATATCAGGAGAATGGACCATTGCCTTCAATATTTATATACCAGAATCTCACATTTTTTAAGAATGTCGCACATGATTATAATTTATGACAATGACCCATGGAACAAGTCTACTGACGCTGCATGCTCCACGAGTGCCTAGCGACACAAGCAAAGACAGTGGGACACATCTATGGGTGAAAAGTTGATAAAAGCGAAAGCAAGAAGTTATGGTCGTCCCTCTAAATAGCTGCTGGGCTGTCTTCAATGCTGACTGTGACAGAGACAGAGCTCCTTACAGTGTGCATAAGGAGATCATTTCTCAAATCAAATCGCTGGGAAAACCAACGGGCTAGAGCACTGAAGGAGCACAGAGCCTTCATCCAGGCAAATACAGTTCGAAGCGGAAAAGGATAGCAGCTGCAACATAAAGAGAAACATGAAAACAAACCAGAGGACCTCTCATAGGGAATTAGGCGGCACCATCTCTAAACGGCTGCTGCTACCAGAGGCTTTCTGCTTAGTTGCCATCGGCACTAGTTGCTTTACGATAAAGCCAAAGAAAACCTTGGGTGTGAAAGACATTGACTCGCTGCACCATTTCTCGACAGAAAATTTGGTCGGGGCTGGTGGAATCGAATGTTCTCAGGAGCAACAAGACACGAGACATCACATTCGAAAGCGCTGCCTGCCTCCGTTTGAAGGGCTTCAACATTTAGCGCTCCCTACCAACCAATGGCCTCCTCAGGACATTCGCTTTGTTAAACCCACTGCGGATTCAACTCAACATGACTGAAGGTGAAAAAAAATCGCGGTTTTTCTTGAAACATCACAAAAAAAATCAGCACCTTACTTTTTCTGGAGCAACAGAACACGGACAAAATAGTACTTTTGAGTCATTATCAATCGAGCGGTGGGCCATACCAATAACGCACACTTCAATTTCACCGTAAACCAAGACTGCAACGCCTGACCTGGTCGAAAATGCTGTGATCAAAGGCAGTTTCCTGACAGCAGAGCATTCCAACAGAAATGTTTGTGTCCACAAGTTTGGCTTGGTAAACGAAGACAGTGCCGGTTAGGCAGCCGGTTAGGCCTGCAAGAAACCATGACAAGTCACTCTGAGGTCTGCCCATGGCAAACCAACCAAAATATCTCGTATGACAATGCTCCGCCATGTTTAGAATAAAATAAACACTACTGCAGACGTTTGATATCAGTTGAGGGCCTATTGAAGATGAAAATGGACTTTCCAAAAAAGCAACTAAGCTCTTTACGTGTGGCAGCCTTTCATGATAAGTATGAGGACAACAAAGGAGTTTGTGAGAACAGAAGGGCTTTCTCACGCCTTGTTGGTATTTTATATAGTTTAGAGGCTGCCGCATCACTGTCGCGAATTGGTAGCGCGTCCCTGACTTTCCGAAGGGGAAATCGCGTGCAGGTTCGAACAAGAGAACAAAGAGATCAAACAAAACAAAGCGAAGGTGTATTTATAATTTAAAGGAAAAGGGCCAATAGGGAACGGAAACGAAACAAGAGAAACAGACACTCAACTCGCGCACAACACTACAGAATAAAGGAAAGAGTTCATCCAGTACTGAGCGTCCCAGGTGAAGCGGGGATGCCTTGTAGACAGGACGGAATGCGGGTTGATGAACTGCGACGTATCGCTGGCGTTGCGTCAACGGAAGCGGCGAAAGAGAGCCGGGTGGTATTAGGAGCGGAGAAAACTGCACGAAGACGCCGGTGGTCTCCCGTCAACAGCCAGAAGGACTTGGCAGCGGCAGGAAAAACGTAGCCAGGTCTGGTCGACGGCGTCACGAAACGCCGGAGGCTTAAAGCAGGCTATCCCAGAGTGCCTTTCGGCAGCACGGACACTGAGTCCATCGGCTGCCACCTCCACGCTTGCAAGGAACGCTGTAGGCTTGCGTCGGTGATCCATGCGAGGTCATGGTAGCATGGACCCAACGTCCGACGGCTGCCACCTCCACGCTTGAATGACCCGACCTCCGCTGCGCTGTCTTAATTCCTTTACATCTCGGTTTTCTGACACGTCAGCTCTCCGCTCCTCGTGCTCGCCACGCTCTTTGTCGCCGTCGCCTCGCACACAGCATTCGCACGCGCACACGCGTAACGCCGGGCAGGCACGCGCAGCGCTCCGCTCTCCGACGGACCACTGTCGACGCACCGCGTTCGAAAATCCTCCGATGATTTCGTGTGCACATCACAATCACACACCGAAAGCAGTGAGAAGACTGCGCCCAAAGTGCGGACTGTTTCTTCCACATGTTTTCCTTGTGATGGAATGGGAAAATCGGCTGTGTTCGTTCTTCGAGAAATCTTTGTCCCTGAGTGCCCTTCTAGTGTGATTTGCACCCACGTCATCAGAGCGGGATTAAGTTAAGTACCTAAAAGGAAGGAGCTTATACCTTTTGATGTGTCTGCCTTCAAGCTTCTCCTGAAACTCAGAATAGGTGCGAAACTACTCACAGGGTGGTTAGGAATGTTGTTAGAATGACCGGTGACAGACGGATAAAAAAATTTCTTGGGAAACTGCTTGCGTGATATAAAAATCCACAAAGTATGACGTAATGTGACGCTTTGAAAGAAACATTCAACTATGACATAGACGTGACGGTCAGTACGGCTACAGACGCACACTACTGTGAAGTAGCAGAAGTTCACGCACAAGAGCGCCCTTTTTAAAATATTTGTTTTAAAGTAACACCATACTCATTACGGGAGCACTAGCATGAAAACGAAGCGAAAATACTTAATTAGTAACAAGGAAGCTTGAAAAGAAGGCAACTTTACTGATTTTAGAAAAAAAAAACTACTGCAACTAGAGCTTGTTATGCATAAAGTTCCGCTAAAATGGACTTCAAGACATTTCTTATTTTTTGATAGAAGTGGCATATATTCACCTCAATGTACAGCAGAGGAACGTCATAGAAGCAATAGAAGCCACAGGCGGTTGCCAGTGGCGATGCACAGTTTTAGTCGCAGACATTAGATTATCCTTAGGCGAGCAAGCAAGGCATGCATGATCTAAAGAAGAGTGCCTTATCCGCTCAGCTAGCTAAGAGCCGCTTCAGGGCATTGACTTTGAGCGAGGTTGCTTACAGCTCCCGGAATGGGCTACTCGCCAGAGCACCACTGAAGCTTAGGTAAGTCGAATTAATGCCTTGCTTACGTTTTAAGCACGCCCGTGTGACTCCAGCATTGCTGCGGATGGCGAGACACCACAGCAGCACTATTCCCTCATGCATTGCCCGAGTGACTTTCCTTCCTTACTTGTTTCTCTTCCCTGCGGTCATCATATTTGATGCGGTAGGTGTCAGATATCGCCAAAAGACGCATATATTTCTGGTTATCTCTCTTGCATTACTTATTGACCAGTCGGGATGGAATTACCGGTCTTTTTCTCCACTCGCTCATTCAATATCAACATCCCTTTTTCGTTTCCTTTAAACCTGGTTATGCTCTCCCAGTGGGTAGTAATTTGTGCGAAAGAATCGCTGCCAATCGAAGTTCTTTCTTAACCTCGATTGCCCAAAACGAGCGTGACGCCGAGGTGAATGAGATCCAAGCGTCCGCTCTGAAGAAAGTGGGGAAATGTTAGGTGTATGCAGAATACACGCGATGGATCTGGGTGAGGAAATAAGAGAGTAATTTTCGTTTTTATCCAAAAGGACGCGTCGGTTTTTGTGATATGATTACGCGCGAAGTAACACACCGTTGCTTACAGGTTACAAGGAATGGGAGAAATTTATAACTATTGATGACAGTTTCTCCCATATTTATGATTTAGGGTTATCACTTCGTAAAAACCTTGCAGGCTAAATAATGCACGGCATGATTTATACACAAGAATAAAATGCGTTTCTTCAGACCTGTTGGCTGTTGTGCATAATATGCGAGCTCTCGGTCAATATTCTATAGCATATTACACCAATTTGCAGTTCTCGCTATTATTGCTAATGATAAATAAAAAACAAAAAATAGCCACTAAACCAGTATTTGATAAATTTTATGCTTCTCCATGTTTAAAATTGAGTATTTTTATTGTTTGTCCTCTTATGGCAAAAATTACATCACAAGGTATTAATCACTAGGGAGAGCAGAAAAATCAGTTTTTCGATTTTAATTAAAAAAATGCCCCCTTGTAATGCATGTAATATATCTAAGAGTGAGCTGCGGTAAAGCTTAGTCGTTTGTGTGAGTTGTATGCAATCACGTACATTGCGAACTCGGAAATATTTCTCAGAAAGTGATCCGACTAGTCAATTGAGTATTTTTTATGTTGGTCCTTTTATGGCAAAAATTACAACGCAAGGTATTAAGCACAGGAGAGAGCAGAAAAAAATCAGTTTTTCGATTTTAATTAAAAATTTATCCGTCGGTTTTTCCATTCTTACATCACTAAGGTTTTAAGGGCCCATGAAACTTTCATGCCTTTGCACTTCATATTGAAAAACGCCATTATGACCTTGTTACTACTTTGCTCTAGCTTGAATAGAGAACTCTGACACGAACGGTAAGCGCCTGTTTTTGCTGCATCCAAACCCTTCAGCAAAGATAAAGAAAGCACCACTGCACGGCAGGCGCTGCGGTGAAGCAACGGGCAGTAGGTATTCACTGCAAAATTATCCGATCTAAACCTTTTGCCTGTACCGAATGTCAGTAGGTCAGAAGTAAGTAGTTAAACAAGAGGAATTTACTGCGCGTGACCTCTTTCAAGAGGAGCATATAGCTGAGCTTTGCATCTGGTAACTAAGCGTATATAGTGCGATGCAATGAAAAATTAAATGGTCCGTTGAAACTGGAAACCGTGGGTGTAGCCAATTGGGCATAAAATTTTCCGGGCCAGGAAAGTTGGGCATTCTTACAGGGTAGCTTATATTGTCACGTGTGGCAGAGAAATGGCCAAGAAACCATTCCTGCTTGATGTCGTGCATAGTCTTTCTGAGTCTATATAGGGGTGCTGATATGAGCTGCAGGCGATAATTAAGGCTGCAGATATCATTGCGCAACATACATGCCATATATGTTAGCATGCGTGATAGCTGTTGAAAATATTCTGATTTGGTTAATGTAGACCAGGTTGCAGCAGTGCGCAGAAAGACTAGATGCCCATTCCTAGAATACGTAGCGAATTTGATTCCTACATGGTGCTACCCCTGGTAATCTATGTAATATATCTAAATGTGAGCTGCGGTAGGGTTTAGCAGTTTGTGTGCGTTGTATACAGTCATGTACATTGCGAACTCGGAACTTTTCTCAGCGAGTGATCTGACTAGCTCATATTTCTTGATTTCAGGTGAACAAACGTAGGAAAAAGTTTCGCAAAACATTGAGCATGGAGACCCTTTTCGCGCCATTTTTCTTGCCGAGCATAATTAACGCTTACTCTTTTTCCTGCATTTCCTGCGTGATGTACATCGTCGAAACACAGAGTGATTCGACGATCCCGCAGATACTGATTCCAAAAATTGCGGTATTTTAATATAATGTTTTGTGATTTCGTGACCAAATTAAAAAAAAAACTTCAATGCTGTGATTGTAATAAATAAATAAATAAATAAATAAATAAATAAATAAATAAATAAATAAATAAATAAATAAATAAATAAACCCTCATTCTTTTCGTTAAAAATTTTGTTCCTCAAGTCCGGGTGTGATTTTTATGCTGAAAAATACTTGTTCTCCTTCGAAATGGTAAATGACGCCTAACAGGGTTAAGCTCCTCGACATCTTGCTTCGTTACACTGGCGCGGTGGCTCAGTGGCATTGGCGTTTCGATACTAAGGCCAAGGTAGCGAGTTCGATCCTGGTCACGGCAGTCGCATTTCGATGGAGGCGAAATAGAAAAACTCCTTTGTACGGTGTGATAGCAACACCCTTAAGTGAACCCCAGGCGGTATAAATTATTATGGGAGCCTCCACAACGACGTCTCTTACAAGCCACGTGCCGCTTTGGGAAACTTAATCCTACAATCTACAATTTCTTTGCACATTAGAAAGTTGCGCATTTTCTCGGGCTAAAATTTATGACGTATTTTGTTGTTCCGCTAGGATGGAAGCATTCCATCTCAGAGGTGCACCGTTAACGAAATTGGCACCCTGGATTATAAAAGCATTCTGGAGAGCCCCGAAATACGCATGTCGCTCAATTCCTACCTCTTCTAGTACACGTAGTTTTATTCAGAGAAAACTGTCCATTTCTTTTTACTTCTTTCAGCTCAAAAGTGCTAAATCATCCCAATTTGCTCAGTAAGACGCTTCTATGTCACCTTTGACGGGAACTAAGCGAGTAGTGCCCGCTGCTCTCCCTTTATCTACTTTAATTTTTTCTTCACCGTGATTTCATTATCATTGATGGTGCCTGAATCGCTCTGTATCTCTGGCACTCTTTATTGATTTGCGGCCTCATTCTCTTCTCGAAGTTGTGTTACTGTTGGCAGCGTCGTCAGCAGAATTGTTTGCCCTGAAATGTCGGTGGTCTTTCTTGTGCCTTGCGTGATAGAAATATCGCACCGGGTGTGGAACAGCCTCGAGTTCGTACGGTCAAGTCTAACTACAAAAAAATTATTATTTCTGAGGCGGCGCTTGCTTTCTACTCCCCTTTTCTGAGTGCTATTGTTTTTCTTGCTATAAAGCTTTCTAGAATGCTTTGCCTTTGGCGGAGGGCGTGAGGCTCTCCAAAAATGTCGCGACGGTCAAAAACATTCAGGGTGTCTTTCTAAAACAACCGCAGGATGAGTGATAGCAAGCGGGCAGTCATTGTATACTGTCTTTGCATCAGTTACCACGGTCATGTGGGCTTCCTCTGCTTGTTCATTTTTGTTTTCATAAACTTATATTGCCTCTAATGCGTTACTTTGAAACCTCGTAGTGCTTCTCACAACCTCAAGAGAAACAATGCTCGCAGGTGAGCCAGGGTGTAAACGATGAGTCATCGGAGCAAAGACGACATCAGACAATAATCTTTTAGAGACAGGGCAGCTTAGCTCGAGTATAAAGTAAGAGAACCAAAAGATCTAACAACATTGTAAGCGTTGATGCCTTTGTATCAGCGTTTTCATCACCACCGCATAGTTCCCCTCGTTCGCCTATTCCGCTGTCACCGCTTCGAACACGCTACGTTGTTTGAGTTCACATTTTAACTCTGTTTGTTCTTGCGCATGCTTATCTTCTATGAGATGAAAGCAGTGCCGTGCACAAAGAATAATAGCAAGAGGGCTGGGAGGGACGGAGAAAAGGAAGAGCTTTGTCTGAATTCCTCTCTCGACGACCGCAGCAGAGAGTTTGTTCGATTTTCGTGCCTTCCTTCTGTATTGCGCATAGCCCCGTCCAGTCGCTTTGTTCTTGCGTTGGGTCTCATGGAGTCCCATTGTTTGTGTGCGTGTTAAAGCAGACACGCCGCGGTTCCTGGGGTACCGTCTTCTTTTGAATTCACTGTAAAGGATCATTTGTTATTAGGAGGGAAAGAGAAGCAGCCACTGAAGGATGCGGTGGGAGAAATTTGGCCTGCCGCATTACCGACGTTCCTGACACAATGCTTAATTGTTTGTTGACATCAGGTGACTTTTCAATAGATTCTGCAATATAGGCTAACGAACGAAGGACAGCGGTACGTGTTACAGAGATCATGCGGAAACGCGCGCACGAACACTACACGGGTACACACCAGTAAGCGGTGCCGTCTTCTACGAAAGATTGCTAACATGGCAATCGCAATGTGCTCATGAAGACTCTGTGGTCCGCGAATGAAAACCCTGATCACAAAAGTAGGGATGATAAAGCTTTTGGTGGAAAAAAGTTTTGAGAGAATAAAAAAAAAATTGAAATCAGTAAACCATGGCAATGTTCGTTTCGTGAGGCGAATTCAGGTACTTGGCTATGTACTGAGGGTGGTTTAAGCACGGCGATTTCACGGCGATTTCACTCTCACGTAAGGGCCGTTTCACATGCATACTTAAGGACATCGAAATGGAGCCACGAAGTGGTTCCAGAGCCCTACCGAAGAGTAGGTGCTGGGTGCACTTAGAAACAATGCGGTTTTTGAAGGACCAAATGGAAGTTCGCCAGTAAGTATTACTGCAGTGCAACTTGCCCACCCGCGTTTCATTTTACTTGTTTTTGAGAGTTTTAAGAAGAAACATTTGGGTACCATTTTCACAGTAAAAATGGATGTTGCATGTACTGCTTCTCAGGGTATATTCTTCATCAACTACAATAACTGTTCATTGCGATGCCTCAATTTAGTTTGCAGTTTCATTGCAGCTGCGATTTCGTGAATGCCAGGTTTGCGGACATGGTTGTCAGTAGAGCCACAGTTGTATTCGCAGTGCTGCTGTCAAAGCCTGTCACTACATTCTATCAGTGATTAATGTGACCATACTGCAGAGGACACAGCAGCATGAAGGTGGTGCACGAAGACCTTGACGCCCACGCACGCCCAGGATCACCAGCTGCAGCCGATGACTTCACACCAGCTGCTTCTTTTGGGGACATCTTTTTGAGTCCTGATTTGCCGCAACCCAGCGCCTCTGAAACTGTGCCTCTCAATGAATAGCAAGGCTCGGTGAGCCAATCTGTGTGTGTTTCTGCACAGAATGGCCCACCGCAGTCCAAAAGCGAAAGAGAGCTCAGGAGGAGCTCGGTGCTGTAAATGCACAGCTGACATCTGTGCGAAGTGCACTACTGGCACGCAAGCCAGCAGATTCCGACGAGAATTTTTTGCTCTCTTTGAAGCCTTACTTGGCAACTGTGCCAAGGAACATCACCTACAGATGGGAATTCTGAATATTTTAGGCAACTACAGCCAGGGAGAGTATCCTCCAGACACCTTGTGGTATTGTCATCATCACAATAAACAGAAGTGAAAACAGATTCGGTATGTCTGGCACCGCATTTATTTCACCGTGCTGCATTTGTGAAAAGAAAAGACTGAGCAAGGAAGCCATGACAAATCATAACCTTGTAGGGCTTGTAGAACAATGGTACTCAATGCCCTGTGTTTAGAGGGAACAGCTTAAACAGGCTTTATTTGTTTCTTACATACTATGCCTGTGTTGCCACCTATTTATAGACAATGTCATCTGCACTAGAAGAGAGATAAAACACAGTAGCGCTTGCTGTTTTCGCTACAAAAGAAGAAGGAATGAGACCTGTTGACCACATGTGGCATACTGATGACAAAGGCGAGCAAAACTGAGCTACCAGGACATTACAACCACAAATATCTCGTTTCAGTCGCTTAAAAAGAGAAGAAACTGCCCACTGCGTTTACGTAGCCTAGCCATGGTTTCTGAATACTATATCAAGGAACCAACCATGTCTTGCTCAAGCATAACTAGGCCGTGCATTTTTCGGTGTTTTTTTCGGAGAAAAAGGTGGGGGGATGCTCTTCGACATTTATTTCTTATTGGAAAATAAGAACGGTCTTTTTGTATAATTGTACGGTGCAACTTCAATGTCATCTCTTTGTTCTTTGCATTGGAGCGCTTGGTGAGAGTGCACATTATTTATAAAATACTACACAATCCCTTTCATTGCTTTGGTGCCGCCCCGGTGGTTCAGTGGTTATGGCGCTAGGCGGCTGACCCGAAAGACGCGGGCTCTGTCCCGGCCGCGGCCGTAGAATTTCGATGGAGGCGAAATTCTAAAGGCCTGTGTACTGTGCGATGTCAGCGCCCGTTAAAGAACCCCAGGTGGTCGAAATTTCCGGAGACCTTCCTACGGCATCCCTCATAGCCGGAGTCACTTTGGGACGTTATACCCCCATAAACCAAACCTTTCATTGGTTTCCTCCCAGGGCAATGAAGAATAAGATGATGTACCTGTACCGCTAGGATTCAGGACACAATTGTTGGCTGGACAGTGCTCGTAAAGCCCCTTTATGGCCTGCTGCCCAAAAGTTTGGTTTTTGGTGGTCAACACGCGGATTTTGTTCGCACATATGCCTCATGCGCTCAAGCACACCATGAGGAGAGAGAAAAACCTGCCTCATGGGTGGCTTGACAACCTCGCATCTCCTTATACAAAGAGGCTATGACAGACACAACACAAATGGTATGGGAATGCAAATGATAGGGAAGCCCTGAATCCCAGCAGTTAGCCAGTAAAAATTACTGCACAGAGAATAACTACAACCCCACAAGTGTAATTTATATGCATACAAATATTCACAAAGCAAACAAGTAGTCACTCCCCTCACAAATATTAAAGAAATAATGCGAACATGCAGAAGTACAAATTATATACACTATATACACAACCACCTCTACCATGCACACACACATCCAAGAATGACAGACCAAGTGAACTATATGACATAACCTGGTCGCTCCAGACAAACTCTGTCTGAGGTTTACAGTCACATCATGTTTCAGCATCATGGCTGGTCGCCTAGAGAATCTGTGAGTACTTATGTAAATGGAAAGCGCCTTTGAGCTGTAACTTCCGGCCTTTCTAAGCAACTACTGCAGAAAACATGGCAGTAGGTACATTTACATCTACAGCTGCTCCAACAACTATTATTACCACTAGACTTGATCTTCTGTGACAGGCTCCTGCCTGGCTACATAATAAAAACCTCCAGCAGTGGCTCTTTGCAAAGCCTGACTCGACATTTTCCAAGGCTCTAGATTTTGTTGCTCGCATATAAATCGTTGTACAACAGTCACAAAGAATGAATACAGAGCATGCAGATGTCGATAAAGCAACCAACACAGGTTCCACATGTGACCGCAAGGCTCAGACAAAAAGGTAGCCATGTTCGGCACTGATCATAGCCGCAGCCCAAAAACATGCAAGTCCAAGAAAGCACCATGCAATTACTCCTGATAAAACGATCATATTGAGAAAGCCTGTACACCAGTGCTCCAAGCCCTTGTACAGACATGGGATTGCTTTGATGGACTGTAGACATTATGACAGCAGCCACCGTGGCTCAATGGTTGTGGGGCTCGGGCGCTTGCCCGAAAGACGGGTGTGGGTTTGATCCCTGCCATGACGGTCGAATTTTGATGGAGGCGAAATTCTAGAAGCCCGTGTACTGTACGATGTCAGTGCACTTTAAAGAACCCCAGGTGGTCGAAATTATCTGGAGCCCTTCACTACAGCGTTTCTCATAGCCTGAGTTTGGGACGTCAAACCCCATAAATCAAGCCAAACTTAACACTAGACACATGCAATGACATGAAATAAGTATACTTCACAGGAAGTGTCAGTATTCTTGTTCCATATGTGTGTGTGCGTGTGTGTGTGTGTGTGCGTGTGTGTGTGCGCGTGCGCGCGCGCCAAAACGTATACAGCTCGTCAAACGCAGTCACCAACTACGTGAAGCCCGGATGCTAAACTGCATATGCTCTTAACAGGGGCCTTATTATCAATCATGACCTATGGTCGCAGTCCTGCGGATGCACGTTGCCATAATACAGCACTCTGACTGCTTACAAAATAAGTTGAAAAACTATCTCTGGCTTCAGCAGCTGCCCTGGAGAAATTGTGGTCAGCAGGAGGCTGCAGGTCGAGCATGGCTGAGCCCCATCAGCGTCAAGGGTGGCACGCCACTGGCCCTTGGCAACATTTCTAAAGCTGTACTCTTGATCGGCATATGTGGCATCCATGTAGAACACATCGTCCATCAAAAAGTTGTGTAGAACACAGGCAGCCATCACCACAAAGCCGACATTATCAGACTTCAGGTTAATTACTCGCCTGAAAGTCCGAAACCTCGAGGCCATAACGCCAAATGCGCTTTCCACGCACCTCCTGCAAATAAATAGCATTTAGTAATACATGTTGTGAAGGGAGTATTTTATAGCATCGATTACCTAGCCCGGCTTAGGCGATGGTTGAAGATCCGCTTGTGGTCTTCGTGGCACCTTCCTTAATATGGGCGCAGGAAATCAGGACTAAGCTGAAAGGTCTCGGCGCCGATGAAAACATATGGCGCCATTACTCTTGATCCGGACAGCTTTGTGTGGGCTGGCAGCCTGAGAAGACCTCCCTCCAGGCCAGGCACTTACCAAACCTGGAGGCACTCAGAGTTCCCCATCACTCTGACAACCATAGCCGCCAACATCAACTGCCACTAACTTCAGGTTGCTATCTGCCACTGCCATCAATACGATGAAGTATGTGCCCTGCAAGTGACCGCAACCATGAGCATTGTTTCTAAAGAATGACAAAGCAAAATTAGTACCTGTAGTTGTACAGGCTGCCAGAATTTGATGGGGCCTGTGTCTGTACATGTTTCCCGTCAACTGCACCCACGCAGTGCGGGAAATTACACCTGTGGTTGAAGCCAGCAGCTACCTCTAACCACTTTTCCGTGGTTGGCATCTGAAATAAAAATAGGTGAATGGGTTAAATTTGGGTAAACAGAGCTCAGCGTGTACTGATAGCAGTGCTGACATTTCTAAATCGAAATAGTAACGATAGTTCCAGGGCTATACTGTACTCAATACCTAGTTAAGTTAACACGGCCAGTACTAAACCCGTTTTTAGCCGCCGCGGTGGCTGAGTGGTTATGGCGCTCGGCTGCCGGCCCGAAACACGCGGGTTCGACCCCGGCCGCGGCGGTCGAATTTCGATTGAGGCGAAATTCTAGAGGCCCGTGTGCTGTGCGATGTCAGTGCACATAAAAGAACCCCAGGTGGTCGAAATTTCCGGAGCCCTTCACTACGGCGTCCCTCATAGCCTGAGTCGCTTTGGGACGTTAAATCCCCCATAAACCATAAACCCGTTTCTCGCATAAGCATCGCTTCTAGGTACCATTTATCTGCAACACACAGCTTCATCACCAACAATGCTGCTTCGTAATTATCACTGATTACTCTCAGTGACCCAACGAAGCGCTTTATTATTTCTTGATATGCAACCTATTTTTTATGCGAGTCGCAGTACAATGTATAAGCTCCTCTGTTTGTGCTGGATGGACGTCTGGCACTTTGTAGAGTAGCATTAAAGAATCAAAAACAAATGCCTCCATACGGAGATGATACACTGAGACTAAGTAGAGAAGAGAAGCACAGGCTTTCAACTCGAGTTTTCTTGTTGAAAGCCTTCACGAGTCCTGTGTACTTTTCGTGTCTTGCAAGTAACAGTTTGTAATAACTTCTTGAACTATGCCATACCAAATGACTTATCACACACTCCTGAGAACCATGTATGACTCGAACTACTCAACCACATCCACGGTCAGTGCATGCCAATTTTCATGCTGAATGAGGCAACAAAGCACAGCATGGCAAGCACAGCCCCGAGTTAATGCTGCCATGCAGCATACCTTTAAACAGATTGGCTGCAACACTCTCCACAGCAGCCTACAGGTGTAGTGCACTACTTCGGCCACTGTGGAGATTCCCACCCCAGATCCCATGGCCACATCCTGCATATGCATTCCTGAGCACCGATATCTGAAACAAAAATTTCAGAGAAGATTACTGTAATTTTGTTAATCCGGCATGAATAAAAGGAAGCAGGCGCCCAAAAATCCAGCAAATTTTCACGCAGCCAAGCCACTGACCTGAGGGTGATTGCGAGCCTCGTGGGAGAAGGAAGCGCCTCACGTATAATGTGCTTGCTCCTTTGTCAGTGGCTCCTTCACTAGGGCGTGCAGCGGCGCGAATTTCACTGGAGTCACCTTAAAGTATTTTTTAAAATACTCTTTGTCTCCTGAGATGAGAAGTGGCATCTGCAAAGCTCGAGTGTGTCTTAGCAAGAAGCACAGCGTGAAACGCACATGCAAAAAAGCGCGCTAAGCGAAAAATCGAACATCTCAACTCACGGCGGTGTAAAATTCCGACTCTGACTTCCTGTTCTGCCAAATCGGGCGCACCCACCACCGCGTCGAGCTCGGCAGGCTCATGAGGAGCTTTTTTTCTCAAGGAGAAAATACTCCTCGAGAAACAGCAGCCGGCGATGTTCTGGCTCAGAAGCGGAGACAGCAGGAGCAGTGTCCACGTCTTCAAAGACGCTGCCTCCGTGATCAGCGAGGAGGATTTTTTATTTTCCAATAAGTAATACTCCTCAAGAAGCAGTAGGATCCCGCTGAGCGCTGAAGAAGTTTCCATGCTGGCGAAAGAGGCACAGCACAGAGCCAGCACCGAGACAGAAGCTCAGCGTGCTCAGCTAGGAGTTACATCGACGTATAACGGCGCTATTTTCACGTCAGTGGTTACATTCAGTGGCATCAACATAATCATGATTAAAAAAATTTTATTCCAATAATGACATGAGAAATATTCACTTTCACCTCAGGAAAATCATAATTACGGAACAATAAAACAGTTACCATTGTGTTAATGTTGCGTTCAGTCATGAGCTGCCTATGTAAATGTCAAGCAGCCATGCGCGTCGCTGCGACCAAATTCGGTGGGCGCACGTTGCGTGTGAAAGCACTGACCGAAAATCGCACTGTGGTGTCACCGACTAGACCGACTGTTTTTGTTCCAGTCGCATGCATGTGAAACAGCCCTAAGTCGGCAAAAAATTTTAGACCTGTCTTGTTGAAAATCATTCACGCCATCGTGTCCTCAAAAACCCCGTAGCGCGGCTTGTATGACGCCCTTAAAATTTAACATATCTTGAGGTGAGGCCACTCTTCTGGACCACATGAGACTTTAACAACCTCAACAGTGCTTTAAGTGTTCGAAAACACAGCTAAAAATCAGGGCCTGTGACCGTAAACATTTTCAACAATTGTGTGTATGTAAAAAGCACAAAGAGTCTATTCACTTACACGCAGGTTGTGGTTAAAGCGCCGAGAGTCACCCGTTCATTTCTCGAAGATTGCAATTGCTGATTGGTCGACGGGTTTGTGCATGCAGTACCATGTAAAGCAACCGCATAGTCGGTTAGAAATTCAGGTCAAAAGAGTTCACTCTTGGTCGCACAAACGGAAGTGCATACTTGACAAAAAAAAAGAAATGCTTTCTGCCAATATAATTGTCTCGGTTTACTTTCTAGCTAGCCCATAGGACATACAAGTGGAGGTCGGTGAGTGTTGCGTTATATTCAATTAAAGAAAATGGGCCGAACGCACACTTGGGAGCCTACTAACCTGGTTGCCCAACGCACAACCGATTGAGGTATACTTGTAACGTTGTTGAAATTTTGTATTATAGCACAGATGATTTGTCCTAGGACCTTGCATAATTACCTTGCCAATGAGAGCGAGTAAACGTTTAAAAATGCGGCGACCTTGTAGCTACATTGTTCCAAGGCCCAAGAAGGCATGCTGCGTATAGACTTCGAAAACGAGATATGGTTCACATCGACATGATGGCCTAAAAACTTGACCAGATACCGCTCTTGGCTTACATCGTTTATAACATACGCGTGGCGTGTTTTTATCGCACGGGATATGCATATATTTTGCGCGCAGACTTTAGAAAGCGATACTTAAAACAGAGCTAAGTTTCTCTCGCCCTCCTTGTATTATCCCGAATCCACACTAGGGTTTTTTCACGTGCGAAAAAAAAAATCCTCTACCCTTGCCTTTACTGAAATGTAGTAGCAGAAATGGAGTCACCCATGCGTTTACGCTTGTTCTTTAAACCTTTTATTGCTCGTTTTTTAAAGTAATGTAACTTATACCGCTTGCCAAGGCCGATGTTCTAACTAATATATTGCATACAACGTCGTTCTCTTGCTAAAAATTACTTTCCTCCATTTAAATACCACTCAAAAGGAAACAGTACCACCTTATTTTCGATTATCTATCGAAAATATGTTCATGTCAATGTTATTTCCTTCAATTGCCCGGTTGCATGTTGAGTCGTCAGTTTATGTACGGTGCGAGCTGCTTCTCCACCACTGCAGAGCGTTCCAGGCATCTCCTTTCTGCCCCGCAGTCTCTAAAGCACAGCGCCAAACCATTAAATTAAAAAAAGCTCCTCCTTACTAATTTCTTTTCTTTGTTCGTTCATACATTAAAACTCCGTCTTGAGATTTGATTTGTGTCTTCATTTTTTTGTTTGCCTCGAGCTATCGTTCTAACAGGGAGGAACGAAAAAACTGCCTTGTCGCAAAATTAAGCGTTGCTAGCTCCGGCGGCAGGCGACTGATCTTCTCACCGGCACCGTCTAAAGAACAATCAGCTTTGCCGGTACTCAACTCTTTTTCCCGGAGATGGTTTTAACCTAGCACGACTACTTCCGCTGCTGCTCAGCTTACTCGTTACCCTCCCCGAAAGGCCCTATCAGGAAAAGGCTTGCTGCCAGGCAGCGCCACTTTTCCATATGCAACACCTGCGCTGGCCTTTGCTTTTTCTTGCTCGGGAGCAGAAGTTTACGGGTCACGCGAATTTTTGTTCCTTTTTTTTTCGCGTACTTTGGGCATCCTAAGAGCGTGCAAGCCCGCAGACAGACTATCGCGAGTGTCTTCTTCAGGTTTGTACGTTGTACACTTTGAGGAACAGCTGCCGCCGCTTCTCTGCGCGTTTTCTTCCGGTCGGAAACGATGCGCGTTTGCAAACCCGAAAATGAGACGCGTTCGTTTCGCTCTATAGCTCAGCATGTTTCGTATGGCGAGCCATTCAATTTATGCATGACTTTTCGCACTTTTCTAGCCGCCGCTTTTGTCTTTTCGTGATATGGCATTTCTTAGATGCGACGGGCCTGAGTTACACGTTCTTTGAGCAGGAACTATCCTTGGCTGCTTAACATGCATCTGGAAACCTTACGCGAAGCTTGCCCTCGTTTATCTGTTTCGTATTTTGCCTCTTTCGGCTGTTCGTCTTTGTAAGATTTTTTTTCCGAATCCTGCTACAGGTTGAAAGCAGGAGTCACCTTCCGGTTACAACCTCACCACTTTTGCATTCTTCTCTTTTGTTTTGTCTCTTGACCCAAACTGCATCTTCTAACCTGTACCTTCATGCCCTATCTTCTGTTCTGGCTTTTTTTAATGTGTGTGCGAGCATGTTTGTCGCATTGTTGGCCGACATTCGAGATTTCAGGGCATGCGAATTATTTTCTGCTCAGTAAGAACGCGTAAGTCGTATTTCTTCTTATTATCTCCAGCGCTTTCTGTTTTTCTTCGCTTTTATTGATCAATTCGCTCCCGCCCTACCATCTGCTAGCCATCCTTGTTAGCTGAGTTTTTAGTTGGAAAGAGCGACCGGTACGGACAGGTGGTGGTCCCTGTTTGGTACTCCGGACCACTGCGAATTTTTTTTTTTAATTTTAAGTTTCCGAGAAAGTTCATTATTTTGTAGCCGTATGGCTTTGCCTGAGTGGATGCTAATGAGTAATTACTGAATTATCACAAACCTATTTCATACCTGGAGATTCCTCTGAAATATTGGTGTGTTTTTCCTTGGTCAACGCATACATAGAAATTTCGTTTCCTCCTAATTTAGCGGTTCTACACTTCCGAGTAGGCTTCCTTAAAATCTCCCCAAAGCTCAATTCCTGCAAAGAATACAATTGAATGACAGACGAGATAGCGTCAGGTACTACCCCTATGCAATCAAATCGCGTGATAACATATATATTTGTTTGATGCATTTAGAGACAAACTCATTTACGCTAAGTAATCTATCATTATGTCCGCTCAGAATGAAACCAGTACGATGAATCTCTCTCCAGATGGACCATCAAGGTTATTGCGCTGCTTTTCGAAAGGGCTTGAAGAGTCGGTCCACTCCTATTGCTGAAATTGTGAGTGTGCGCAAAAGTAATTCTACAGGATACAAACAGCGTATATCGTTGGGTCCTAATTTTAGTGCGAAAGCAGTACTTCACTAGCAACTCTGGAAAACGCGATATTTATCTGAAGCCTCTCATATACCTGCAGAAATAAAATAACATTGCCACGACTAGGTTTGGAACCTGCGACGGCACCAACACATCAGCTTCGCTGGCCACTGCACGAGAGCACTTTTTTTCTTTATTGCTTGCAGCAGGCGATCCCGCCTCGTGTTAAACTGCCAAGCTTTCGCACTGTGCACTGCACGTCGTCGTATTCGTCAACTTCCATCCGTGCGCCAAAAAGCACTATTAGCCTCCTATACCGAAAAATCCGCAGGTGGACGTGAAGCCTCTGAGGTAGTCACGAAAAGAAAGGAAACGCACATAAGTGGCTCCCTGGGTCAGTGGGCACATCATGCGAAGTCGTAAGTGGCCGTAATTACGTTTTGCAGCGAATAAGTCTTATTGCTATCCAATTCGTGATGGCTGTAAGTGATCTATTCATTATAAACGCAGGTAAAGAAAAAAAGAAACAGGACGAACACCAACACCGAAAAATAAGTATGAAAACAAGAGAAATAAGGTTGAGCACAGTGCTTCTCTACTCGAGAAGCAGCTGGAACGCTGCCGCAGCGAGAGCATTCCGCTGAACTGCTCGTTTTAGGCAGTATATTACCTGTAGTAGATTTTTTAATGAATTCTTTGCCTCTGTTGCTTTTTGTTTTCTGCATAAGGCGTTTGAGAGTCATTCGTAATAGCTATTCTTAGCTGTTCATACTCACTTAGAATGCAGTTTTTGTTTGCTGACGCCAGTGCCTGTTTTAATTAGAGCGACAGTGCAATTTTTAAAACCCGCCGCGGTGGCTCAGTGCTTAGGGCACTCGACTACTGATCAAGAGTACCCGGGCTCGAATCCGACCGCGGCGGCCGCGTTTCGATGGAGGCGAAACTCTAAGGCGCCCGTGTGCTGTGCGTTGTCTGTGCACGTTAAAGATCCCCAGGTGATCCAAATTATTCCGGAGCCCTCCACTACGGCATCTCTTTATTCTCCTGGTCCTTCCTTTATCCCGTCCCTTACGGCGCAGTTCAGGTGTCTGCCGATATGTGAGACAGATACTCCACCATTCGCTTTCCCAAACAACCAATTTTCGATTTTAAATCTTCAAACCGAATCTGCTACGTTTTTACCTGGTTTACAAGAGTGTTATCGTGGTAACTGAACCCCACACTTGCTTATGGGTTTTATGTGGGGTCCGTATTGCAGTTTTTCTCTGAATGTGCAGCAGCAAAATTAACTTAGAAGGACATCGAAAAAATAGAAAAATGCTCTTTTGTGGGTACATCAACATTTATATAGCTCTTTCCTAAAGCAAGCATAAACATAATTATTGTGTGCTGAAAATTAGGCAGGTAAAACATGTGATTATAGGAGAGGATGTGAAATGAAATGAAATTTGTTTTTGGGGAAATGAAATGGCGCAGATCGGCGGACACCTGAACCGCGCCGCAAGGGAAGGGATAAAGGAGGGAGTGAAAAAAGAAAGGAAAAAGCGGTGGCGTAGTGGAGGGCTCCGGAATAATTTCGACCACTTGGGGATCTTTAACGTGCATTGGCATCGCACAGCACACGGGCGCCTTAGCGTTTCGCCTCCATTGAAACAGAGAATTTTCAGAAGGGTTGGCTCATAACTTTTTTCATGGGTGCAACTAGTGGCTGACCGGCAACAATAAAAGCAGGAGCCTTCTCTGGCCACTGCTTGAAAATACGTTACATGATTTCTTTTAGTATACAGCGAACCCAAATTATGCCTTAATGGCAGGTGTGCGACTTAAGAAACTAATGGAAATAGTATGCTTATGGCAAAACACGTTCCTTACCTCTGAGTTATTCACGGTTTATCGTTTTATGCTGAATACATAGAGAACAAGAGAGAGAAATTTGAGAAGCGATCTCGAGTTTTCGGCAAAATTTACATCACGTGGTTTTCACTGTACCACGGAGGTTGTTAGACTGTGATTGCTGATAGACAGTGCAGGTACAAAAAACGAAACGATCTCTTCATCTGCCATCTATGAAGAAAAAAAAATGGGCGTATTGGTAGGCGTCGTAGATCACACCACAGAAAATGAAGACGACGCAATTGGAGCACAGAACAGATGATAACATTCAACTGAACGTTCGGCTTCAATTGGGGACGAATATGCATGTAGTACAAAGATCATGCCGGGTGGATATGCTCGTGAAGTGCTCTTGGGAAGCAAAGTCTAATGCTCCTGTTGTGGCATAGAATGAATTCCTGACGCCAGTTGGTCTAGCCTTCAGAATATAGAACGGACTTTTTTATATCCTCAACAGTTTCCTTTTTATGTTCGAAGACAACTTCACTGTCGACTAGCATCGGCCTACATTTATGCTGGCGGCAAAGCAAGCTCAAATTGGTCGACGGCGTCACACACCACGGAGCTGTTAAATGAAGTGCTCATTCAAACAAGGTCGTGACTTACCGGTAATGCCACTATAGGCGAGCATTCTGTGAGCATAGCCAGGTGATGTCAATGTACCATATATACCAGGTGCTTCAGAGAAGACTAAGTAATTTTCAAAGATAGCCTTTTTGGGGTAAAAATATGGCTTTAGCGGCTTAGTATTCCCAGTGCTGGCGGACACAAGAAAACCGGTGAGTCTTTTTAAATAGTAAGCTGGTTAAGTAAATTTAATAATTAACTTTTGAATACTAGAACTAGGCGCCTAATTGCAATTAGAGGTTTGTAGCTGGTCCTCAGTAATAGACACATCAGTTCTTAAAATTTCGAAAACGCGATTATCCTCGGCGCTGTGCCTCGACAAAATTTGCTACATTGTGCCAATACACACGCGCTTTCGAAAGGCTTGCAGAAAAAGCAACCATTCCAGTGCACATAACTAGTCAGAAACGTGAAATTTTGTCGAGCCACAGCCCCAAGAGTTATCGCGTTTTTGAAATTATAAAAACCGGTGTGACTATTACTAACGACCGGCTACAAATCTTTAATTGCAACTAGGCGCTTAACTGTAGTAGCTAACGAGTTATTTATTAAAGATTTGTCAACCAGCTTACTACTTCAAAACTATTTCAATTTCCTGGTGTTCGCCAACACTGGTAATACTATGCTGAAAAATCCATATTTTCACACAAAAAGTCTATTTTTTAAAATTGCTTAGACTTCCCTGAAGCACTTTGCATAATAATGCGAGAACACTCATACGCTCATCAACACCTACAAAGGATCTTATCATCTTTGCACCTTGTGCCGTAGCCTAGCAACAGCCACGCCACGTTAAGTTAGAAAAGAAATCAAACCAATGCCAACGACTAGGAGTCTAACCCGTGGCGGCGTGAACAGATCAGCTTCGCAGGCCTCTGCACAAGAATACTAGGATGTCGCTGCACCCTAACATACCTAGCGTTAAACTTCAACCCATTCTCATGTTGTACATTGTAAACCGTCTTCTTCATCCACTATCACTGTTCGTGGTTTGGCGATACAATCTGTTTAACCAAATTGATACCCTGAAACTTTTTTCTTTCCTGATTAAAAAAAGAAAAACCTAGAGTTGCGACTTAGCTGCTGTTTTTTTCTTGTCTTTTTATTGTTTAAGCAGTATGCCTTAAGATCATTACTAACGTTTTGTTATATTTATTATGCTGCAATAACGCGCCTCGCTGCTACAGCAAAGTTGAAAACAATCATGCACTTAATGTCCTCCTTGAGAATATGACACTATAGGGTTAAGAGTCAATGCCCATATATGTGGCGTTGGTCATTTTCGGCTTTCATATTTCCCTTGGAGTCCTCATGTCCCTCCTGGCGCAGTGGTGCAGCGTTTAAGCGATGCACCACTGCCCTGCGATGGCAGCTGCTGACAGCGCTGGAGCTTGTGAGACCCAGGTTGCTCTTCCTGAGCCACCTCTCGCGACCAACAAATAACCTAGCGCCACCTGCCATGGCGGTCAGTTTGCTCATAATCCGGCGGGCACGTTGTGATGACGCCACAAGATCGCGTGACCTAGGTTGCTTTTCCGGGATTTTTTTTTGCTCACAACGCCGATGACGACGATGGGGGACGGATAAAAGTGTTCACTGGTTTTCAATAGGCTATTATAGAGCCAGGATGGGTAGACCTACTTGTCCGGCACTGCGTTGGCTTTCGGTGCAGCTTCAGCCTCGGGGTGCGCATTAGTTTGTGTTGACGCATTGTTGAATTCCTATTATGGCACGAAAAGAGACGAAGTTGAGGGCGGTGATGGTCGCACTGGTAAGGCCGCGCAGCAGCGCGTGCGCAGGAAGTGCAAGCGGAAGCCGACATTCGCCGCCGCTGCTGCGCTGGAGGAGAGTTGAGAGTCACCGGATTTTGAGAAGCTCAGTCGAAGTCAAGACTACGTGGCGCCATCTCGTGGTTGCCCTTGGCACCTGTCACCTCCTGCTCCTTGGGTGTAACGAGCGCTTGCTGCGACGTCATACTAGTTGCGTTCCGGTTCGTCACTGGCTGCGCGTGTCACCACACTGGAAGGGCTCGGTAAAGCAGCTTTCGCTGTAATAAGCTCTGCCCAACTTCGGGCATCGTCTCTCCCAACATAGACACGTGAGACCGAATATCTTTATTGGGTCCAGATTTGCCCACAAAATTTCTCGCTTGATGCCCTGTCGCTCGACCGATGCGCAGTGTCTTTCGTAAGAAAGGAGAAATGTTCACCAGGAAGAGCTGCACGAAATTCGAAAGAAACAAAAATAGTTTGGAGTATCACATTTAAAGAAGAACGTCGGGAAGAAAAATGGTTACAACCATGTTGTTAACCTGGTTAAGCGTGTCCCTATTCTTGGCGGTATTAAAATATCTTAGACGTTAAGCTCTCTACAAAGAAGCCACCGCGCGTCGCGATTGAGTAAGTGTAAAATAAACAATATAGACGATATGTAAACGACATCAAAAAATGTGCGCTCGACAGAAATCGTAATGGCCAAGTCCATTAGAGTGCTGGCGCCGGCTTTCTCAAGTTTGGCGCTTTTTCCTATCTATTGTGCGATTTCTTCTTGCCTGGGAGGAGAAAAAAAATGACCGTGTAATTGGCTTCCGTGGTACCAGTCGTCCATTACTCCAGGACTGGGCGCGGGGTTAAGTCGCAAAAGGAAAGGCATTAAACTTGTCGTATGCAGTTGCCAGGAAGAAAGAAAAATTACCTTCATTTTCAAGCATGAAGGAACAACAAAAGAGAGCATGGTGGGAGTAACGCTAAGAAATTTGGTGTCAGATTTTGCTGCCTCTGGTGAAGCTTGAGTTAATCATAACGGGCGTCCAAAGAAAGTTATTTGGTTTGCTGTTTTTAGGAACGCGTTATTTAGTGGTTTGCACATTTGTTTTTGTCGTTAAGTTTTGAGAATTTTGTTGAAATAATAAAGTCGCGTACAGGAGCGGCAAGCGTACCGGGGGTTTTGCGATCTTTGCGCGGCTCTGGGAGGATGACGTAATGAAATGAAAAATCTACTGCAAGCCAAGAAGAAGTCTTGACTAAGAAGTCGATTTCTACTGAGCTTCTCTAATTACAGCGCTGGAATTGATGGTGGTGCCGGTACTAAGGCTTTGTTTTCGTTACTAGATTGTCACTTAACTTTCCGGTCAACATCATGCGCTACAAACTAACTTTTAATTTTAGTAGGAGACAAACAAAGAACCCACTTGAGAGCGCTGTGCAAATATTCATTATTATCCAGTTCATCCGCTCTTCGCCGTATGTTAAGCGCAACTTTGTTTTGGCCCAATGTGCCTAATTCAATGTTCTGGTCGGATACAAAGCGTTTGTCTTTGCTAGAATAAAAAAATCCATAGGAAGATTGGAAGATCGATAGATCAATGTTACCGAGCCGCCACGGTGTCTCAGCGGTTATGGTGCTTGGCTACTGACCCGAAATACGCGGGTTCGATCCCGGCCACGGCGGTCGAATTTCGATAGAGGCGGGAATTCTAGAGGCCTGCGTACGGCGTCCCAAATAGCCTGAGTCGCTTTGGGACGTTAGTTCCTGATCAACCATAAACGAGATCAATGTTAGCTGCAAGTGCAATTAGAGGTAATTCGAGCAACAGCTACTCTGGAGAAATAACTGCATATGAATTTAGTTTATAAGAAATCACCTAAAGTAATAGCCAGCCCGAAAAGCAATTAGTGCTTAGTTTACCACGTAGCTTGCTTCTTAAACTTAGAACCCTCACTGCAAATCCTACTGGTAGCAGTTTTTTTTTGAAAGCGAAATTTATTGCCGCAGGGCATCAGTGATGGGTGAAGGTGTGACGAGTGATGTAGTAGAGAATAAATGAATGGAAAAAGGTTAGCTGATTTGATGAAGTCCAGTAGAGAACGATGGTACGGTCCCTGCGTCCAATCAATGTATGAAAAAGCGTTGCTTGGTGAAAGACCTGCTACCATCAGGTGCCGGATCTTTGTAGGCTTGAGAGCTGGGCAGTCCCACAATGAGTGATGAATGTCGGCCTCAATGTCCTCATGTTTACATACCGGACACCCTGGCCGAGGAAACAATTCTCGGTACTGAGGCCACTTCCGAGTGATGGCTGGCGTGAGGGCAACCCCGACCCGGATCCTCCTAGGCGCAACCTCCTCTGCACGGGTAAGACCCGCGGGGGAGGCTTACCGCACACGGAGGGATGAGAGCACGTGTGCGGCGCGGGAGGAGTTCCATTCTTGATGAAAGGAGGGTAAAATTGTCCAAATGAAGGAGCCGAGGCGGTGATGAGTTTGGATTCGCAAGGCGGGTCGCTAAATCTGCCTGCCTTTGATAGGTCAGCAGATCCCGTGGGACCCACTCGATGCGTACTGGCTGCGGGATGCGTGCCGCGAGCCGGTGGATGTCCTGGCATATCGTGAGACAGCGGCTAACACACCGTAGCAAGCGGACAACTTGAAGGGCGTCACTGCGGATGACAACGCGGGCCGCAGGGAGCATAGTTAAGTCGGCCACAGAGCAGAGTGCTTCTTGAACTGCAACGAGCTCAGCACAAAAGGACGATGGGGGTTCCGTAAGCTGAAACCAAGAAGTTTGATTCAGGGCAGGTCTGCAAGGGCAGTAGGTAGCTGTTGTTACTTTGCAGTTTTGTATGCTTGCGTCTACGTAGACAACAATGGATCTTTCGGGCAGGCAAGCATCTTGTTCCTCAAATTTCTAGCGAAGCAATGATGCCGAATGAGCAGATTTTGGCCGGCGATAATCTGTTGGCTTGTTGTCGCTGAGCTGTACAAACTTCCATGGGGAAGAACTGGCGTTGGCGGCTGAAGAATGGAGTGTGACGTTGCATAAGTCCTCAGTGCATGCGTGGAGTGCAATAGACTGACCTTAAAGCTGCGCGCTTCATGGCGCTGCTGCACCAGCTCATCAATGGTATTGAGCTGCGCATTCTCTTGTAAAGCTATGACCGGTGTGATGCTTGGAAGGCACGTAATGATACTCATAGCCTCTTGGTTCATGACTTCAAGGTGATCCCATTGGGCTCTTTTAAGATGTTGAGACTGGGCTTGATAAACAATGCGTGGCTGCAGAACTGCCCTCACTAATTGCCGTGCAACGAACGAGCCTGCGCCACCAGTTTTATGGGCAATTCTTCTAATCAAACCCAAAGTCTGAATAGCTTGCCCTTTTGCCTGAGAAAGCCATGCAGTCGCTGATCCTGATTGGTGAATCATTAAGCCAAGGATTTTTACACTGGGACTTTCCTGTAGTGGGGTTCCTGATAGACAAAGACGAATTGGACTTGCAGCAAGTTTACGGCGTAACCAGCGGCTGGCGACTGACGTGTATGTTGTTTTATGCACGGATAGCTGAAGTCCGATGGATGATGCGTAATTACAGGTAACATCCAAGGCATATTGAAGGGCAGCTTCCTGAGTACGGAGATCTTGATGAGTACTCCACACCGTGATGTCGTCAGCGTACTGAAGAAATTTTATGTCACGGATGTCATGTAAGCGCCAAGCCAGCGGGATGAAAGCAATATTAAATAACGTCGGCGACAATACTGATCCCTGGGGCACGCCCCAGAGAGAAACAAATGATCCGACCGCTTCGCCGCTGAGGCGTATTGCAAATTTTCTGCCTTCCAAAAATGATTGGACAAAACTACGCACTCTCAGAGGGAGATGAAGCATGTCAATGGAGTTCAGAATGGCTGCATGACTGATGTTATCATATGCCTTTTCAACGTACATTGCTAAAACAGTACGCACATTGCGGCTGCGGGTAGATGACAAAACTGCAGATGCTGAGACAGCCAACCCGTCCTCTGTACCAATATTTATGGACGAAAGCCGATTTGTGCTGGGTGATAAAAACCGTGCTGCTCTATCCACCATGAAAGTCGTGTGGCTAGCATTTTTTCCGCCAGCTTGCACAGCGTAGGAGTTAAGGAGATAGGTCGCAAGTTGGCGAGGTCCGTCGGAGGCTTTCCTGGTTTCGGGATAGGAATCACGACAGCGGATTTCCAGCTCTCGGGCACTACGCCATCCAACCATACTTTGTTTATGGTGTCAAGTAGTTGAGGGAGTGCAGCGCTACTCAGGTTCTTGTACACCTCGTACTGAATATTGTCCGCGCCGGGCGCTGTTTTCCGTTTCGCATCATCTATCGCAGCCAGCTACTCAGGCATAGAGAATGGACACGCAATTCCATCTACGTCGACATCAGACGGCATTTGATATACATGCGCTGGGATGCCTGCCATATTTAAACAAGCGGATGAAGAAGGCACATCATCGTATTTCGGGAAAAAACTTTCGCGCTGCTTCTTTGCAGAAATCATCTGGCGACAAGTTAGCCGCGAAGCATGCGGTTGCTGCTGCGTCAGTCGTACGCCGACCGCGTTTCATTGTACGGAATGTTCGCCAGAGAGTGGCATTCGAGGATTTTGCAGAAAATTGTTCGCACCACGCATGCCACTGCCGTCGAGAGAGGTCGCGTTCATATTTGCGTGCCTTAGCAGTAGGATAGTGCAATCGCATACGTGCCTGCGACGAAGTAGGGTCTCTCGTAGCAGCCAGCTCGGCTTGACTGCGTGCCGCCCACAAGTTAAGAAGGCCGAGGTCTGGTGCCGGTCAACCAACATCAGTCCATGTGGTAGTCGTAGCACTGTTGAGCGCTTTTTGTATGCGCTCAACAAGGATTGGCGAAGGATCTGAGGAGAGATTGTCCATACAGGAGCGGAAACTGTCCCAGTTGATCACAGAACATTTGTAGCGTAAAGGTCGGAAATGTGAGGTGTGAAGACCGATGATGATAGGGTGATGATCACTTCCCCAGCAGGCTGGCTCCATGTGCCAGGAGGGAGTACCCGGTCCCGACCACCACGTCAAATCTGGAGCATAGGAAGCACTGCGAGTTTGACGCACTGGCCTTGTTGCTGTCCCAGGATGGTTGAGCAGCACAAATTGGGCATCCGGGAAGGCGTCCCGCACACGCCTGCCACGAGGGCTTGAAGTGGGGTACCCCCAATCCTGGTGAGGGGCGTTAAAGTCGCCTCCGACTAAATTCAAACACCCGGGATACTGCCGACGGACACTTGTTAACGAGCCAAGATTATTACGGGAGGAAGCACCACCGGCTGGTCTAACATAAAATGAAACGACCATAACGGTTCCCTTCTTAAGTTTCGCAGCCACTGCCACTACCTCTTGATACGACGTGCACCAGTTTTCGAGAGAAAGACGTACATGCGGAAAACGTCAGTCCACATACACCACCGCCTTTCCCGGGGGAGCAGCAGTTTGTACACGACGGTCTATCATTGCAGGAGACATGTAGGCACTGAAGCCTGGAATCGATGGCAAGGCGTTTGTTTCCTGTAGCAGCATGGCCCATACCTGGAGCTTGTGAATTTGTAGTCGGGTCTTGAGCTCTCCCACCTTCGTGGAAATGCCTCTGCAGTTCCACTGCAGCACACCAGCACGACTGGAACTTGCCATTTCTAGTTACTAGCCCAAGCGCTGTAGAATAACGGACGTCAGGTTGGACAACTGGTTGACCATAAAGCGGAGCAAAGAAGTCGGAGAGTTGTCCAGTGGCACTGCGGTAATCTGGGAAGAGGCGGCAGGAAATGACACTGGTGGGTGGCAGGAAGGCGATGTTGCTGCACCATTTATAGATGCGGGGGATGATTCCGCTGCCCGTCTACATCGAGCGAGCAGTTCACGGTGTTGCCGGAGCTTGGTGACCTCCGCTAAAAGACGTGAGATTTCTTCGTCGACTGCGGCCATATCGTCCTGCGAGAGTTCAGGCACACTGCGCTGCTTTGCTGGCTGTTTTCGGATGCGTTCTTTTTGCACAGTATCATTAGAAGACTGCTGAGCTGTAGGATCATGCGAGGTGTGCTCAGGGAGCTCCGGCCACTCGTCGTCATCCCACTGGAGAGCTGCAAACCGATTGGATGTCTGCAATGAAGTAATACTGTCTTGTATTGGCCAATGCTTAGTCATTCGACGACGAGCCTGTTGTGTTGCCTTTTGTTTTGTCGGACAGCTTGGAGATGTTATCTCGTTTTCGTCGGATTTGCAAAGGCCGCATCGATAAGCCACTTTCCCTTCCGATGTACTTTCACCGGCAGCAGTGAAGGGGCAGGATTTGCGCATATGTCCAGCACGGAAGCAGTTATAGCAATATACCGCACTCGGTTTATATGGCCGAGGCCGTAAAATACAGCCATAATAGTACAGACGGGCTGGTAGTGTCAGAGGGCCTTGCAAGGTGACTATGGAAGAGCGCCCCTTTCCCATGCGTCGGGCCTGGATGACACAGTGCGCGGGACAGTACAGCTCATGCTAGAGGGCAGTTTGATCCTCAGTGATATCCACGTTGCAGACGACGCAGCGCTGCAAGTCGGAGCCTTCAACTAGATACACTTGTACTGGCACTGAGATTTCGCTTGTCAGTGAAATACTGGTGAGCGTTTGCAGCCGTTCTACGGCAGTCAGAGTCGGAAGCCACACTGCAATGATGTTGGACTTTGTCCTGGCTGTGAAGCCCCGAAAACCATTGGTTCCGAGGCACGCGTACGAGTTAGCTTGTAAAATCTTGTTGGGTATATCCGTGAGGCTTTTGTTGGCCAGTGACTTAATGATCACTTTGTAAGAAGACGATCTGGGTGTAGGCTCCACCGAGTTCTCGATCGTAAGACAAGTGCGCTTACCTTGGGAGCCATTACTTGCCGAATGTGGAATCGGTTGGCTGTCGTTTGAAGGACGCTTGTGAGTTGCGCGAGGGCACTTTTACACTGGTAGAGGTGCCGATAAATCCATTGGAACGCCCTGTTCATCATGCCGTTCGGTTTGAGGCCCATCCGGTGGTTCAGAGAATTGATGGCCATGTGCCCTGGTGGCAGATCACTCACGAGCAGTCCGGCATTTTGGGAAGGCAGGAGGGGTGCATCTGCCGATGAACCGGGAGCACAAAGCTGGACCGGGCGCCGCGGATCAGGTGTCGACTGCGTGGCAGGTGATGCCACGAGAGACGCCGGCATAGCTACCTCCGCCAGCGTTGCAGCGGAGGCACTAAGCCTAGCTTCAGTGCCCAGCTCAGCTGCACTCATGCATGGTTCCCAGAAAGCCTCAGACGGTGGGAGGACTGCCGGAGCTTCTTCAGAAGACGAGGATGCAGTTCTATTCAAATAGGACACGTATTTACGTGGATGGCGAGGTTTTTCTGAAGAGCGCTGGGCAGCCACTTTAGCAGGGACACACTTCTTCTTCTCCTCCTGGTAACAGTTGGATAGAAAAGTTTTACAGAAATAGTATCAGTAAGTTGAAATAGAGAACTGCTAAACCGACATCCTTTAGTTCACTCAGGCATTGCTCTAGGAAGTGTACTACGGCTCCTACTCTTCCTTATTTAATTTAATAATTTGTTCTTCCAATTGTACTCAACACTACTGCTTTCTGCGGACAATTGCATTTTATATAATGTCGTGACAAGTGCATCAGAAAACGTATTCAGAAGATCTGAGTTTTATTTATTGTGCTGTAAATTGTTAAGGAATTTGAACAGTTCGTAAAGCATGCACATGATCTTTTAGAGTGGTGAATTACCTGTTCTGTACAGCTATACTCTTGCCTGGGTGTGTCTGACAAATATGCCCATTGGGTGTACCCAACTTCCACTCTATTTCGGGGCGTCAATATTGGCAATGAATTATGGTTAGCTAGTCGCACCTTCTGTTTTCTTCGTTGGTCATATCGCTCTTCTAACCCCGACGCTTAACTCATTTCCCCGAGTGAGTATCAAGCAGAGACGTGTAGTCTCTGCTTGCGCATCTCATCGTAGCTCTGGCAGGAACTGATGACTTCGGCAACGGTGCGGAGATATTGCGACAGCACCACCTGAATGATGTTATACTCGATGCCTTTCATAACATGCTTGATTTTGTCAGCCTCGGACATCTGGGCGTTGACGCGCGAGCACAGGTTTACCACATCCTCAATGCAGCCTGCGGACATCTCCCCCGACTCGAGAGAGCTCGCGCAAGCGGTGTTCGGCGCGTAGCCTGCGCACAGCAGGACGTCCGAGCACTTAGGTGACGTTCGCCTTGTAAGCAGTCCACGTGGAGAAGTCTGCTTCATGGTGTCGAAACCACAGGTTGGCAACGCTGGTCCAATAAATGATGACATTGTTAAACTTGGTGGTATCGTCCCACTTGTTATATGTGCTCACCCACTCGTATGACGTGAGCCACTCTTGAGCGTCATGATTGTCAGCTCCGCAGAGGAGGGCGGGGTCCCGCTGCCGGAGGAAGCCGGAACAAAGGACTGGGGCTTGGTGGCTGGCGCCTTCGGGAATGGCGGCCATGGCTGGGGTCGATAGCGTGCGGCTGCAGAGGTCCAGGGCGGTACGAGGATTTTAAATCGCAACTCCAGCAAATGTAACGGGTGCTTAGGTCAGCGCTCAGGCGCCGAAACAACGGCGGGGAAACGGTCTCTGGTCTGTCCAGGCCAGCAAGGCTCTCGCTCTGAGCGATGGCAGTGCGGCTAGGATAATGCCCTTCTTCTTCACACCTTAAATACCTTTGTTATGTCTAAACTAGAATGTGCCTTTTAATTTGGAACTTTTATTCTGAAACTATGACTAACCACCGCGTGTTCTCACAGAGTAAAGCAGTCCGATACATCTAATCGAATTAAAGCCGAACAAAGAGTGTGTCTGACATTAGGCAAACGTTATCTGCTTCTGACGTGCCTGAGAAACGTTATATTCAGATAATATTTTATCATAAAAAATCTTTTAATGTGTATCACTGAAGGGGCCGGTTTTCTTTGCCTGCTATTCATCTTTCAGCTAGAACCAATAGCTCTCCCAAAGGCTCTCTCAAACTTTCTTCAACTCTCAGGAGGACATTTATGAAAAAGCTGTGGGCTGCAGGTTGGAAAGCGTTGCATGCTTCGAACAACGAAATTATGAAGAGGGGCACAGGGAAAAAATTTCCAACGCAAAGAAATGCCGTGAATTGTTTCATGAGCGCAAGGTGATTCCCTCTAGTGAGCTTCAGTCGCAAGAATTAAGGGGAAGATAATTTAATGTGATTTTGAATTATGTCCGAGGAGCTGCTGGACATTTTCACCCGCGTTATGTGACGTGAAGGCGTAATTGCCTCAACTGCGACGTCACCGATCCCAATGGTTGTTTACACGAGCAACCAGTGCTTGCCAGTGACACCGACGTCATCATGAATCTGGTATTCTAGGCTGACCGGTCTACCGTGACGTCGAGATGCACCTCAGCGCTGGCGGCGACCATGAATAACACTGCCGGTAGAAAACCGTTTGTAATTATTATATAACGCTGGGTACTGGTGTTTTTAACCCGAATTCATGATTACTCGGCCTTTAGGCCTTTTTAAGGTAATAAGTAAACACCCAAAGACTGCGTCTTTACCACTTTAAGCTTATTTTTTATACTCAATGCATCATGATAACTGATTGTGCTGTTCATTTTTTTTTCATAGCGCGGAGGCAGTCTCTCTAACGCGCATACGACGAGGCTTGTTGATCATCAGAAAGCAAGGGCGAGTTAAGAAGAGAGTAGGGTCAGTGGGGAGAAATAGGGGGGATGTGTGGGGGAAAAGGGGCAGGGGAGGCATAGCACTGCTCGGCCGTCAGCTCATGCATTGCCTCCACTTCTTCCCATCGTGCACCGCATACTGATTGCTTTTCATCCACCCTGACTTTCCTAACGCGGCGTGTGACGCGTGTAATGGTATTCCTTAGTCGCTTCTTAGCGGCTGTCTTCCTTGGTTGACGGCCGGCTACGCAGCGACGACACGGCGGACGCTGCTGCCAGGAGTCCCTTATGCTTGCATTTGAGATGCGCTCCGCCAGAACGTCTAAAAGAGCGGCAGCAATATGCCTACCGTCAGCACAAATTTTTACGGCTGCCACGAAAGCATAAAGACTCCCTAGAAAGAGAAAGTGGTGAGAAAATTTACAGCCGTATGCTCTCTCGCCTTTACGGCAAGAGTAGAGAGAGAGAGAGAGAGAAGAGAGGCGAGTAGAGAGAGCAGACCATCGACCAACGTCGGACCAGTTTTATGCAGAACTTATGAAGCAACGGCTTTCAGGTAGCTTTGAGAAGGGTCTTTTCCCTGACAGCCAGAGCTACGATGGAATGCTGGCTGAATAATGACACAGAAGTGGCGCGGCACACGAGCCTGAGTTTGGATTACGCCTTTTGGGTAGGGTGAAGGCGTCGGCCACCAGCATAATTAGCGTCGATGGCCTCGAGTCGATGCGCCACAAAAGAAATAGCGGAAGATATCTATAATGGCTGCAAAGCCAACATAGCCCTCCGTAAAAAATAATTAAATTCCTATAAGGAAGGGGGCTAGGCAGGAAGACACGGTTTGTCTAATATTATTCACTGGTTGTTTAGCAGTTCAGGATAGGTGTTCAGGAGCTGCAAGTGGCAGCGAACAGCTTCAACTAAGGACAGGTAGTGAGTGCTGATCCGGATAACTAGAATAATAAGAACGGGCTAGAGTGCATTAGGCAGCTACCCTCACATCATTAATTACGGTTTCTCTATATTCAAGAAGAAAAAAATTGAAGGGGACACTCGAGCTCCGCTTTAAGGGTCTGACGCGATAGCGTATTGGGTTAATATACATACATACATACATACATACATACATACATACATACATACATACATACATACATACATACATGCATGCATGCATGCATACATACATACATACATACATACATACATACATACATACATACATACATACATTAATACATACATACATACACACACACATACATACATGCATGCATACATACATACATACATACATACATGCATACATACATACATACATACATACATACATACACATACATACATACATACATACATACATACATACATACATACATACATACATACATACATACATACATACATACATACAGAAAGCCATTCTCTACATTCGGAGATCCCTGGGAGACCCCATACCTCCTGGCGCAGTGGCGCAGTGGTGCAGCGGTTAAGCAATGCGCCACTGCCCTGCGATGGCAGGTGCTCCCAAGGGTGGGCCTTGTGTGGCCCACGTTGCTCATCCCGAGCGACCAATCATTAATTTAACTGCCACCTGCCACGCCGAATGGGTAGGCAGGTTATGACGCCGCAAGGTCACGTAACCTAAGTGGCCCACCTGCCTCCTAGGTGGCTGTCTGGGGACCACCTGCCTGAGACCCCGACGCCGGATATTCTTTGCAACAGGCCCTTTAAAGCTATCGCTTTAAATGTATGTAATAGCTCAATCGTATCGGTGCTCATCTTTGGGCAGTAACGTGCAGGCTAAAGAAAAGGGCCCAACTTCAATTGTGGATAAAGCAGTGAAAATTATAGTTATAACAACAAAAGACAGGAAGAGGGCAGAACGGGTCAGGGAACAAAAGCGACTTATTTAAATCCTGTCGGAAGTCATGAAGAAAAAATGGGCATGGACAGCGCATTTATAGCGAAAACTAGATAACTGATTGTTGTTAAGGCTAACCGACTGGCTTGAAAGAGAAGGCGAGTATAGTAGGAGGTGCCAGAAAGTTAGATGGCCGGACGAGATTAGGAAGTTTGCGGGAAAAAGGTGGCCACAGCTGGCACAGGTCCAAGTTAATTGAAAAGATGTGGGAGAGGCTTTTGTTCTGCACTGAGCGTAGTCGGGCTGACAATGATAGCAAGCTTAGAATAAACATAAAGCCATTGTGAATAATTTCACCAGCCATACGCAAGGCGCAGGGTGACAAGAAGAATTTAATTGGCATTCAGAGCTCAGGGATATTTTTATTGTAACCAGCGAGGCTGGTCTACCTTTATTTTTCATCACTTGAACAGCGAAAGGATGGAAATGTTTCTCTGAGAGACAATGGGCCAGCCATGCTGCTACGCACTCCCTTCCACGCATTACCCGAGAGACACGACGTGATGTGGGCAATACAAGGAGGCAGCTAGGCGTGGAGAACGACTGTGAAATATGGGAGGCGCCACGAAGCGCAGCGGTGCCTATGATCGATAAAACCTGTCTCACAGAATTCGATCAAACAGCGAATGTTTCCACCATCGCGTATAGCAGCTGCGGGGAATGGCTGCTTGTACATTTGTTCCGGTTGTCTTCAAGGCAATCTCAAAAATGCTAATCCTGCTCGTTGCCGGTGGCAATTCTCAAACCGGTGCCAGAAAAATGGGTGCTATGATGCAGTAAATATTTTATTTTAGCGTGTTTCCTAAGAAAAGATTACGTTTTCTATTTGTTCTGCCATATTCCTGCTAAAATCGCGTGGAACAAAGAATGGATATGAGCGACCAAAAGAAACGCAAGTAATGCCCTGTGCAAACGTTTACGCCTGCCACCCGCCGTGCTGCACGCATTAGGGGCTGGTTGTTATGTTAGTTTACTGTCAACTTTTATATATGATCATGAGTCAGTCAAATATTGTTTTTCCGTTCATATTTGGCGCCTATATCGAGAGCAAAAAAGTCCAAAAACAGTACCTGCGCGTGTTCACCTTTAAAACATTGCAAGGTCTACGTCAGCAGCAAAAATAATAAATAAAAGTTAATCCTTCGTCCTCGGCTCCGGGTGGTGGTGCAGGCAAGAAAATCATAGATGCCAGCGACCCAAAAACCGCTCAAATTAAAGGAAGAAAGAGAGGCAGGGCGGCAGATGAAAGCGAAAAATATTTACATTGTCAAGAGCTGCTGCCAGCCAAACAGCTGGCTGCAATTTATCAAAGGCTGGATAGGAGCATGCGTGGTTCTAAGCGTTTCGAGCCGACCTGCTTCCAAGTTATCTGACGAGCGAAACGGCTTCTTGTCATATCAAGCCGCGTTCTGCGGTAACAAAACACGCTGCATAGCCTCTCTCGAATAGCAAGTTTAGAGCGGGATGAAAGAAAAAAAAACATGTAGTTTTGTTATTACGTCCGTTTCGTTTCTGAAAGACCACACTACCCAAAGCCAGGAAGGCACTCAAATATTTCCCTCTTCCTCGTGGCGACTAAGTGATAGTAATAGGTGCACCATAACGTACACACCCGCGCCCATGAATGCACCTACGCTCGCATGCACGACACGATAATTTGTGAAGAATTTCTCAGCAACCCCCTTCCCACCTACTTGCGTCCATTTAATTTGACAGGGTCTGTTCCGGAACATTAGGGTGACGATGCGTAGTAGTTTGCAAAGCTATAGAATCCACACTACAGCATTATAAAGCATCTTCAGAACAGCAAGTGCACAAATAGCATACCATTTAGCGGGTTCATATAAGGCGTGACAGTGAGTGACACGATATACTCGAGTTATTAATGTGCTAGCATTTGAAGGGTGTGTGCATGCGGAGATGGGGCTGCCGTCTGCCAGTAGCGAATAATGCCACCTGCTATAGTGGGCAGGTGGCAAATTGCTCTCCAAGTAACGAACTAACTTATATACTCCTACGCGTATTTATGTAAACGATGATTAGCGTGCGCACTCGGATGCAACATTCTTTAAACTGTAACCTCAGATATACCGAACCTAAGTATGCCACCTCGGCAGTAATGAACTTTCATGTGCAACCTCGAATATGACGCACCTAAGTGCGCCACCTCGAATTTAACGAACGCAGTGGTATTACTGATATTACGAGCATAAGTATACTATCTCGAATGTGACGATCTTTAGAGTGCCAACCTCGGATATAACGAACTATTGGCTGCTAACGCATTCAAACAATCTGCCGATGATTGCTTAAGTGTTTTATTTTAACCTAACCGTATTACAACGTGTGCTTGAAATAATACAGTCGGCCACACTTTCGAGAAAACTTATTCAAATTTCTCCATATGGGCTTTTGATGGTGGTGAATGCGGTCAGCTTCCTCCGTAAGCGCTACTAGTGACAGTCAGGTGGGGCTTGATAACATATAATAATCGGCGATATATCTCTAACCAAAACATTCTAACTTAAAAATTCCGTAATTTCAGAGCCGTGTAAGCTCCCGACACAGCTCCCAGTCCCCTGTCAGGAGTGACAGGGGGCTGTTGACTTCCCTTTGTGTACGCTCAGGAACTTAACTCCGCTGCACAGACCCGCACAGACTGGCACTGTGACTCACAGCCGTAGACCCCAATGTCTTCTCTCTAACCCATCTCGCACTCTTCAGAGCGCTGCGCTCCTTGTTTCTTCACAACTATTTACTAAGATGCGAGCGTACAGTTTCTTCTGAGCTGTGGGTGGTTTGCGTATTGAGATGGCACTGGAAAAACAGTTTACTATTCGCCTGCAGAACAGTATTGCCTGGAAGCGAAGTCTGAGGAGTTCTTTCTCGCAGTTGCACTGTCCTCTGTTAGTACTGCAGAAAATTGCGCGGCTTTCTCTACCAATTCGTTATTAGTGCCTGCTGACATCGTTCAGTGCTTTTTTGTGGGAAGTAGGTGCAAGGTTAAAGTTAATTTCACTCTCTGCTGCATGTTGGTTTCCCAGAAACTCGGTCCTATTCTTCACTCTCCACATATCTGATTTTTGACATGCATGGCAAAGCCGTTACGCTGGACGTAGCTGAAACGTATTCTTGCCTAAATTGAGAGCTCAATTATTCCTCAGTTACAAGCTGTACCATCATAGCTTGCCCGGCGTAACCGCATGTAGTTGGCGCGTTGATAACCGGCAAAAATTGCAATTACGCCTGTTCAAGACGTCCGTCACGCCCCGACCGGGAGTTAACGACGCAGGTCACAGGCTTTATCGAGGCAGTCTCGTGAGTTCCCATAGCACGATGGCGCAATGTTAGAGAAGACGAAGTGCGAAGCTATTGGAAACAGTGTCTTGCTGAAGCCGCAGCTCTCAACTTCCCAAACAAGCACAGCGCGATGTTCTTCCGAGCAGGAAAGGAGAAGTGTGTACAGGGGAGTGAGGAGAGGTGTAAACTCAGAGCCACTTTGTAATTAGCTAGCACTTTCGGTTTACGGCTTCGTGCAGCGCTGTTATATCCCCGCTAAAGTGCGTTTCCTTGTCGCTTCAGGCGAAACAGGCTGCATTCCAGGCCGCGCGGGCGATGCGAGCGCGTTCGACGTTTCGCAAGTTTTGCGTCCATGCAAACTTCGATCGGCAGCATGCTTTCCGCAAGATGTGAGAAATGAGGTTTTAGAGAACTCGCAAACTTCTTGCGAACCTATCTTCGTAACTAGCGTTTTCATCGAGTACATTTGCTTTTTTAAACGCATGTTGTTTTATCCGCAGCATTACGCATCCCCTTCGCCACAACGAATACACTAACTATCTGATTGCAATAGCGTTTGAGATAAATGTTAGACACTGCGCAGGCACAGTTCCTACACGCTGTTTGCGTTTTAGAGTTTGGCTCGGTAATTTGCGCATGACACCTTTATAGACTCGCTCAAGGACGCGGTATACCTCGGAAACTATTTTCTAGCTATGCCCTCCTCTGCACTACCCCCGTTCGACCCCTTTTGTGGTGGGTCGTGAGGCTTGTGCTTTTCGAGCGCACCGTCGGTTGCGGGCATTTTCAATAAAGTTTTTCCTACCTACCTATTTTCTGGCTGAAACGGCCTGAACTAATAAGGCATACGATTGGGCTAGGTAACACGGTCTGTAAAGCGAGTGGCATCGCTGCATAATAGTATTAAATGATGCGAAATTAGACGTTCAAAACGAGTTTCAATGGGGCGCAGTGAGCATGAAATAAGACGTGGTACATTCAAGGCTGAATCCCGATAAAAAAAATGGCCGTAGTTGCACTAGCCAACAAACCGCTGCGCTAGTGCTTCATAAGCCGTATTTCGTGAGTAGTTTTCGTTTGTACGTTTTATAATAATAATTGAGATAAAACAAATGCTTTCCATGAACATCATGTTACAACACTTCTCTGTTGTTACCTCCCACGACGCCAGAGCACAACAAAGCATCGAACTATAGCTTAACTTTCTCGTTGTTTTAATTCCCTCATCCACTAATCTAGACACATAAATGAAGATGGCCCAGAAATTAAAGTTGCTGTTCCCTTTCTCGCGCTTAGGAGTGCTATCGTCTCGTCACTCCAACTGTGGTGCTGTAGCTCTCTCAAGTTTTCGCGATATTTTACTCAGTAGTGCTCAATGAAAGAAGCAGCATTTGAAAAAAAAAATATTATTGGAGAAGTCGATAAATAAAAATTGGCTGTGGTTTAGCTCTCGTTAACCTGTAGTGTCGCGAGAGCTACATCTGGCCGAGTGAAACTCGCTCAGTCGAATTGCAGTCAGTCTCGCCGCTCCATTTTGCTGGGCGTTCCTTCTTCACCTTCGTCCCTGGACGTAGATTCACTCTCTCCCCCTTTCCACCCCTTCGTCGACATGGCGCATGCACACAGCTGTTGCAGCTCTGTTTCGACGGCGCGCCGCACCGCCGGCAGCAGCAGCTGCTCCGCACCACGTGACGAGCCACGTGACCAATGCCACGGCGCCGCCACGGAGCTCAAGGGGGGCCACGCTGAAGGCTCGAAGAGGTGCGTAGTGTAGCTCTCGCTACAATAAATACTATCCAGTAACGGTATTGCTTATAGGAAATCGTAAAGTTGGGTATGAATATTTTCTGTTACATCAACGTCAATTAAGTGCGACCGTCTTGGTGGAGAGTTGATGTATATTATTGCAGTGCCTTATTAGCTGGTTATTCATGAATTACCGTTGTAGTCTGTGCTTTAAGCACATTTTCTGCAAGATGAAGCAGAAAACGGCAGTGTTTAAAAGCATGCTACGTGGATGGCTTGACAAAGAACTTTAAAATACACGGACTAAGTGTAAGGAAATTTGTACCAGTGTTTGCGTGGCAAGGCTCATCGACATGACAAGCTAATAAAATTCAATTTATGAAAGACATTTCGCATTAAAAATTTAGATTATAATTCACTAGATTTCTGCATAGAACTGAAAGTTCTTAAAGACAAAAACTGTGATGAACATATCAGGACTTGGCTGTCTGGAGAGTGCACTCTGAAGATGCTTTAACCTACTAGATAAATACCCAAAGGAACCTGCTGTTGGACTAGTAGGTTTCTGTATTAGAGCACCAGTACGGGATGAAACACAAAGAAAGAGAACAAGCGCATAGTACCGCCGTCTTTATGTGTGTTAAGGGATAACGGATCCTTACAATGTAGCTTCTCATGACTAAGCAACCTGGTTTTCAGTGCTGTCTAACTCTGCTCTCTGTCTGTGGCTGGCTGTTCTGCATTTTATTTGAGCTTGGTCTCTACGGCTATCCACTTAAGTGCTGAGAAGAAAAGGCTTTTCTAGGGTATTGTTCCCTGGGTTAAAAGCTACCGTCTGTGACATGTAGCTCGTTAGTAGGTTATTTGTAACCAGTATCATGTTATTTGTAATTATGGACATATTGTCCTGCTGGCTAGAAGGAAAACCGGAGAAAAATAATCCTGTAGTAAAACTTCTTGTTTTTGACCCCTTTAATTCGGAAAGCTAGATAGCTTCCCCCCCCCCCCCCCCCCGAGTGCGTCAAACCTATGTGGTGTTACACAGTGCGAAAGTATCGTTAATTCAGAGTAAACCGGCCGCGCTTCGGTTAATTCGTACAGATGGCAAAGCTAGCATATAAACAGGGTGCCGGATATGGGGTGACGACGATGGTGAGCTCACGACTGAGAAGTCTGGTCACTATAGCGTGACTGACGCTGCTGTCTTATCAATTTAAATGTGAAGGTGCCATACTATTTTGTTATGATCATGTCAGGAAGGCACAACAAGGTCATTTGCGGTGATCTCCATGATTTTCTTTTTTATCTGTTAACATTTGAAACATTATGCGACGAAAACCCGGTGAGTGCCCTCTGTCGGTGAACAGCCTCCGCAGAATGAAATTTTGCCATACTTATGATTTGAGCTTATGAGCTTCACTAGATTCTGATTTAGAGCACCCTACCTCACGCCGCCTTTCATCCCGCGTGTTGTACAACCAGCCTGTAGTTTTTGTTGCCTTGCATCCTAGCCTCTCGCAATGCGGTTTGCAATCGTCTTCGTCAGCATTCATTTCCTTCAAGACGCAAAACAGATGAGCTCTTGTACCCAAACAGAAAGGGGAGAGGAAGCGCCGTCTGATGAGCATGCTGAAAGTCACGTGATACGGCAGAAGATTTCAATCACCGCAGCAGGGAAACATTGAACTTATAATGTCATTTGTGTGACTATTTAGTCCGTCAGCACAAAGTGCTCACGAAATCTGAGCCCACACGCGAACGCTCATCAATCGTCAAGCATCAATCGCATTGATCGCACTTGAAACTTCTTTTCTCTCTTTGCCTGCGTGCCACGGACCGTACTATGAGTGCTCTTCATGTTACCGCCAGGACTGTAGTTGTGCAATAATATGGCCTCTCAATCTAGGCAGGATGTGCCTGTTGGCGCGGTAGGGGAGGCTTGTGGCACACCTAGCGTCTAAGGTGAAGCGTTTGTTGATGAGGCAATATGCGAACAGAGGACAATTTGTCGAAATTAAAAAAAAATTCAATAAAGATATGCTGATGAGGGATATTTTTTATGAGTCTTTTCGATCTCTTCACTAAATCGACATTCTGATTTTCGACGTTCCGGCCCCAAAATCTCATGACAAAATTGCAGACTACTTGATAAAAATACAAGTATGTTTATGTGGGAGGCATTGTTATGTGTTTTTTCCGCCTCGATAACACGATATTCAGAGAATTTGGACATTTTCTCAGCTGCCACGAAATCAGAATCAACGGGATTTTTTCATTCTTTCACTGGAGCTACAGACAAGCTGCTCCTCATAGGTTGTTCCAGCAAGCCTGAACCGAAGTAGCTTTGCGTAGTGAGCAATGATTCCCAGAATCTCAGCTTCACTGATTTTGGGAAGTTTCGCTGTTTAGAAGTTCGCTAACAATCGTAAACATCCAGAGAACGTTGTGATATGCTAGAGGCTGCAGAGAGATTGGATTTGATTGTATTGGGTTTTATGGCACGTAAGCAACTCAGGCTATCATGCGCCAAACACATTGTATAATTTCAGGAATTGGGTGTCCTCAGCGACAGTCCTTGTCCGGACAAGGACTCCGAGCAGCCCAACAATTCAAAACAAAGACCTCAGCCTTCTCAGGACTGAGAAAATGGATGAGGTGCATCACAGAAGGCCTCAAGGCACAGGGTAAGAATTTTTTAGAATTAGGAGTTCTGTGATATTATATTTTGTTTAAGATCGCCGCTTCTTTCAGAAAACTGAAAACAGATGAAGCATCTACAATTGGTTTATCTCCTAAAAGTAAATTGGGGTGGAAGAGAGTGCGTTCATTGTAAAATTCTGTAAAACATTTTTTCCTAGGCCTTTAAAGTTCTGTGCACGAGAATAAGATGTCATTTACCGTGAGCTCATCTCCATATTTCTCACATAAAGGTTTGTCTTGTTTTGTCGGTAGAAAGCTATGTGTTTGGTGTGTGCGTCCAATGCGCAGGCGGCATGAAATTATCTCTATAAAACGCGCCTGATGCCTGCGAGATCTCCATTTTCCCAGAATAGGTTTTAATAAATGTAGTTTGTTATTGTCTTCACTATTGCATGTAGACTGCCATTTTTCTTTAGGTTAATTTTTTACTAACTTTATGCAATCTGCATAGGGTATATTTACGGCAAGCTTGAGCAGCGCATGCGTCAGCTCTCTTGTTTCCGTTAATTCCAAGATGGCTTGGTATCCAACAGAGCTTAATTACATCTCCTTGTGTTTCAGCAGTTATTATGTTATGTATTATATCTCCCATTGAAATTTCTCGCACATTTCTGACGTTCAGTGCTGTGCTTACACTCAGCAAGTCTGTGTTGACAATGCTGTTTTGAATGTTTTTTTTGACTATTTTTGATACAGTCACCGAAATTGCACAACATGTGGCTGAGAAAATTGACGCGCACTGAGGCAACCCGAGTACTTTCTCTTATTTATCTTGCACTACAGCACTTTCAACGTAAAGTGCTGTTTTAGAACCGTCTGCATAAAATGCTGTGTATTCTTTGTATTTTTCTTCTACCACCAAAAATTCTTGTATTATGTGTTCACGTGGAGTGTGATTTTTATGAAACTGTGTCAGTGTGTAGTCCCCTAAAGCGGGAAAGGTGTACCCAGGTGACAGTGGTTCGGGTCACTGGGCAACACCAGGTAGTGTGCCCAGAATAACTAATTCCTGACATATTTCTTCAAAACGGAGGATAAGGGGCCTCGTTGCATTGGGTTTGTTGATAAAAAGCTGCTTAGATGGGCACTTCGCAACTATGGAGTAGCAGAGATATTTTGGTAGTAAGCAGATTTTTAGGAGGTATGCACATGTGGGAATTGCTTTTCGATCTTCGAGGGGTGGTGCGTTAAATTCTACATATCGACTTTTTATGGGCGATGTCCTGTATGCCCCGCTTGCAAGGCCCAGGCCTGAGTTATGTACCGAATCTAATTGCTTCAGGTAGGACGGCCGAGCTGAACTGTGCACTATGAACCCATAATATAGGCAAGAGGGAACTATGCAGATGTGTAAGAGGCAGGTCCTATCAGACCGCCAGCGTTTACGCGAAAGCAACTTTAAGGTATTTAATGATCGAGAAGCTTTCTTCTTCAGGTTTTTTATGTGGGGCAAGAATGTCGGTTTTTGTCAAAAGTTATGCCCAGAAATTTGTGGTCACTCTTTACCAGTAATTCGGTTTCCTTCACGTCTAGTCTAGGATCTCTCTGTAGGCCACGTTTGAGTGAGAAAATAATGGCCACTGTTTTCTGCGGGGAGAACTGGAATCCATTTCGGTCAGCCCATGTTGCAAGTTTATTTATTGTTAACTGCACTTGTCTTTCGCACGTTGATATGTTTGAGGACGTGCAAGATATCTAAAGATGATGCATCGACATAGACTGAATTCATAATGAACCTTGGAATTATTTTACGAATAGAGTTAATTTTAACATCAAAGAGTGTCGTGCTTAAAACAATCCCTTGAGGCACTGCATTTTCCTGAATGAAAATTCTCGAGAGAGTTGAACCGAGGCGTACGTGGAATGAACAGTTTGAGAGGAAATCTTTTAGGCAGTTCAGCATCCTGCCGCGAATGACAAGTTCAGCCAAGTTGTGAAGAATCCTGAATCTCCAGGTTGTAGCATATTCTTTCTCTAAATAAAAAAAAAATCAGCAAGACAGTGTTGTGTGCGTACAAAAGTTTCACGGACAGTATTTTCAAGATGAACTAGGTGGTCTGTTGTGGAGCATGCCTTTTTGAAACCGCACTGATAGACATCGAGAAGCTCCCAGGCTTCTATCACGAAGGTTAATATAATGTTCACGATACTTTCAAAGGATTTTGCAAGGCAGGTGGTGAGGGCTAGGGGCCTATAACTACTGGGAGAGGTACGTGGTTTTTAAGTTTTAAAAATAAAACGATGACGGCCTTCTTCCAGGATTCAGTTATTTTACCCGACCCCCCCACCTTATTAAAAAAAAACTTAGTAGTGGCTCTCCGGCAGGTTCAGAGAGGTGGGACAGCATTTGATAGTGTGTTCCGTCAGGGCCGGGTGCAGTTTGTTTACCAGCGGACAAGACTGTGTTGATTTATGGAACGGTTAAAAATTATTATGTTGTTCATTTATATATCCACTTGTAGAGAGTCAGTTTCTCGGCTGTGTTTTTGTACTTTACAAATGATTCGGTGTAGTGTGATGAGCTGGTAACTGCCGAAAAATATTTACTTAAACTTTCTGCCTGTTCTTCGATGTTTGTCTGTATACCAGGGGTTGTTAGAAAGGAAGTCTTCATAGGAAGTGTTTACCATTCAGCTTTTGAGCCTTTTCTCACATTTCTTTTGATCTGGTTGACCTATTTATGGATTAAATGTAAATTTGCCACGAAGTCTTTTCGGCACTACGGCGGATATATCGGGCTTCTGCTCTTGCCTTTTTAAAGCGTATGAGATTTTTATGCGTGGGTACCTCCGAAAGTTTCCCCATGCTTTGTTCTGTTTCCTTTTGCTACTCTACACTCTTTTGTATATCAGGTTTTGTGGTTATGTGTCACCAATTCAGAAGATTGAGTTATAGCCAGGCGAGCAGCGGAAATAATGCAGTTTGTGAGAATTTATTACGTTCATCTATACTTAAGTTATGTGGATCTATTTTTTTCTAGGCTGGCATAGTCTTGAAACAGCGCCCAGTCGGCCAAATGGAGCTTCCAACGTCGTTGTATTGTAGGAATGATTTGCGCCGAAGATGTTAAGAGGATTAGAACGGGTAGATGATCGCTGCCATACGGGATGTCCAAGACGTCTCATTTAAAAGCAGTAAAAACAGTCGACAATGTAAGAGACAAATCTATGCAGCTCCGTTTTCCTGAATTTGGCGAGCAGTATGTGTGTTTGCCCTTGCTGAGCTGGCATATATTATTGCACATAATAAAATATTCTAAAATACGGCCTCTAGTGTCCGTTCGTTTGCTTCCCTACAAATTTGAGTGAGCAATAAAATCATCCACTAACAGATATGGCTCTGGTAATTGTTTTAAAAGGCCTTCTTAGTCATGGAGTGTTACTGCAAGGTGTGGTTGGAGATATACGGAACATACTCCAATTGTTTTAAAGCGTACTACAGATACTGCAAAGGCTTCAAATGTAGTCTGAACCTTGACTTCACGAGTGGCCACAATACTTTAAACAACAATGGCAATACCTCCAGAGAGCCTATTTGCGTGCTATCGGTCGTGACGAAAGGCTTTATATTTATTAAAATATTTTTAGGTTTTGTCTCCTGGAGACACAAAACGACCGGGGAAGATAAAGCAAGAACATCTTTTACGTCACTGCTGTTCTTTAATATGCCTAGACAGTTCCAGTGAATTGGGAACGCCATATATGATGCCTTTTGGGGATGTATTTAAAAACCTATGCTCCCTTTTCGTGTTCAAGGGAGTTGCACCGCCACTACTGCGGAGGCGGGCTATTGCTTACATTAATCGCCTCCTGCAAGGCGATGGATTTCCGCGCGGAACCCGCGGGGTACGAATTTGTGGCTTCGCCCGATTGGGGGAAGCCGCGCGGCCTGTCGGCTCAGGGGCCAGCGGACCTTTCTTTTGAGATGGCAGGCAGCTTTGGCTGCACATGTCAGAGGTGTAGATGGCCCTGCCTGGGCAGTGGCCTTAAGTTGGAGTGGTGTATCACAACTCCCGCTAACGTTGGTTGTGGCAGAGACCGCCGTCGGGTGTACCTCTGGGATGTCAATGGTGCCGACACCGGGGTGCCGTTCGGGTGGGGCACAAGTCAGGCACACATCAACAGTGGTGTACTGTGTGCCCACTGTCATCAGACGCCGCTCGACTCCCGCGCAAGGCGTCAACATATGACCTGGATGTCTCTTCATTGATGCCTCTTCATTGAACTTTTTTCTTGCCTCAGGGTAGGATATATTTTCTCGTACTTTCAGATTGATTGTTTCTTTTTCTTTTTTGAATACTTCACAGGTTCGTGAGTAGGATGCATGTGGACCTTTGCAACTTGCACATTTTGTTTCAGTTGCTCGGTAGTTGTCTGTATCGTGTTCCGTTTCGGCACATTTGCCATAGGTTTCCTTGCCTCTACATGTCTTGCTGCCATGGCCATACCTTTGGCATTTGAAACATCTCCTAGGGTTAGGGATGTATGGGCGCACTTGGCACCTGATGGATGCAACTCAGATAGACTCAGGCAAAAATGGGCTGCCTAAGGTTAACACGATGTGAGGTGATGTTTTTTCTACTCTTTTAAGCCTTATAGTGGTGCAGCGAAGGAACGTTACACCTTGGTCGAGCAAATTCTCGAGGAGCTCTTTTTCATCCTCTGTCCTTAGCAGTCGCTCAGAAATTACTCCCTGAACGCTGTTCAGGCTTCTGTGAGGTGTTACAGTACTGTCAAGGTCGGCAAGTTTCTTTTGTTTGAGTAATGCGCCACTCTGCTTTTTGGACTTGACCTGCACAAGCAGATCTCCTGAGGATAGTTTTGTGCTTCATATTCCTCGCCTACGTTAGCCACTATTCTATTATAAAAACTGATTGCGCGGCCACCGGAGCGTTGTGCCCAACAGCGTGGACTATCAGGAACTGCGGGAAATTTTCAGCAGACTTCGGAGTTGGAACTTTGATTCCTTTGGTGCGGTACCGTATCCGGTTCCGAACGTTTTTTTTTTTTGGGGGGGGAATTGAGAATTCATGGGGCATGTAGTTTGATTAACGGTTCCTATTTTATCACTCGTGCTTCACCCTTATAGACACAAGAATGTCCCGGAGCCCGTCACCTGGTAAACAGATGGGGAGCCCGTCGGCCGGGGCTTGACCATAGCCCCGACCACCTCCGTTAATGGTTTCTACCGTTCACCTTACAACCTATCGCCACGGTGCGGATTACAGCTTCGGTATGGGGGCTAAGGGTCCGTGGTGGCGCCAAGCGCCGTCCCTTTGAGACTCAAGGTACCCTTGCGGGGGCTGCAGAGAGAGTAAAATGAGGACAAAGGACGGGAGGAAGATGGAGGCGGGGAGAATGTGACGACCATTTGCTCGAAAGTCTGCGACAGGGCACCGAGATACGACACATGGATAGGTCAGCAAGAGGAATTCACGCGAGTATTCTGTTCTGCTCTCTTGCTTGAAACCCATGCTAACTTTCGTGCGTGGTTTTAGAGAGGCTTGTCACAGCAACATTGGTAGGTGGAGGCATTGCACGGATCGCCTGGTTTCTCCCGTTAACATGAAACACTCGCTTCAGCGATTCGCTTAATTGAAAGTCTGGCTTCTCCCGCTCCCGACCTTCCTGTTTCTGGCTCCTCACTGCACCCTTATTTCGTGTGTACTCCTCACAACTGCCGACTTGTTTCCCTGCCAAAATAACCACCTTGCTTATTCCAGACTCTGGTCCCTCTCCCGAGCACACAACCTGGGGGGATAGTGGACTTCCTAGACTTTATCGCGGTTGCATGAAAGAAGTTGTTTTATTCTACACTGCATGACAACGAGCTGCTCTTTTAAATTTCGACCGTCAGCGTTAATGAGACATCTGAAGAATTTAACAGCGGACCGCAAAGCGTGCTCAGATAAACTTTCTCTTCCCACTTAAGAAATGTAGAGCGCAGTAAGGCCAGGGTGCCTTCAGTATTGAGTTTAGGCACAGTGCTGAAGCACTGAAACGACATAAGCTTTCTTCTCTTGATGCCCAGTTTGAGACAGCACTTCTAGGATCACACTTTTTTGTGAACGTGTTAGTTGGAGAAAGAGGCCTTGGATAGAGTTATATCTACAGTAAACTGGATAGAGGTAGTGAGGCGAGGGAGGGCGGAGAGCACAAGGCCGGCGAGGCGAAAGCACAAAAATCTTGAGCCTCCGCGTCCTGGAACCAGTGCGCCTTCACCCTGAAATCAGCGAAAGCTGCGCTCCGCATCACACCGTGAGCAGCGGCATGTTTAGCGGTTGCATGCAGTCGCCCGTGAGCGCTTTCTTTTTTTTGTGTGTAGTACGCACAGATCAAACTATGAGATGAGATTCTGAACGTGTTTCAAGGGTTTAAACGTTTTTTTTTTAAGAAGAGGAGAGTATCATACATGCTTCGTAAAAGAACGGAGGTGAAGAAAAACCCGCTGGGGTGGCTCAGTGGTTATGGGGCACGGCTGCTGACCAGAAAAAAGGCAAATTCGATCCCGGCCATGGTGGTAGCATTTCAGTGGAGGCGAAATGCTAGAAGCCTGTCAACTGCGCGATGTCAGCGCAGCACGTTAAAGAACCCTCAGGTGGTAGAAATTTTTGGAGCGCTTCACTACGGCGTCTCTCATAGCCTGAGTCGCTTTGGGACTTTAAATTCCCATAAGCCAAGCCGTATGAAAAAAAATGTAGCAGCATATTCGCCACAAAAAAAAAAAACAAACTTTCCAGTAAGTTACATTCTGGAACGAATTTTTCTTCAGGGAGCCTAATTCAGTCAAACCAGCTCAGTTGATGAGCTTGATAAGCGCTACCCGGGCTTTCAGCTCACAGCAACTCGTTATAATGTGGCATAAAAAGAGTGGCTATATACAGAAACGTCCCTCGTATGTGATCTTTTGTTTGTCCTCTCCGCTTTCGTGCTCTGTCATCTGCTAGAAAACTCCTGGCGCGGCTGTCAAGCTGCTCTCACAGCATTTTGCCACGGAGCGTCAGTACTGATTTTCGAATCAAGGTTATATTAAAGGGGCCATGACATCGTCGTTCTTCATAAAGCAGTTTTCTGCTTCAGTAACTAATGCAAGAGCTTATGATTCAATTTCCGAAATTTGGCTGCCCTGGACGCGCTGTATTTTCCAAAAAATACGATCGAAATTGGGACCGGTAGACTCCTCCCACCGGGAGTGACCGCCATATTGAAAGCTCCCGTGACGTCACTAGCAAATGCACGGAGCAACGTCGTCTGCTCTCGTTGCTGCAACATGCGCAGAGAGGTCTCATTCCCCCCTGTACTTTCGCGGGCGATACAAGTAGCAGTCGTCCCCCATATATGAATGACTGGTACCGCAAAAGCGATAATAACAGTAACGCAGTTTTTCTTCGGTATAGGTAAAGCCCGGTCACACTACAGGCCGATGCGACGGCGATCGACGGTCGACGGTGGGCTGATCAGTGCGCAAATGGCGTCGCTGACGCACTTGTCTGTCAGGCTAGACCGACGACGACGCCAGCACGATAAACGATCGCGTATCGTAGTAATGTTAAAGAGTTGGCTTCGTGGGAGCCAGAAGAGAGTGGTAGGGGACTAGTAGGTATGACATTCTATAAACTTGAGAGTTTGAAAACTTATTGGACTTCATGCTGGCCACGGCGACATACGCGATGTGCGTGCACCAGCGAAGATGTGCTTTCATTCGGTGTCTGCGCATATAACTGATCGGCGAGGCAAGGGACACGGGCAGAAAACGCCGCACGACTGTGCCGCTTGCCGTCGTCGCCTGGGCTTGTGCGGCCGAGCGAAAGCTTCACGCCCGGTGAGGCGACGACCGGAAAAACTGCGCTTGTGTATCTTATCCGTACCGAAAAAAGCGAAACAAGCGGCTACATATCATATCTTCACACTTTGTTACTAATCAGTGAGGAACTTTTGCCATATTCTTTAATTTCGGTTGACGGTGGACCGCCGGCGCCTTTCGTGACGAGGCCTAGCGAGTACGCAGGATTCGTGTGTGCGGTTTCGGCGATTGCGGAGAGCGAATTCTCAAGTTTTAGCAGCCGAAAATAGCTCTAGAGCGTAGTTTTGACTACAGTGCCCTCAAAGCGACGACTGCCTACATCGCAGGACGCGAGTACAATAAGGGGGAAGTGCCGATATATGTGACCCGGTCCGCATAGCACGTGGAGAAGGCAGTCGGCAGCAGCCGTCGGCGTCGACTGTGGACAACAAATCTGGTTGTTTTCATTAATTCAAGTAATATCCGAACGTATTTTTTGCACAACCGATCTAAGATTAAATTTTGGTGACATAAGAGAAAGCCGATACAATTAGGGGAAAGCGCCGGTACTCTACGTGAGGCGTTTCCCAAGCAGGCGATATAGCATCATCGGCGCTTATTGCAGTGTTATCATGACGTGTAAATGGTAAAAAGTGCAATTTGTGAGCAAGAGTACGTAGTATTTAAGATAAGGATAACCCATCTGGCATTTTATGCCACGCAAACGAGCAGTACTGTTTGCGCACAGCCATGTAAACAACCTCAGCGCGGGGCTGCAGTTGTCGTAATCGTTGCACTCCTGGGGAACAATAGGTACGCACAGCAAAATGCTGTAGTATATTTCGAAGCACTCATTTAGACGGCGGCGACTATTCATCGGTGCGGACAGTGAAAGCATTCGAGTCACATAGGGTTTTGCAAGCGGCTTATTTGGTTCCTGCAAAAAGGTTCTGTGAGTCGAAGGAAATGCATGTTCGACTTACAAACGCGTACATGCAGTGCGGAAGTCGCCGCACCCGGCACTTTCTCTGCTTCTTTCGTGCCTCAAGGTTGCTGTAGTGCACCTTTTGATAATTTGAGTTTAATTATCGAGTGGTGAATAGCGGACAAGAACTTGGTAGCTAGCTACAAAACGCCGCGGCTTTCACGGCGCACATCGGCGAAGGCATGCACGGCACGTGCCGCTTTTCACATACGGGAGCATTTGAGTGCTCAAAAGAGACCACACTCATAACATACGAACAGCATTAAAGCAGGAGTCCATCTATTTCTGTTTCTTCAACAATCGTAAAATGGGCGCCACGAGCAAGTCCGCTTTCCCAAGGCACTAAGCTCGCGTGCTAAGTTGAGGGCTTCCCAAGAGAGAACACGGAAAATGCATTTTATTTCGCTAGGCTAAAAGAAAAAACTTTTCGAGCGACCGCTGTCTACGGTGTGCATGCAAGCACCTCAGCAGCTCGCAGCAGACGGCGCGTGGCCTGTTTGCGCTCGTGACGTCAGCGATCAGAGATTGCCAGACCAGCAAGCAGTTCACAAAGGAAACGAAAAAAATCCGATTTAAAATATTTACCGTACAGAATCAACTGAAAATTGGAGAATTGTAATTTAACCTGTTGGGATTTAAAGGCGATAAGCAGGGTATGCGTGAAAACAGTCTGTCATGACCTCTTTAAGGCGAAACCCTTTAATGGCTCAAACTGTCGTCCGTTGTCCGTTCGCAGATGGTGTCACACGTTTAACTAAAGGACTAAAGAAAGATAGGAGAAAAAAAATGGCTGCTTCTGATAGAGAAGCAAAAATGAACCTAGAAGCCAAGTTTGACGAGGTTATAGTAATTAGGTAATTAATTATAAGCAAAAATGTCAAAATTGCATCGAAATAGCGGAGAGGTCGATATAGCCACAAGAACAATGTGACGCCACATCCACCGGAACTCGTCACGGCATAGTGAAAATTGTCACAGAATTCTCGAAAAAACGTCATATTTGTGTCAAATTAGGGGAAAATGTGTAATTAAGCGTAATTACTACTTAAGAACTGCGAAGGATGTATAATTTGGGTATCTATATAGCCACGGGAACGGTGTGACATCACATCCACCGGAAGTCGTCCCGGCATAGTGAAAATTGTCGCAGAATGGTCGGCTTTCGCCTCTCAACACTTTAGTTGCCAAAGTATCTCGTAATTTATTTTTGATTCGCCGCATTCTACTTAGCAAAGAGAGTTCTGAAACTCGAGTTTCAGTCCCGGCCGGTCGTGGCGGCCACGCTTAGATGGGAGCGAAACCAAGGCGCCCGTGTACTGTACAATGTCAGTGCACGTTACAGGACCCTGCTGCGGTGGCCTAAATTTATGTGCAGCCATACAATACGGCGGCCCTCATATTCTATGTATTGATTTGCGGCGCGAGATCCCTTATCTTCCGTACATATAGGCATACTCAAGGCATCCGTTCCTCGGGACAAAACAACGCAGCACACAACAAGTCTCATAAAAGTACAGTCAGCAGTGTGACTGGGGTCGACATATATACCCATAAACACTACAAACTTTCACCACAGCGCCCAATAACGTACTCACTGAACTCGTCAGCGCTTCAAAACTTAATACCAATACCATCTACTGTCTTGGTGCTCTAGTGTGGAATAATCTATTTTCCTGTTTTAATAATGTTTCCTGTGAAACTCAATAACTTCCTTTATGCGCTCACCGGTATCCATGTTTTCTCGAGATAAAAGCGCAAAACAAGCATGTCCGAATGCATGTCATGCTAATGAGGTAAATTAAAACGCCGATTCTAGACATTATAGTTTTATGTCAGTCGATCGAACCACTAGTATTATGCCTTCTCTTTTGAGGTCCAGAATGCCTTCAAGGTGAATAAAACAGTTTCATGCATTATTTTTATAACTTTTTCTAGCCACTATGCCGGACACTGTGGCGGCCTTAATTGGAGGAATGCTATAATGGCCATACGCTATTTATGACGCAGGTAAAAAAAAAAAATGTGGACCACTCTGCGGCGGTCAAAGTTTTCCGTTACCTCTCCTTGCGAAGATAAATAGAACTTTCATGCATATACCAGTAAAATTTACTTTTCTGCTTGCGCGTGAAGGAAGCAAACATTCCTATTTCCGCTGCGCATACGCCACACGGCAGAAGAGTTTGAGCTTCGAAGCGGGATCCATATTATTCCGTTCTCGTCTGTATGTGGGTATTTATGTTTTCTCGGCTTCATAAGGATATGGGGAGTGTAAGTGAATAGCACAGAACCCGAAGTGATTGAAACCAATCTGCAGCACCAAATGGTTCGCCAACAATAAGGAATTAAGTCTATAGATGGGCCCTTCATTCTCTATAGCCGCATGCAGATCCTCAGACTTTGTCGCAGGTAAATCGCGCCTTCTGCTGAGCAACCATGTGCAGGCATCACTGGCATGCTACGCATTCAGTATCGCCGAACATCAATACCCTGAGCATACTGATCCGAAGAGTGGGCGAACTTAGCGGGAAGCATGCCCGCACAGTGCGCGCTGCGAGGCTCCAGCCTCCTTGAGAAGAAGGGAGCTGTAGCGCCGACTGCCGGTGCTTGTGGAAACGCCCTCGGCGCGCCACTTGCCCTCGCCCCACTATCCCAATATAGTTGACTGTAGTCATGTCCCATGGAAATGTCTTACTGAACTCTGAGTAGGTGGATTTCGTACAATTATATCCCTTTGAGGAGTGTGCTTTGCAGGAATACTGGAATGCTCTGATGCTCCTTGAAGAGGTTTCACGTTGTCTGTGCTCCTTTTGTGACTTTTCGTCTTGCACTGAGAGCGTTCGATGTCACTTTATTACGTGTAAAATCGTCCCATGTATTGTGCCTACTAGTATTGAGCTACTTGAAATGTCAGAGTTGAATTGAGTCTGATAAGGTATCGGGTAAACTATAACCCTATTCTAACCTTTTTCGTGCTGAGTAGAGGTATTTCGCTGTTGTACTGAGCCTTCATCCGTGGCAAGTTTTTAGTGCTCAGTGTGCGGCTGTTTGTGCATTTTTGTTCTTGCAACAGATAGTTCAGGTGCGCCAAAACGGGTGTTACCACCCATCAAGCTTATACGGGCAGCTTTCTTTTTCAACTGCCTTCCATCCGGGAACCTAGCGGAGGCTTAATATACTGATTTTATCTTATTCGCCCTGGGGATCAAAATGCTTCATTAATGAGTGCCTTCTCGCTGGTACTCCCAGGGATTTCGATTAACTCGAACTGCTCAAATTGCATTGATCCGCTTGAGTTGCTGTGTCTGGCCAAATATATCTACAAAGCTATCTTCTCTTTTGAGCTTGCGCTATTTGTGAGAAAAATAGTACTTCAGTTTAGGTGCATCCTTGAATGTCAATCTCTGCATAAGTGTGTGGGCGGCATTATATCTGTCATAGGCAAATTACGTTGTCACAAAAGACAGCATGTATTTTATTCAAATTGCCTTTTATTCACGCCATGTGGAGCCGCATGTAATGTGGTAGCGAAAACAAGTCTTTGCTTAAGAAAGCGTTTCGAGAGTTCAACTATGCGGCAATGTTCCAGGCTCTGGACTCGCTGCTTTCCTTTCTTTCAATGATTTCATTTTTCTCCCTTAAAAAACAATGACATTCAGCAAGACGACAGGTGCTCTTACGCTCAAAGATATTTGCGCTACATAGACAGGAAATGTCTGCGGAAAATAAAGCCAGGAAGAAAAAATGGACATGAAAAACTAAGAAATAGATAAAGAAATAGCAAAATAGAAAGGAGAGGAGACGAAAAACTAAGATAGCAACGAAGAGACACCCTTAAGCTGTTCACCTGACAGGCAGGACAATAGGTCCAGAGTCCTGACAAAAGTGTCATGCTAGACGCTGAAGGGTGCCAAACAGCTGTTAATACCTAAGGCTCCCGCGAACCGTCCTTTTCCCAGTAACGTGAGACCAGCGAGTGCCGTGTGCGCTAATGATGTCAATGCAATTAAGGAAGTCGTGGTCGCTCGTTAAGCAATTAAGAAAGTGATTGTCCTAGAAATAGCGAAGCCTTGCTCCATTTTTTTTTGTTTTTTTTGCGGCCGCTTTTTGTAATTCCGAGAAGGAATTCTACGCTGCCGCTCTTAGCGTGTGATCATAAGTTACTCTTCTATTCACTGACAACCTAAGTGTAGTTAAGGACAGCATTGAGCTTAAGCTGAATTGTTTTCTTTGATTTGTACCTTTCGCGGACGTATTTTGACTTCAGGCGGGTTGAAGCATAGAATCAACTAAAATGGGCGATAAAAAATTAAGCTGACACGAAGTAAATGGGGGCAGAGTAAACATGTGAAACATTGTTGGACACAAAATTTCAACATTGAAAAATTGTGGGATACTGTTGCGGAAATACTAAAGTTCTTGGTCCGATCTTCCGATGTGCAGCAAGGTCTTTCTCCAACGTGGTGCAGTTAAAATTCTCATAAAAACCAAATGGGCATTGCTTTTGACAATTGCAGAAATGTTAATAGCAAAAACAGAATGCAAGACTGTCGACGGGAGATTTGCGGAAACATTGATTGTTATAGTTATATCTTACACTATATGAAAAAATTGCGTACATAACCTCGTTCTCGTTCAAAAATGTTTTCGTCCCGAATTGTTGGGTATGATGCTATGCAACTTCTTACGCAACTTCTCGACAAGCCCTGCTTTTGTACTTTTTCTCTAGCGTGTTCACTTCTGGTGTCAAGAATTTTGATTTCTTGTAAAACCTGTACCCCAAAAGTTTTTTTTCGCACAAGGGAAATATTATCTGCAAGAGCCAAAGTGCCTAATGTATAAGAGGGGTTCAATGTGCTTAATGGTAATGCAAGCGTAGGAAAACTTTTTATGTATTTATGTGAACCAATGCGCATATCGCACGTAGCGAAAGCAAGCCCGCTAGATAAGTCTTCATTTGAAATCCAAATAGAGACTTCGATAGAGTTACACAGAGACCTCAGCAATCGGGCATCGGGTGGCACTGGGGAGCCGATGCCTTGATTGGCACTGTATGAGCGTGCCCACGAACCACAACGTTCTGGTCTAAATATTCACCATTATATGCTTCCAAACCCCCATCAGGAAGTGCTTTCTGCAATGGCTACTGCAATGCAACGTGAACCTGACAAAAATAAAAGCAAGCCAAGTGAGATGCAGCCAAAGCTTGGTTCGGGATAGTTGGCTAGAGTTTGTTTGAAGGATAGCGCTAGTCCTGTCTGTTGTGTCGTCGTTGTCTTTTAAGCGGTGTTTCTAAGAAAGCCAAGTGGAACCGCGGGAATCGAACACTGTTATTTTATTATCGACGGGGCACCTCTGATCTGCTTGAGTGCAGCAAAAAAAAAACAAAACAAAATAAAACGAAAAATGCGCCAGGCCTAAGGCAACGCTCTGTATGTCCATCGTCTCCTTTTTGTTTATGTGGGGTTGAGCTGCCTGCAACATATTCTGTCGCTAACTACTCCAGATAATATAAATGACAACCAGTGTCTAAGGAGACTAATGAAGTGAGTTGATGTTTGTTTTTTTAGACGCGCATTCGTAACTTTAGAAAGCGTTGCTTAGAATGAACACCCCTGAGCAGCCTTCGTATATTCCTCTGCTGCATCACATAAAAAGGATTGGGTGTCTGGGGTTACAAGCCAAAGACAAAGCTGAGATGTAGGTTGCGGCTCCTTGTCCTTCGTGAGCCTGCGAAAAATAAATCCTGGATGTGAAAAGAGGAATCCCGGTCGGAATACTTGGAACAATACTACAAGATTGACTATAGTTACTTCTCTCAAACCTGACCGGAATTTCTCCGCACTGCTGAGCACTTAGCAATTTTGTTCATTTGCCGAGGTATAAAGCTACCGCCGAGATGAAACATTCCGGACTCCAGGACGCTTTCGCAAGATTTTCATTACTGCCGAAAATTCCATCAGAAGTTCTATTGTAATATCCCTTAACCTATTCTCTTTTTTTTTGTGAGCAGTTCTCCGTATAGCTGCGATGCTGTCCTCTCTCAGAGTGGCCTCCGGATGTGCACACTTTTTATAGTATTACACTGCAGTTCCACGTATCATAAAATTTTCACAATCTAGAAAACGTTTATCACTGAAAGGGCACTGACCTCGAAAGGCCGCTGCAAACCAACGATGCATCCAGTTTTGCGTAAAAAGGATATTACCGTTTTTTAAATTACCCGATATGATCACTGGAAACCACTCTCTTTCCGGATTTCATTGCACACGACCACTTAGCGCCAGTGAGGCGACAATAAACGCACTCCGCCAAATGAAGCAGACGAGTTGCAATTTTCGGAAGTTAATCGGAAGGACGGCCGCCAGGTGCTGAATTTCTTTCGAGTGGAAAAATAGATGATAGCGTTTTCTGTATTAAAAATTGCGGTGTATGTCTCATATTGTGAGCACGCCGCAAGCCTTCTCCGCTTTGTCTGTTTTCTCCTTGTTTTCATTTAGCGCATTTTCCTTTCCCTCTTCAAATCAGAGCTTTCTGGTTATCATCTTTGGCTTTCCTTGAACTCCATAATGTGACTACAACTTTCCATGAATTAACAAGTCTACTCTAAATTCAACAGTGTACCGAATAGTCT